>NC_092321.1:16340277-16662222 GCF_036785885.1 Coffea arabica
CCAAGTTACCTCTCCCGGTTCTTGTGTTCTATGGTTGAAGAGGAGGCTGCAATGCTTCTAATTTTACTGGTTTAAGTGTAGAACTGAATAAAACTATTCATAATATTTATTCAATTTCTATAAAAAAATTTATGTGGACTTCCATAGGTTTGTCTGATTGTCTCAGTTTGGCCAGAAATATTAGAAAAATAGTTTAAATGTAGTACAGTGAATGAAGAAAATGAAACCTTGATATTTGGTTGGATGTAGGCCTTCTTTTTGTTAGTAAAATGGTAAGGGCAAAACTGAGTCCTCCAGAAGGAAAAAAGATCTTGGAACAGAGTCTTCAATCATAAATCATCAGTTAACTAGCCCCTGGAATCTAAACCTATAATGTGCCGTGCATATCTTTTTGGATGCTATCAATATTTATAAGCTTTTTCTTGCTTCTTGTGGTTGTATATGGTGGACTTTGGGATTCCTTTATACAGTATTAGTGCTTCTCTATCTTTTCAATTATTTGCAAAAGGGTGGACTTGTAGCTTTAAATGCTTTTTAGGTTTTGTTTTCTCATTTTGCAAAGGCAAAGTTGTCGGTTAAAAGTGGCATATTAAGAATGGCTATGGAGAAGTATGAGGATACGAGGAATGGGAGAGTGTCATGCAGGTGATCATGTTTTTTGTAATAACATAAGCAGAAGGTAGACTAAAAGTTTGGGTAGCTTAAGGTAATTAAAGAGGTAGATGAAGGGATCAAGGTGTTGTGGCATGATAGTAGACAATTAAGGAACGGATTTATGGTTGCATTTGTACATGGAGGTTCAGGATGTAATTCAAGAGTTCTAAAATGGAATTAGAAAACAATTCTAGGCTTTGACATGTAATAGTATTGCACTGGCCCAGAATGGATGTGCTGTTTATGAACAAAATACTAGCTTTCAGGCTGTGGATGCAGCAACTAATTTTGTTCTTGAGATCAGAATTTGGTAAATCGAGACTGGATATCTGGTATATCTTGTTTCTGGAGATCTACAAGAATTGGTTAAAACTTTCTGGATGAAAACCACCATACCTTGTTGAAGTTAAGATTTTAACTTGAGAAATTATCCTCTCCATATTTCTAAGTGAGGAAATGAGGGCAGCCTAAGGAATTGATGAACATGATTTTTTTTGTCGTGTTACAAAAGCAAGAGCAACATTACTCTTATTGTGCAATTATGCAGACTGGTTTGTGGCACCTTTTAGTAATCCTACCGGAATGGTAGTTATATATTAAAATTTAAAAGAAGGATGAGGTTATAAAATGATGAGTTTTGAGTTTTAGTCCTCTACAGCATAATGGAGCTGTTTGGGCTCATTAATTTGACCTGCTGTTGTTAAATCTCTGGCAGACAGCTGTCAACTGAAAGAAATTGGGCATGTTGGTTAAATCCTTCAATTGATTATATATTCTCACTGAACGCAATGAAATAGCTTTTGTCGGAGAAGATCCCAATAGTAGTGAAAAGGAATTTATTTCTTTTTGTTATTTATGGGAAAATCTTAAGTAGCTGCATTGGTGCCTTTTTCAGGCTACTTGCACGGTCTTTTGCAAAGTTGCTGCACATTTTGCCACCATTGGTGTGTTGTTCTGTTTAGAAAAGAATTTACTCTCTTCATTTATTTTCTGAACTAGTGAATTTGGGCTGCTTTTGGTTTTGAGTTTGAATGAGAAACTTTGTTTTCATACTTGTCTAAGTTACTTTAAGTATCCACAAATGAGTGTTAGAGTTACATACTTGTTATCATGTCCCTTCAGTATAATCCAAAGTTCTATGTTTTTTCAAGCATGTTAGCCAACAGATTTTTTTTTCAGATTCAATATTAAATGTATGTCTCAAAGAAAAGTTACTTGGGTATTCCTATCGTCTTTCTTCTTAATGTGCATGTGAGAACACAATGTTTTGAACACTTGATTTTTAAATCAGTCAACCTAAAATAAGTAATATTTAACTTTAAACTTTCATTAATTTTTGGTGCAAGTCTGTCAAGTCTGTCTTTTTTCTTTTTGTATTAATGATGGTTCATTTGTGATTCGTTGTTCAGGAATTACTAATAGTAACTTATTGACTTGTCTGTTTAGGTCTTCTCAGTTCTGAGGCTAGTGCTTTGCAGGCTTCAAATATTTTGCAAGAGTTGATCAACATTCATATTGATGGAAAAGTTATATTAGCAATCCAAGGTCAGGTTGAAGATGATAAGGCTATCTTTATTGAGCGAACAGCAGTAAAATCCATTTGTGGAGTCTTCGAAGACCTGTTGACTGCTCAAGTTGGCATTCCAAATGAGCAGCTTCTGCAAGTCATCTCTGTCTTGTTCTTAAAACTTAGTAAGTGTACAGTTATGCAAAGATGCAGTCTACTTTTATTGACTCATAGCTTGATAGGAATAAATTTATCAATGTCGTAATTCAGAAGTAGCTTATAGCTATTAGCTGCAGGTGTTTGATAGTTGTAGCGTCCAACTGAGAACACTTATTTGTGTAGGTTTCCCTGTGAGAATGGCTGTTTTATATTTATTTTCTCTTTAATAATTTCATTTTGGATATTTTTGTATGACATCTACCTTGTTTGCTCCTTCACTGAGAAGATTTATATTAGAAACATACAGTTTGATATCGTTGTGAAATCCCCATGTGATTAGTTTTTTCACCCATGTATCTCAGCAAAATAATTGAGATTGGACTGTATTCTTGCAATTTATTTTCCTTGGTAGTTCTTATTGTTTCTAAATTTCTGTCTAGAAGTATGCATCTGATTTCCCTGGGACTTAGAGTTGTTTCCATATGTTCCTAAGCTTGACCCTAATCCCATGCATTTCTGAAATGACCACCTTGATGACTTCATAGCTGTGTTTCTAAGTAAAAATGGTTGAGATAAGATGAAGTTTGACTTTTTTTTCCCCTTTTAAAGTTTTGTTCTGTATTTTCTCTTGATTGAGAAACATTAGTGCCTGACAAAGTTATGCACTCTGTTTTGAGATAGCAGCATTAACTCATTACTCTCTGGCAAATGTCTTATACATTTGCACCTGTAATTAGCTGTTCTAATGCATGTTTAAATGCTATGCAGACACAAATTTTCTTCATAGTGTTTCACTCTGAAATGCAAGCTAATCTGTGACTATGTTTGCTTGTAGGAGAGGTGTCAGACGTTTATTTGAAGAGTATAGTACTCAAACTCGCTCAAATGATGATTAATGATAGTGGTGATTCTGACACAATACATGTAAGTGTACTTTGAAGCTTCTTATTAATTAACTCTAAAGATTTTGAAACTATCCTATGGTATGCCATCTTACAGAAGTTGTTTTTGATATGATTCATGTCCTCCAAAAGATGTGGATTCCAATTTGGTCTGGCTTGTTGGAGTCTGAAGCTTCTCCTAACTTGAACTTTTATTTCTTTCCCTTTCTTTTTTTGCTTCTTTATAGGGGATTTTTTGTAAAGTTATTTTATTAAGCAACCAAGTTAATGCAGCGTCAAAGATTTATTTTATTAAGCAACCAAGTCAATGCAGCGCCAAAGATTTCATTGGCAAGTTACTTATCAAGTTATAAGAAAAAATGCAATTATTTATTAAATAACCAAGTTAATATTTTATTATACATTTGTTGCATGAGTATTTCTTTTCAAACGAATGAATATATGCACTTGTATGATTCATCTTCATATCTTGCTGTCCTGTTTAAGTTTGCATTACTGTTCCTGCATCAGATGCATGTTCTTCCATTTGTATGTCAAACCTAGAGTGTTCATGCACTTAATTGCTTACCCTAAGACTCCTGGAAGATAGACTAGTTTTTCCCTCATCTTCCAATCATCTGCATGGGTGTCTAAGTTTGCTTAGTTGCTTAACTATACTGTTGGAGAGGTTGAGCATCTGTTTCTTGGTTTTTACAGCTCAAAAAGTGTATTGGATCTGCAGTTATTGCTATGGGGCCTGAAAAGTTACTTGTTCTTCTACCTATCGCCCTTGATACAAAAGATTATTCCTGTTCGAACACATGGTTGATACCGATATTAAAGGAATACGTAGTGGGATCATCTTTAGGATTCTTTATGGAGTATTTTGTAACTCTTGCTGATTCCTTACGGCAGGAATCCAGTAAAGGTATGGTTTAGAAATTATCAAAGAAGTTGTTGATATTATTGCCGTAGTCATTTATGTTTTGATCCTCGTTATAGTTTTGAAGTTCTTGCTCAAGTCAAGGAGATTGCTCATTGTAGTAGCATGGGGGTAATGTTCTGGCAGTCCTTTACACTTACCAAAATATGGAGGACTTGAATCAAAGAGGGTAGAATCTTGGATTGTAGATTGTACTGTATCATAAACTTCAGCAGCCAAGCATGATTTATGTTTGTTTTCCTCTTATTTAGGTGATTGCTATTCTAATATAAGGTGTTTGAAATGTCAAAAACAGCTGTTGCTCTGCTGGATTAGCTGATCAAAGGAAAATGGACTTTGTATTTCCTCTTGCACATGTTAAGGGGGGTTGCTGATGATACAAGTGATTTGAATTTTTTTTTTTTTCATTTTGGCATGATACGCTACTGTCTAGTAGTGTTTAGTTTTGAAAATATCTTTCCTTTGCCAATATGCTAGAATAGAAAACATGTAGATTTTCCTTGATAAGCAGGTAGGCATGTCTAGTAACTTTAATCTGTTGTTCTATCTTGATGCAATGAATTGTTCATGATCTACTGGATAAGTTTCTTATTAAAAATCCAAAAAAGAACAGGCACAGTTATGTCTCCTTTTAATCAGCTGCAGGCACTTCTTGTTTGCTATTATGTTGTGTACTATTTTCTTTGCATCTATGTTTTCAAACTCTTCCTTTATATCCATTGAAAGTTTTCCTTGTTGCCAGTTAAGAAATCAGAAATTGGCAAAGATCTGGAGACTTATGCCTGCAACTGTTGGGAATTATTACCTTCCTTCTGTCGCTTTCCAACTGACACATACCAGAATTTTGGAGCTCTAGCCAAACATTTGATACCTTGTATCAAAGACCCACCTATGCTTCAAATTGTGGCAGTTGCCTTGAAGGTCTAGTAAAAAGAATTTGTTCCTTATTGCTTCTTTGCAGTACTGTTATTCAGCCTTATGTTTCTTTTCTAGTGATTGTCTTTTAGTCTTACCTTCTCTGTTGTTCCACATAGGAACTAGTAGATCAAAACAAAAAGGTACTTGCATCTGATGAGCTTCCTGGTGCAAAATCATCAAAGATGGAAAATCCTGTGCAAGAGTTGAAGAATGATCAGATTTACTCGAAAAAGATCGCAAGCAAGAATATGAGGGCTCTGGCATCATGGTCCCAGATTTTGCTTCAGGCCTTGATAGATATCTTCTTTGACTTACCTCCTGATAGACTTGAAATTTTGAAGGTTCTCTTGCTATGGTCATTTTTCTACCAAGTTCATAGTGAATTCCTTCATGGTCTAATTTCTGCCAGATCATGTCATGCTTGATTGCTTACCTATGCATAGTCCCCATTTTTCTATTTATGTTCAGGTCAGTGTCTAAGCTTATGAAGGGTCAGTGTGCATCATGCATATACACTTGATGACTGACCAAATTGCTTGGTGCTTCTGCTCAATGCTATTATGAAATTTTGGATCTGCTTTATTAATGTGCATTTCATTTGACATTTTTAACTCTCAGGATGCAATTGGATGCTTGGCATCTATTACTGATCCTTTGACAACCAAAAAGATTTTTATTTCTTCACTGGAGAGGCTTCAGCTGATCAAGGACCTTGCTGACTCTGGAGAAGAGGAGTTTCATATTAAGGCTTCAGTTGACAATGACGAAACTAATGCCACTTCCAGGGAGAAAGATACAGAGAGGTACATTTTTTTTTGCTAAGTTTAAACTATTAAGATTGTTTTTTGGTTGTTTACACTCCGTTCCTGTTGTCCTGCATCATTTTGCTGTCACCTAGTATCTCAGATTAGTTTTTGCTACATGTTGTTTATTGTTGCCCTGACACCTAGTATCTCAGATTACTTTTTGCTACATGTTGTTTATTGTTGCCCTGACAAGTCATAAAATTAATAGAAAGCTTAAGTTCATAGTTTATACCAGAAACCTCATGCTAATTGTTCTATTTCGGAACAGGGTCCTCATCATCACTACCTTCTTTATGCCTTCATTTTTTACTTTTTTCTGATGATCCATGCCCTCACTGGGATTTCTTTTACATTGTGGATTCTAATGTTTGCCCTCTAGTGGGAAATCCTAAGTGTCTATGATTGTAGTAATTTTTGCAACAGTTCACAGCTATATTGTAAATACTGTAAGCATATAGACGCTAGTATTTGGAATATTAATATTCTTGTTTCTTATTTTTTTTTTAAACCTCATTTACTGAAAGCTATTGTACTCCTGACAATGGACCCGCTATAAGCTGTTGGAGTATGTATCCCCATTTTATATAGTGTGAGCTCATCGTGATTTTATTAATATTTTTTTTGTGTTTTTGGGGGGAAGGGGGGGGGAGGTGGGTGGGTGTTGGGATGGATGTGGGAGTCAGCATTCAGGGATATATATATATATATATGCATGCGCTTTTTAGAGTTTCATCTAAATACCCGTCTGGCCCTCAAATTCTTTTAGAGAAACAAATGATCTTGTGATGGTTTGTTTCGGGGTGGATCTACTCCAGTTCTATGGAAAACGTGTGTAGTGAAGCTAGACTTTATGGGTTAAATCCTCCACAAGTGGAGACAGTGGATCCACTTGCTTTATCCTTATGAACAACAAAATACCAGGAGGACTGGACTCAGGTCATGAGATAACTTCTAATTGTATGATAATCTGTTTGGGCTTACAAAATTCTTCTTATTGTTCCGTGCTGAGATTCATTCACGTATTTTATCTTTATACTGTTTATTTATGGTTGAACACAGTTTTAAGTCAAAATCACAGGTAAGGTGATTTTGAATAGCAGATATACACTATATGTTTAGTTGAATTGTATGGTTCATGGTTTGTGGTGTTGTGGCCACTTGAAAAATGGGAAGAAACCGGATTCAGCCACTGCAAAGATGGTTCATTTGGTATCTCTCCAGGAGGTGTAACTAATCTTTGACAGATGAGACATAAAAATGTGGCTATACATTCCTAGCAGGTCCCTGAAATCATTATAGGGTAGAAAAACTTCCTAAAAACTTGGGAAACAAAAGGTCTATGGGACAGTTTGTACTACTGAGGAATTGGCCCATGAAGCTTCTGAAGCTCCCCCCACCCCCACCCCCTTAAAAAAAATCAAAAGAGAAAGAAAGATCTGACAAGGCATAGGATACTCTCTCTCCAAAATAACGAAGCCTATGCTTGTAGGGTACTGATTTTTGTCCAAAAGTACAATACCCTTTCCATGAGTCAGGTGTCCTTGATATAAAAAATTTGGACTCTTGGTGTATAATTTTCAGGTCAGGATGTTAAATCTAGAGCTTGAGTTTTTCTTCATCTACGGTCAGAGCTGATTCAATCACAGCAGCCACAGTCAACTCATTTTGTTCATTTTTGTTTTTGTTCTTCTTAGTTTTCATTTTGACTTAAAAATTTTGTTCAAGGCTTTTCATTTGTTGAAATATGTGCTTTCTTTTTGTTCTGCAAGTCCTAGCTCAGTTGATGTAAGAAGAATATAAGAGGTTATTAGGATTGTGACTAGGGGACTTCTTCCATTATTGGCTACAGAAAAGCTGAATTTGTTGTTTGTGCTATTCCCATTCCCAATTCTCCCCTTCGTTTTCCAGCTAATCTCATTGTGTGTGTGTGTGTGTGTGTGTGTACAGGCACTGCTTGTTTGTTTAATGACTAAGCTGTAGAACTTGCAAATAGAATAGTTTTACTTGAAGAGGTGGTTTATAATGCTTCCAAAATTATGCTATTCTGGACTTGGGGTTGTATGATTTGATTTTCTTTTCTTAATGATCTACATACCTTGTTGAATCCAACCTATGATTTGTTTGTATTTATCGTTCTATGTTATTTATTATTTTGTTTTTTGGCTTTCATTTCAAAGGTGCATATTGCTGAAGCTAGCATCATGTTTTGTTGATAAAGCCAGTGAGGAATTGATTACCCTGCTATTTAAGTTTACGAAACATGCTTTAGAGGTATGCTAGTACTGAAGCTTTTGATGATCTATTTTGCGTATTGGATGATTGATATGATGAGTAGACGTAAAATATTAAGTTTTTAGGTGTTGGAAGGAACTGGCCAGCCTGAAGCATATCAGACTTTAAGCAGAATATTAGAGGTGTGTTTTTGGTATTGCACCTGTTGGGATTTCCAAACTGTTATTTGCTTTTGAGTTATTGACATTGGCGTGATCCTGTCTGCAGAAGCATCCTTCATTTTGCTTTTCCCACTTTGCTGAGTTGATGGACTTGTTGCTGAATCTGAAGTCTCCATACAATATTGATTCGCTTAAAAGCCGCTTTGCTTGTCTCCGAACCTTGTTTATCCATGCAGTAAAGGTGGGCTTCTTATTGTTGGTGTTTTTTGTTATTCCTATACGAATGAGCTAATTTGAGCGTTTTTTTTTTAGTGTTGTATCCTTATTTAGAAATTGTTGTGTAGGTGGTCTTGATGTTGTAGGTGATAAAAGTACTGTAATGAAATTGAACTTGCTTTTATGTGTTCGTAAAGTTGGCTTTATATCCGTTTAATTCTTCACGTATATTTGAATGCATGTTAACCTTTTGATTTGTTTTCTGCAGGAAGATTTGGATGATGAAAACACCAAGGCTTTTCTTATCCTGAACGAGATTATTCTTGCACTAAAAGATGTAAGAAACACTAGATAGAATTTATTGTAGTATCATATGACATAATATGAGAAAGGCTTATTTTCCATTTTCTGATGCACTCTGTCAACCTCTTCCTCCCTTTCTCCCAAAAAAGAAGGCAAGATAAAGGAAAATGGTAGTCAATTGAGGGCAAAAGGAAACCCGCAGTCAATAAAGATTTTTGAAAAAGAGACAAGGGAACTTCTTTTGTCCATCAACAGTCAGGAACCTTAACTACAAGAAATTCTTTTTTTCCAACATATTCTCGATCATAACTGGAGTAGTCAATTCACGTGCAGGTTATCTCGTCTTAAAGTGAAAGAGAACAGTTATCCTCTGTATTTATGCTAAATTATGGTCAAAAGTTATTAGTTTCAAATAGCCCTTTTAAACTTGAGCAAAAAAGAAGTGTAGATTATATCTATATATATATATTTTACTGCAAGAGGTTTGTTACTACAAACCATATTTTACTCATTTCTTTAGTTTCTTTTTTTCCTTCTAATGAAAAACCACCAAATGTCCTGTTTTAATTTTTTTCCTTTTTTTTTGTTGGGGGGGGGGGGGAGGGGGAAGGGGTGTTATTTTCAAAGAGGAGCAAAGTGTACCAGGAAGTTCTGCTTCAGGATACAAGGGTGTTATCGAATATGAATGTTAACACATGCATTAAACCTAATCAAACAAGTCCTTGAATGAAGTCAAATTTTGTACTTGTGTGAATTGCTATGATGTTACTTGTGTTAAATAGGGAGGCCATGTGCATATGTTAGCAGTTTCAAGGTTTCTACTACTACCTTTATCTAACTACAAGTTTATTCAGGGTTACAAGTGTTTTGTCTGTCATCCTTTTCTTGCAACTAATTATCATCTCAGATTTGCATTCAATGTTCATGAAGTTGTTGTAATTGCTTGCTTGCTCTTTTACTCAACCATTTTGCCCTTCTACCTACATTTACTTCATTACATGAAATGGACATTCATTGGCATGTACTTGTAGATCTTTTGGCTATCAAATGCAGTTTCAGTGATTTCAAGCGTGTTCTAAACACGTTTGCTAAGTATCTATTCATTGCAGCAGAACTGAAATTGTCAGAGTTCGTGTCAAATACAATGAATTCGTGTCTAATGTTGTCGTTAATGTAAAATTCTGGCTGCTGTTTCTTGTTCAGTCTGCGGAAGAAGGCAGAAAAGCAGCTTATGATGTCCTTACTGATATCAGTTCGAGCTTGCGAAGCACTTCCTGCACCATTTCTGATGGACATTTTCACAATTTCATCACCATGGTAAACATATCGTTTTCATATATGTTAGCTGAATAAGTAGTATTATTACATATTTTGGTTGCAAGTAATACAATAAACATATGACACAAAGTTTCATTGGGAGAATGGGTAAAAGAGTAATGATCACAATCTGTTTCCTGAGTATGAACCTACCTGTATTTGCTTCTTGCAAGTGTGGAATTTTTAAACTACATTTCATAAAAGAAATGTAAGGAACTTTTTCATTGAAAGTAAGTTTAGGACTGGAAAATTTTTATGAGATTTTACATCTGCATTATCTTTCCAGTTTCAGCAGATGTCTAAATTTGCCAAACCGCAACTTAATTCTGTTAAAGTGATTTGATGCCTCTCTAGGACTTGGTTGTTTCAACTATCTGGAACCTCATTTAAGAGACATTTTTTATGATTTGTAAGTAATAAATGATGGCACGGGCACAGAAAGAGAACTAAGAGGACACTATTGCACATAGAAGTCAGATTGGTTGAACAGATGGAGAAATCATTAAGGATTTTGTCTTATTTGCATTCAAGTCCATAGGGGACCTTAGGTTTATGTTACTGGCGATCATTATCAATGTCAGAGATGATATTTTGTGCTTTTACCTTGTCGCAGGGAACATATATGGTCATTAGCCATTTCCTTTCCTGATCATTTTTCAGTTCTACTTGTATCTGCTTTCTTTTTGTGTGCTTTTGTGTTATCTGACTATGTTGTTCTTATATTCAGGTTATGGCTTATCTTACAGGGTCGTCCCCCCATATAAGGAGTGGTGCAGTTTCTGCATTGTCTGTGCTTGTTTATAATGATACAGATTTATGCCTTTCTGTACCTGACCTGATTCCATCTGTTTTGGCTCTGCTGCAAAGTAAAGCTATTGAGATTATAAAAGTAAGTTTCCCTTGTTTCTATACAATAAGTACCTAGAACTGTTGCATTCATGCTTACGAGCCATCTGGAGTAAACTTTTTTAGGCTGTTCTGGGCTTTGTGAAAGTACTCGTATCAAGTCTTCAAGAAAATGACCTGCAGAAATTTCTCCCTGACATTGTCAATGGGATTTTACCTTGGTCATCTGTGTCTCGCCATCATTTCAGATCAAAGGTATGTTACGTTTGACTTCTCATGCTTCCACACACACAGAGAGAGAGAGAGAGAGAGGTCGTCTTCCATATTATCAGTAAAATTGACATTCCCCAACAACAAGGATTGAGAATCTTGGAGAGGTAATATAGTTAGACTCTGGAATATCGAGGTGTTAATTTCACACACATTTCTATTACTGTACCTTAATATTTAAATACTCTCTCCATGAAGTCGAGGTGCTGGCTGCCTTGTCATTTTCATTAGGTCATCTTTCGTTTAGTAGGATTCTTTGTGGTAGCCTGCAATGGGTGATTCTGCTTGTGCTTTTTCGTTGTCTCAGCTCCTGGTATTGAGATCGATGTATTAGTATATTGTTATTCTTTTTTTCTTGCTCACTATTTTGCAGGACCAATCACTGATGATTATGTGCTGTCTATTCTAAGTCAATATCTTTTTTGTCTTTGTTTGTCTAAATTGGAAGTTGAATGTTACCAGTAGATGGAGAAATTGCGTAGACTTCTCTCTCTCCTCCCTCCTCCGCCTCCTCCCCCCCCCAACAAAACAAAAAAAAAAACAAAAAAAAAGTGCATGTGAACCAGAACAGATGCATAGATGTCCCCCTTTTCGTAGTTTTTTTCTCAGTTTTTTGCTATTTGCTTACGATTTATGGCTGTAGCTTCAGTTGAATTTGCATTTTTGCATTGAGATTTGTAATTAGTATGCTTGTGGCATGCAAATAACAGGTCACAGTTATCTTGGAGATCATGGTGAGAAAGTGTCGAGTTGCAGCAATACAGTCACTTGCACCCCAGAAGTATCACGATTTTCTAAGGAGCGTCTTAAAGGTACCATTCTTCTCTGTCCTTGCTGAGTTTCTTTGTGGTATATAACTCCTTTAGGTTTCATATCTTGTAGACTTGATATCACACCTACCAGAAAACAATTGTTGTCAGCAATGTGCAACGGTATAGATTGAATTAACATGACATTTCCTACTTAAGTTAGACAGGTTTTGAATTAATTAACTAGTTAAACTTTGGCCTTCAGCTTGGCTCAATATACTATTGACTACAAGAAACATCAAGCTACTCAATCTTGAAGCTTGTACAAGGGCATTGTCAGGAATGGAAGGACTTAAGTGTAATTAGTGAAAATTAAATACCTATATCTGTTTCTGTTAGGTTGGTTACTCAGGTGGTTAGAACTAATGATGTCAGCAGCTCAGTTAGTTAGTAGACGGTTAGCTAGCTAATCTCCTTATAAGGAGCTCAGTACACGAGATGAGCATGATTAGCAGAATAACAAATTGATTCTTATTTCTCCCCCAATTTCTTCTCACTTTACTCTTCTTCCTCATTTCTTATTCTTCCTAAATTCCTTCCTCTCTTCCCTGCGCCTACGACATCTCAGTCTCAGGAATTCTACTTGAATTCCTGACAAGTGGTATCAGAGCTGCGAATCCTCGGATTATTGCAGCTCATCACAATGGCAGAAGGCACCCGCTTCAAGAATATGGAAGATCAACTACGGAAACAAGAAGTTCGATTGCAGGAAGCTCTGCAATCAATCCTCTCTCTTCAGCAAAACCAGCAGGAAGTTCAACAGCAGCTGCGAGGGGAAATGGAGAACTCCAACAAGGAAATGAGAACAATGATCGGCGGCATGGACCAGAAACTCAATGCCTTGGTTCAGATCATGGCCAGAGAAAGGAATGGAGAAAGGGAGGAAGCAACTCAACTAGAGAAAACCCCCATTCTACCCACGCCGCCACCACACACGAAGCTCCAACCGGAGTTTGGCACCAGTCAATGCTCAAGAGTCAAACCTCCCAAGGTATTTTTACCCAATCCACCAAGGATCGAATTGCCTTTGTTCGCCGGAGAGAATCCACGCATCTGGCTTCGCAAGTGTCAGAAGTACTTCATAACTTACCAAATTCCACCAGAGCAGCAGATGGAGGTAGTCGAAATGTTCCTTGACAATAAGGCAGATGTATGGTACCAAGGCATCAAGGTAGAATTTCCAGATTTGTCATGGCAGCAATTTGCCAACATGCTCAGCGAGAGATTTGCAGAAAAAGGCACGCGCGATGTGGTGGAGGATTTCAATAAGTTGCAACAATCCGGAACTGTGGAGGATTACCAAGAAAAGTTTGAAGAATTGAAATCACTAATGCTGGAGGAAGCTTGGAAACTGCAGCAAAAGTCTGCTAAGCTAATAACAAAATCACCTGTTGATCCCAAGTTTGGCCTGTTTAAGAACACTGCGGCTGTTTCCAATGCCTATAAGGTTCCACCATCTAGTATGCTAAAAAATGAAAATAATGAAGCCACGCCAACTAGGAGGATATCTCCACAGGAGATTCAGTTTCGGAGGAACAATGGACTGTGTTTTAAATGTGGGGAGCGTTATGGTGCCGGACATCAGTGTAGGAATAGACAGCTGAATATGATGGTAGTCGAGGAAGAAGACGAAGGGGAATTCCTAGATGCGGTAGGGGAGCAAGATGAAAAAACGGGCAACCCAGGGGAATTGATGGATGTATCCTTACATACACTCTCGGAAGCGTTGAAGAGGAAGACAATCACTCTCCGAGGAGAAATCAAAGGCTTTCCTGTGTACATTTTAGTAGACACAGGTAGTTCAGAAACCTATATTAGCCAACATCTGGTCAGAACTCTAGAATTACCATATGAAGTCACTAATCCTTTCACGGTGGTCATTGGAGATGGTTCGAGTGTGACAGGGTGCACCAAGTGTCCAAAAGTGCTATGGTCCACCAACAGTCACAAATTCTGTTTTGACATGAGGATTATGGAGCTAGGAGGGTGGGACATGATCTTAGGAGTGGATTGGATGACCCATTATAGCCCCATCACCTTTGATTTCCACAAACTACATATAGCTATTCACAGTGAAGCAGAAGAAGTGATCCTGCAGGGATGTGTAGTGGAGGCTGAACTTAATCTATTGAGGAATAAGGACCTACGAGACTACATCAACTACAAGCACAGTTGTTACAACCTAACATCTGAGCTCCAGCAAGGGAGCCCAGATACCGACACACCAGCAGAGGTAAAGGAACTATTGGATAAGTACAGAGAGGTCTTTGCTGCTCCTACAGGGTTACCACCTGAGAGGAATCTGGATCATTCCATACCTCTTAAGGCTGATGCTCATGCCTTCAAAATCAAGCCCTATAGGTATCCACACTCACAAAAGGCTGAGATAGAGAGACAAGTCATGGAAATGCTAGACAGTGGGATCATTAAACACAGCAATAGTCCCTATGCCTCACCTGTGCTGCTTGTTAAAAAAAAGGATGGAACCTGGCGTTTTTGTGTTGATTACAGGCACCTGAACAAACTAACTATTAAGGACAAATACCCTATCCCTAACATTGAGGAGCTGATAGCTGAGTTGGGAGGATCTAAGTACCACTCCAAGATAGACCTGCGAGCTGGTTATCATCAGGTGCGAGTCAAAGTCCAGGACGTGCACAAGACTGCCTTTCAGACCCATGAAGGACATTATGAATTTCTGGTGATGCCCTTCGGGTTAACCAACGCACCAGCCACCTTTCAGGCTTTGATGAATCAGGTTTTTCAGCCTTACCTACGCAAGTTTGTATTAATATTTTTTGACGACATATTGGTTTATAGCAAGGACTGGGACCAGCATGTACAGCATTTGGAGGTGGTGTTAAAAGTACTGAAGGCAAACCAGCTCTATGCGAAGCTATCTAAATGTTCTTTTGCCCAGCAAAGGATTGAATACTTGGGGCACATAATCTCATCAGAAGGAGTGAGTATGGAAGATGAGAAGATAAAGGATGTACTAAATTGGCCTACACCCAACTCAGTTAAGGCCTTGAGAGGATTTCTAGGCCTTACTGGTTACTACAGGCGATTCATCAAGCAGTATGGCATCATATGCAGACCGTTGACAAACTTACTCAAGAAAGATAGCTTCTGCTGGAATGAGCAAGCAGACGCTGCCTTTCGAGAACTGAAGCAAATCATGTGCTCTTCCCCAGTCCTAAGGCTACCAGACTTTGAGAAACCATTTGTAATCGAAACAGATGCTAGCAATGGAGGTATCGGGGCAGTTCTACAGCAGGATTCTCACCCAATAGCTTATCTCAGTAGAGCACTCTCACCTAGAAATTTGGGTTTATCCGTCTATGAGAAAGAATTAATGGCTCTAGTGTTAGCTGTGACCAAGTGGCGACACTATTTGGTTGGACATCACTTCATTGTTAAGACTGATCACCAGTCACTGAAGTACTTATTGGAACAACGACTGACCACTCCCTTGCAACACAAGTGGTTGACTAAATTGCTGGGTATGGACTATGAGATACAATACAAGAAAGGAAGTGATAACAATGCTGCAGATGCTCTATCCAGGAAGGTCTGCTATGCCCAGGAAAATCAACAGGAACACTCTATACTGGCACTCTCTGCAGTTAGACCCAAGTGGATGAAGGATCTATGTAGTAGCTATGCAGGGGATGACAAATGGCAATCTGTTATAGCTCAGTGCTTGCTGGACTCACAAGCTGAGAGTGACTATCAGGTTATAGATGGGATAATTAAGTATAAAGGGAAGCTGGTTGTGGGATCAGCCAACCATATCAGGAACTCCTTGCTCAAGGCAGTACATGACACTGCTTTGGGAGGGCACTCTGGTCAGAGAGGGACTTATCAGAAGCTAAAGAGCTCATTTTATTGGGAAGGGATGAAGCAAGATGTGGCCAAGTTTGTCAGCTCTTGTGAGGTATGCCAGAGATGCAAACATGAGAATGTGCCGTATCCAGGCCTGTTGCAGGCCTTGTCTATTCCTGATAAAGCATGGTCTCATCTTACTATAGACTTCATCGAGAAGTTGCCTATTTCTCAGGGGTTTGACACTGTCCTTGTGGTTATCGACCGGTTCACTAAATATGCTCATTTCTTGGCACTCAGGCATCCTTTCTCAGCCACACAGGTTGCACAGCTTTTTCTAGACAATATATACAAGTTGCATGGATTACCAGTGTCCATTGTAAGTGATAGAGATAAAGTCTTCACTAGCAAGTTTTGGCAAGAACTCTTTAGGCTAATGGGGGTGGAATTACATCTGAGCTCTTCCTACCACCCCCAGACAGACGGGCAATCTGAGAGGCTTAATCAATGCCTGGAGAATTTTTTGAGGTGTATGACTAGTGAACATCCCACTCACTGGCATAAATGGTTGTCATTGGCAGAGCTATGGTACAACACTACGTTCCATTCAGGGTTACAAGCCACACCTTTTGAAGCCCTCTATGGTTACAAGCCAACACACGTACCACTGGGGCCTTACCAGGACACTATCATACCAGGAGCAAAGGATTTGGTACAGGAAAGAATTAGAATCTCTCAGTCTATCCGGGAACAACTGGACAAGGCACAGCAAAGGATGACTTATTTTGCCAACCAGCACAGAACTGAAAGGACTTTAGCAGTTGGAGACTATGTGTTCCTTAAGCTGCAACCCTACAGACAACAGTCCTTAGCTATCAGGAAAAGTCTCAAACTAGCAGCCAAGTATTATGGCCCCTTTGAAATTCTGGAAAAGGTGGGGCAGGTTTCCTACAGACTCAAGTTACCGGAAGGAGCCAGGATACATCCAATATTTCATGTGTCCCTACTTAAGAAAAAGATTGGGCCAGATCAGCATACCACTCCCACCATGCCAGAGTTTGACATGCAAGATCAGTGCATATTGGAACCTGAAGCAATCCTTAAAAGAAGGGTTATTCTCAGAAATGATCAACCTGTGATACAATATCTGATCAAATGGACTAATATGGATAGTGATGAAGCTTCGTGGGAGGATGCCTCTGTCATTAGCCATCAGTTTCCACTTTTCCAGCCTTGAGGACAAGGCTGATCATAAGGAGAGGGAATTGTCAGGAATGGAAGGACTTAAGTGTAATTAGTGAAAATTAAATACCTATATCTGTTTCTGTTAGGTTGGTTACTCAGGTGGTTAGAACTAATGATGTCAGCAGCTCAGTTAGTTAGTAGACGGTTAGCTAGCTAATCTCCTTATAAGGAGCTCAGTACACGAGATGAGCATGATTAGCAGAATAACAAATTGATTCTTATTTCTCCCCCAATTTCTTCTCACTTTACTCTTCTTCCTCATTTCTTATTCTTCCTAAATTCCTTCCTCTCTTCCCTGCGCCTACGACATCTCAGTCTCAGGAATTCTACTTGAATTCCTGACAGGCATCTAGAACCAAATTTAACTGTCAAGTTAGTTAAGAAACCAAGTCGATGTTGAACAATGTAAATGTTTAAATTCATGCATTGCATTATCCTTTAAATTAAGTTCTAGAGACATTTTAAAAGTGCTAATACACGATATTTTCTTATTGTGGACTTTTATTTAATGCTTAAAGCTATGGAAGCACTAGGCCTATTCAGCATAGTTGTTCAACTATGAGGTCTCCAAATAATTGCACTATAGTTGCAAGTCATACATCACAATGTCAAGATTCCACTCATCTAATAGGTTGTTGGGTACTTTATTCTGTGATTTATGCTTGCTTGCATCATGCTTCCTCTTGTTCCCCCATGTGCTTGTCACATAGTTTGCACCTTCCTTTCTCGTTTATTTTTTGTTCAATTTGCAGAATCGTCATGGCAAGACAAGTTCTAAGGATGCTGGCATCACTGAGACTGAATCAAATCCTTCAGATATATCCCAAGGGAGGTCTGATACTTGTGAAAACCTTTTCTCCTCATTTGATGGTTTATGTGACTTTTACATTTATTTCTGAAATTGAAATTTGTATGAACCCTCAAGCAAGCACAGGTGGCAAAAGAGAAAGTACGAGGAATCTACAAGTTTAACAAAAGGAGGAGGTTTGACTGGATCTAGGAAAAGAGCAAGGCACCAGAGACAGAAAGGCAATCTTCCTAGTGCCAAAAAGCCTTTTAAGCCTGCTAGTAGCATCAAATCACAAGAGTCAGTGGACAGAGAGGGTGATGCCAATCATGATAGACAAAATGCAAAGCAGTCACAGTGGCAAAGAAGAGATAGAAAGGGTAGTTTTATGAAGGGTCAGTCAAGGGGGAAGAGGAAGAGGGATTTTGTAGAAACTAAGCTGAGGAATGGGGAAACTCATAAACCTGCTGCCAAGCTAACCAATCGTAAAAGGGTAGGGAAGAAGCAGTCGAAAATTAATAAATGAGATAGACGTGTGATTAAGTGGGTAAATTTAAATTGAAGCTGCACTCAGAATGACTTCTCTGTGTGCCCTGAATTTTCAAAATGTCGGTGATACAACCGGAGGATGAAGGTCAAGCACTTTCAGAGCTTGGAGGAGACAATATACAGAATGAAGTGTGAAGTTTCAGCCACATTGGCTGGTTAACTGGAGAAGTTGAAATATATACGCAGAGGCTGCAGTCTGCAACCACTCTGCTCTCGACGAACAATGGACTTCAGTTTCAGTTATACTTTGGATGCTGGGCCGAGTGTTAACCGCAAAAGGGCGTTGAAGGACCCAAAGATGTATATTGTCTGATTACCAGCGAATGTGTGATTGTACCAGTTTTATTTGTTTATTCCCATCCTCGAGCAACATTCACATGTATTGTTTTTTTTTCAACCCCGAGACCATATTTGTAGTGTCCTAATGGCTATGTGGTAATATAAATGAATGTATACTCTGTATATGATTAATTACAGCGAGATATATCAGGGGAGCAATTTTCTTCTTTCTTAAGTTAAAATGAATGTTAACTGTGTTTTTTCCAGCCCCTGGATCGTAAATGATTGTCTTGAACCCCTCTAGCCTTCCAAGTCAGGGGAGCAATTTTCTTTAGTTGAAAAAGTGTGTTCTTTCTTAATTTTGAAGATTTCTGTAAACATTTCACTTGTACCTTATACATGTTAATGCAGTTAAAAAATAGGATAAATTTTCTTCGGCTTAGCAAATAAGATGCAACCAAATCTACTTGCATAAAACAGTCCCAACTCAGTTGGGATAGGAAAAATAAGTAATACAGATTATTCCCTCCATCTCATTTTGATAGTTCTAGTTTTTCTTTTACACAGTTTAAGAAAAAGTAGTTAACTTTGTTGGAAAAACAAATTTAAGTTGCTATTTTTCTAAAATACCCTTACGTTAAATAGAGAACAACTTTATATTAATTATTCATGGAAACTTGAATTGATGGTTTATGAGAACCTGAATTGATGGTCAAAAAAGAATCAATCCTCATTTTACATTATTTCACATTAAATCTAAATGTATTATATAGGGTAGGTTAACAATCTATATTAAATAAAGTTGTTTATACTAATAACAACCTACATTGAATATGGGTATTTTAGAGAAATTAAAAGATAATTATATTTTTCAATTGGAAAGCGGACTATAATTTGGAACAGATGAAAAAGAAAAATAGGACTATCAAAATGGGATGAAGGGAGTAATAAACTAGCTTTGAAAGAAGGATTAAATCAATAAGTAATACAGATACTAATAAACTAACTTTGAAAGAAGGATTAAATCCATACGCCTTTATTTTAAATCTACATCCAGTACAAGTTTAAACATTAATCATACACTTTATGCAAGTTTTAATACTAATCATCCAAGTCATTTTCATTCTAAATTCAAACTGTATATATGAGTTATAGTACAGATTAAAATCTTCTTTCCCCTTTGTTAAAATTGGGTTAATTCCACTTTGTCCCCCCAAACTTTGGACGATTACCCACTTCAATCCTTAAACTTCAAAATGGGACACTTAAGTCCCTAAACTTATAAAATGGGACATTTAAATCCCTAAACCCTTATAAAATGGGACACTTCGACCACCAACGGTATTGAGGATTGTTAACAATTTTTTTTAAGTGGGAAGTATTTATAAGTTTAGGGACTTAAGTGTCCCATTTTGAAGTTTAGGAACTGAAGTGGGTAATCGTCCAAAGTTTGGGGGACAAAGTGGTATTAACCCGTTAAAATTCGACCATTTGAATACTTAACGTCGTCGTTTCGGAGGCGTTTCCCACCATAACAATCTGTTACAAACCTTAGAGCCCCCCGAAACAGATAAACCTTCCGTTTCTCCCTCTCATGGCAACTTTACCCCATCACTCCCCCTTCCTGAGGCTCTCCAACCCACCCGAACCAAACTCCATCTCCAAACCCGCAAATGCAACCCGTCCAAGAACAACCCGGTTAACAATTCATTGCAAAAAACCCAAGAACGAGGAAGCATTCAAGGAGAAGAAGAAAGCCCACGTGGACTACGACAATGGGACCCATCGTGTCTCTGTACAAGTCAGCGGGCTCCGGGCATCCGACTTGCCGAAGCGGCACCGTTTACGGGTCGCAACCGACCGGTTCCAGAAGGACTGGTCCATCTCAGAGGTTGTGGAGAAGATAATGGCGCTCAACCGGTTTGAGGATATTGAAGGCGTCTTGAACCGCTGGGCTGGCCGGTTTGCCCGCAAGAATTTCCCGGTTCTTATCAGGGTAAGTAAACTTTGATGTTTAGTGAATCTTTTGGGACTTAATTTGTATTTAATCATTTAGTATTCAAGCTACTCAAGCTGGATTTGCTTGTTTCAGCTTGGCTCTAAATTCTAACATTGAGCTTAATATGTTTGTGTTCGATTTGATTGGACTCGTTTACAAATTAAATTTGGCTTTTGAAATATTAACCTTTTAGTTTAACTTTTTGTGGCGCGAAAAGAAAATTTTAAACAATTAAGACTTTAATTTTGTGCTGAACTTTGAATTTGTGGTTTAAGGAGTTCTTTTTGTTACGGCGTTTCTTTTCCATCATTTGCATTTAAACGAAGAAATGCTTGCGACTCGAAATCCTGTTGATAGCGTATGACTTGTTTTGCTTATTAGCCTTTTGACTTCTTGTTTTGGTTTGTTGTTTGATCATCTGAATATTTTTTATATAGACCGTTGAGTTTCTTGTGTTTATGTGGTATAGGAAATAACTCAAACAGGTTCAATTGAACATAGCATTCAAGTGTTTTCTTGGATGAAGAATAAGAAGATATATTGTGCAAGAAATGATATCTATAATATGATGATAAGATTACATGCTAGGCATAATCAAGTGGATCAAGCACGTGGCTTGTTCTTCGAGATGCAACAGTGGAGGTATTCTTTTTCATTAACTTTATTTTTTCTGTAAAAACATCCACCATCTAGCTTCTATTAATTCCTGCCCTTGTTGCTTATCTTTTTCCTTATAGATGCAAGCCGGATGTTGAAACCTATAATGCACTCATTAATGTGCATGGTCGAATTGGTCAGTGGCGCTGGGCAATGAATATCATGGAAGACATGCTTCGTGCAGCTGTGTGTAATTGTATTTTTCTTTCCTGATCAATCTTTTTGTAGTTTAATCTGAGCTTTCTTCTTGATTTTGATTCCTTTTCTAGCTTTCAATTAGTGTATGCTAAAAGTAATCCACTTCAACATGCCTGCAAGCAAACATTGTAGTTATTTTACCACAATTGCTTTCGTTCCCTTATTCATGACTGTGTGAATGATATAGCGTGAAAGCTTTAGTGACATTAACATGTTGGAGGTGAAATATTTTAACAAACATCAAGTTTTCACTCCATCAATGGGTTGAAAAGACATGAAGATGCTGAAAACTTACTCCATCAAACTCCATTAGAATCAAACAATTGACAAAGAATAAAATTCATTAGGCTAGATGCACTTCTTCAACAGTTCTAATCATGGTCACCCATGTCAACTGTTCTTGTTACATTAAAGTTGGAAGTTTCTCTTCATCTGTTTTGAAGATTTGTCATTGTATAGACATCTTTGTGACCTTGATTGATTCATGCAGATTCCACCAAGTAGGTCAACTTACAACAACTTGATCAATGCATGTGGATCTACTGGTAATTGGAAAGAAGCTCTTAGAGTTTGCAAGCAAATGACCGAAAATGGAGTGGGGCCTGATCTGGTGACCCACAATATAATGCTATCTGCATATAAAAGTGGGGCTGAATATTCTAGAGCATTATCCTACTTTGAACTGATGAAAGGAACAAATATTCGTCCTGACACTACTACCCTTAATATTATTATACATTGCCAGATAAAGCTTGGTCAATATGAGAAAGCTGTTCAACTTTTTAATTCAATGAGAGAGAAAAGAGCAGAATGTCACCCTGATGTTGTAACATTTACTAGTATCATGCATATGTATTCGGTTTTGGGCCAGGTTGAAAACTGCAAAGCTGTTTTTAACTCACTGCTAGCAGAAGGTTTGAAGCCTAATGTTGTTTCATATAATGCATTACTTGGTGCACATGCTTCATCTGGGATGAGTACAGAGGCCTTATCAATTTTTCATGAGATGAAACAGAAGGGACTCAGGCCAGATGTTGTCTCTTTTACATCTTTGCTCAATGCTTATGGAAGGTCACAGCAACCACAGAAGGCCAGGGAAATATTTGAGATGATGAAACAGAACCATTGCAAACCAAATCTAGTGAGCTATAATGCTCTCATTGATGCCTTTGGTTATAATGGGCTTTTATCTGAAGCTGTTGAAGTGTTGCATGAAATGGAGCAGAATGGCGTCCAACCTAACGTTGTTACAATTAGTACCTTGTTGGCGGCCTGTGGCAGGTGTTGTCAAAAAGTGAAGATTGAATCCATATTGCGAGCTGCTGAGTTGCGGCACATTAAATTGAACACAGTTGCATATAATTCTGCGATTGGAAGTTACATGAATTTTGGGGACTTTGATAAAGCAATAATTTTATATGGGTCGATGAGGAAACATAATGTTAAACCCGATTCTGTCACTTACAATGTGTTGATAAGTGGTTGCTGTAAGATGTCAAAGTTCTCTAATGCACTTGAATTTCTCAATGAAATGTTGGACCTCAAAGTTCCATTATCCCAAGAGGTGTATTCATCTGCTATATGTGCCTATAGTAAACAGGCAAGGACTATCGATTTGTGACTACTGTCCCTGTAATTAGATTCTCCCATACTTATCTCTCTCTCTCTCTCTGTCTCTCAGGGTCAACTTGCTGGAGCAGAATCAATGTTTTCCATGATGAAGATGGCTGGTTTTCATCCCGATGTTGTCACATATACTGCTATGCTACATGCATATAGTGTTGGTGGTAAGATCCTATGTTGGACTATGCTCCGTTTGGATTAGTTGTTTTTGGGGATGTTTTTGAAAAACTTTACTGTAGCAGAGTTTTTAGAGTATATTTTGAAATATCTTTAAAAAATATTTTAGGATATTTAAGAGTAGAAGAGTTTTTAGAATATATTTTGAGATATTTCTTAAAATTTAAAAAAAATTTAAACTAATTTTTAGATTACCTTTTAGAGTACTTTTTAAAAATTTTTATTGTATTTGAAAAACTAGTTTTTGAAAAACACCCCAAAAACAGGGGATCCTTTACTGATATTAAGAAGCTCAAACTGAATGTCTTGTGGAAATTCCGTATGCAGATGATTGGGAGAAAGCTTTTGCAATATTTCAAGAAATGGAATTGCATGGTGTCCAGCCAGATTCTATAGCTTGTTCAACTCTTATGAGAGCTTTTAATAGAGGATGCCAACCAGGAAAAGTTCTGCTTGCTGCAGATTTTATGAAAGAAAAGAAGATCCCCTTGTCAGATGCTATTTTCTCCGAAATTATCTCAGCATGTACCATGTTAGTTTTTCACTTTTTAAGCATGTTTTTCACGTTACAATGCTAATTTCTCTATTGTAGAATCCTTCTGCAGTTTTTAACGGATATGATTGGATTCTGTTATTTTGTGTGGGTATAAGTTTGATTTTTGTGGCCTGGTTATAAGCATGATTTGAAGTGTTCTTTTTTACATATTTACAATGCACTTATGGATGTGGCTAGCTGGTTGGATCAGTGGCACTTGTGAAATTTACTGCACCATGTAACAGCTTTTTGCTTTAAGTTACAGAAAAAGAAAACATGCTAAATCAGCTTAGCATAAGAAAGTGGGAACGATGTTGAGTGGTTTCTAGTGTTCCTCATGTAACTTAATAGGTTTCTGGAACATGGTGAAATACTTGGTCATCTCTGATTAACATGCTAGTGCAAATTGATTAATCATTCAAAGGCATGTCTTATTGTTGTCAAACCAAAAATACAAGAGCTAAACTAGGAATGCAACTGATCACTGACTGGCAAAGTTTAGGGGTATCTGGAATTATCTCAAATGTGATGGTTTTCCTTTATGCTCATGTTATTGGATTAGTAGAATTATAGCGGAGTTTTCCCTATTATAAAACTTCTGTGATTGGTACTGGATAGCAACTTGTGAACTTGCTTCAGAAATTCCACTGTGTTTTCTATTCCTGGTCTTTAAATCATTTGTTTGTGAATGAAGCTTGCGAGATTGGAGAAGAACTACTGAAATTATAAAAATGATGGAGACTTCATTAGCTATTGTCTCTGTTGGAACTCTTAATCAACTTTTGCATTCTATCGGGAAATCTGGGAAGATTGAAACCATGATGAAGGTAATTGGAAGCTTCTCATTTATTCTTCTCTTATACCTAGAATAAATGCAACAGCATTTCCTGACGCAAAGTAGGATCTATTTTCTCTTTCCTAATTTGAAGTCTGAGTCATGATGCCTTTATTATCCTTTTCGTATCAAATACAGTTATTCTACAAGATGGTGGCATTAGGTAGTGAAGTCAACTTCTCAACGTATTCAATTCTCTTAAAGAATCTTTTGGCTTCTGGAAATTGGAGGAAATATGTGGAGGTAAGCTCATAAAATGCCTCTGTTATTTTCCCTGTTTATACATTGATATAGACATGCATCAATGTGCATGTGCCTGTGTATCTGGACATATTGTCATGATCATTGGACTACTAAACTAAAATATGTGCCTTCACCAAAATGCTCATGTAAGAATTAGGTGATGACCCTTCTGGATTATGCAGGTAAACTTGTCCTTAAATATTATATAGGGGAAAAGCTATAGATGGAGAAGTTCCAGTTACAAGATTATGAATCTGGTATTATATTTACTCTGCCTGTTTGAGAAGACTGCTCAATTGGCATGAAATCTAGGAATCTTGGAGTTAAAAGTCACTACATCCTGCTTCTGGCTGGAAGCACTTGACATGTCATGTTTTTTGAGTTGGGATTATATGAGATAGCTGTTCCCATTTGTAGTTGGAAATGGAATATACTGAATCTTACTCATTCATTCAGTCTCTCCTTGAGCTATATTCAGCTAAATTCTGATGCAGGTTCTGCAATGGATGGAGGATGGAGGAATTCAGCCTTCAATGAAAATGTACCATGACATACTATCCTTTGCTCAAAAAAGCGCTGGAATTCAGTATGGAGCTACCATACAAGAGTGTGTTGGTAAGTTAGCACTCAAAGGGGCAATTAGCATCTCTGTTGCATACTATTTATGCAGAATACCACTCCCTATTCTTACTAAGAAACTGAAGAAGCCTCAAAAAACTGAAAGATTTGATTTGTTGCATGCTTTTATCTTGAGGAATCTTTCTGGAAAATTGCTTTTGACCTATTTTTATGCATGTAAATAAGATAGTAGAAGGCAATCAGAGGTTCCTGAAATTGAGTTTTTAACTTTAAAAGTGATTTTACATTAGAACCTGAATTCCATTCCATGCTTAAGCTTTCAATTTTGTCACAATGTGTGTGTAGCTCTAAGTAGTGGCGCATCTGAACAATCGCTTGGCTTTGATAATTCGATTTATCTTCATATAATCCTTGAGTCTGACTGCAAAAAGCTTTTGACTCAAATTGCTACTTTTTAGACTGAATTGCAGATAATATATCACTGAGTTGATTGACTTGACCAAGCCTGGAATTTGTTGACTAATCAACTTCAGTCAAGCTACAACTAGTTTGGCTTTGTATTGGTTTCCTCAGGAAACCTTCTCAAAGGCATTTAATCATGTAAATCTTTGAGTTCTATAATTACTTCTTCTTCGAATGTGAATAGCTTGGAATTGCTTATGCTTTATTTTTTGACTGAAAATGTTCCACTTAAGTCTAGGACCAGAGTTACCTTGCACATCATGCCCAAGTAACAAGGATGAAATTGAGGATCTTCTATCTTGATCCTTCCATGTCTTCCATACGCAGGAAGAAACTTTTTCTCTTGCTCATTTCATTTGATTACAATTTTGAATGCTTGACAGAATCCATGAAGAGGAGAAGTAAGGTTGAAGCATCGCTGGAAAAGCCAAGAGAATCCTCCTCGCAAGCCCAAGCATTGATAGGTGGAGTAAAAATTTTATAGGAATGATCTGGCAGTTGCAGCAGAAACAGGGAGTGCATAATCTTGATGTTCTTACATAGCTTGGATAAACTTCCATGGCTTGGTTTCAGGAATCTAGTTTCATTCGTCTGCTCAATGTGATAAATAACAGAAAGGATTATAGCAGCTTATCTCTCAAATCACCGAGTCTGCATCAGGGGTGGGGGAAAAAGCCATAACATGTAAATGTCTCGCTATAATAGATGCTCTGTTTCACGAAACAACTGTCATCAGTTAGTGATTTCTCCCATTAACGCCTATATGCAGGATTTATAACTGTGTAGTCCAAAAGATTATGTAATTCAAAGCCAGAGAAAACGATAGCGAGTTTACTTTTGGCTTAAGTGAAGGGCCATAATAATGTCAAGTCAGTGAAAATGGAAAGTTAGCTTGATTTTTAATCGGTTTTGCGCTGTAAAGTTTCACCGGCTTCATTTTAAATTTTTTTTTCTCCCTATTGTACAGTTTTTGGAAAGGGAACAAAATTATTTGGTTTAAATCGAATACTGTAACGCTGAACCTGTATATGGTTGTTTGTTCAACAATTCAACCAGGCCTCCTGGGGCTGACTGAAAAGGGATATTATGCCAATAGACCATTCAGTGGTGTGTTAATTAACAACCTGTGGAGAAATTTCATTCATAATGCAATTGGAAAGAGTTTTTCACAAAAGAAACATTAAAGAGAGAGAGAGAGAGAGAGAGAGAGAGAGAGAGAAAGAGCAACAGGAGTCAAGAGTTGCGCGACCAATAGGTAACCAGCAACCTGTTTAGAAGGTACAATTGTCCAAGCTCTTAGCAGTATGTCAAAACAAAACTGATGAGTTGACAAAACATCACATCTATACATGAAATAACAGAAGATACATCTTGTATTTTATCATGTGTATACATTCCCCCGTTGTAAATGCAAGCAGCCTTAGTTAAGTGTACATGTATTAACAAATCAAGAAATGCTCAGGCCTCAGATTCTATTCATACATTCACCCTGTATAGGTCCAAGCATTACAAAGCAGAACAGGACAAAATTTTTAGGGCCATCGAGATTGTACTTTGAACCCCACAAGAGTAGTGACTACCAAGTTCAAGCTCAATTATGGAAAAGAGCAATTGATCTATCCGAAACAACTGTGCAATACCCAGAATAGCGATAATCCATGTTTAGCCTGAAAAGTCCAGTCTGCACAATTCAAAAACCAGCAGGGTGGAAGCCACTACTCTTCATGCTTCGTAGTATCCCCCTAAAAAATCATAATTATTGATGGTAATGAACTCCAGAAGAGCATTCAAACTGAAAGAACAAAGTGCAATGACAAACAATCAGTGATTAATTTCCCAAACAGCAAAAGGTTTTAAGGGCCATTGAAGTTGTACCAAAAACCCCCACAAAGTTGTGACTGCCAAGTGCAAAATCAACTATGCAAAAGCAAATGAACTGCTGAAACAATGTGCAACACCAAGAATAGCTATAATCCATGCCTAGCTTGCGAAGTCCAGTCAGCACAATTCGACATTCCTTGAAACATCATACTTGTTGATCATAATGAACTCCCTAAAAGCAATTTTATTAGAAGAACAAAGTGCAGCAACAACCAACCAGTGATTGATTTCCCAAATAGCAAAAACAAAAGGTCAAAAGCGCACAAAACACCCAAAAAGACATCAACATGGCAACAAAGAACCAGATTGTCCAAAATCAATGAAGTCATATTAAAAAATCAAATAATTTGCGAAAAACAGTACCATCGGCTATTGCTTTTTTGGAGTTGGGAGGTGTATACTTCTTGTCGTTTGCTGTTAGGTTTCCAAAAGAAATCCAAATTAAGCAGAAGGATGACAAGTACATTAAAAGATATGGAACAACAATATGAAATAATCCTAGCTACTTTGAAAATTCTTGATATCATATGGGAAGAAAAAGTAATTACCTACTAACACCAGCAGTGAGGAATGAATTTCCAATGCAATTTTGGTACACTGAACAGCAGATTATAGCCCTTGTCATTTCTTGAAGAAGTTGGCAGTCATCCAGAGTTGCTCGGACGGTTGTCTTTAACTTTGACCAAAACTGCTGAGCATCATCTTATTATGTTTATGAATGAGACGCTTACTGCTTCAGGTTTGAAAGAAACAGAAGCAACCTTTGTCCTTTCAATAAGATCCATAAATCATCACAGTACCAACATGCACAAAAAACTCAAAACTCATCCTCGAGGGGGTTAAGATTCAGAAGTGAGACTTCGGTCGAGAAGAGCATAAGACCGACCGCTGGAGTAGAATGCAAAGGGCGGAAATAAAAGTGAACTTTTGAAGCATAGACCGCCTTCATGAACCCAGAACAGACCACATACTAACTTGTATCTTAAGATACAGGTCGGCCTTCAAGTAAAATATTTTGGGAACAGAACACAGACTTGGGCGATTAATAGGTAGGCAGTAACCTGTTTAGAATACAATGTCCAAGTTCTTAGCAGTATGTCAGACCAAAATGAACCATGACAGGAATCTGTTAAAACAAAATCACATCTATAAATGGAAAAAATTAAAAACATAATTTAAAAAGAACATGTAATATATTCCCACTCGTGAATTCAAGCAGGCTTAAGGTACATGTATTAACAAGTCATGAAATCTTTAGGCTCCAAATGCCATTTATGTGTTCTCATTGTATAGGTCCAAGCATTTCAAAACAAAACGCCACTACATTTTTAGGGCCATGGAAGTTGTACCTATGAACCCCAAAAAGTAGTAACTGCCAAGTGCAAAGTTAGATACTCAAAAGCAACTGAACTGCCAAAACAACTATGCTACACCCATGATAGCTATAATCCATCCTAGCTTGCAAATTCCAATCCATAGAATTCGACAACCAGCAGGGTGGCAGCTACCACCATTCATGCTTCAGAGTATATCCCTTAAAAAACCATAACCGTTGATGCGATTGACAGGGTTTCCGGTCTAATATAATGAACTCCAGAAAACCATTCAGACTAAAAGAAGAAAGTACAGCAACAACCAACCAGATTAATTTCCCAAAAACACCAAAAAAGACATTAAAATGGCAGCAGAGAACCAGATATAGAAAAAGAAATAAAATTATATAAAATATCAAATAATTTGAGGAAAACCGCACCATCAGCTATTGCTTATTGGAGTTCAGAGTCAATCTGGATTGCTAAATTCTCGCAAAAGGCCAATCCATATACCTTTCGTCATTTGCAGTTAGTTTTTCAGAATAAATCCAATATAAGCAGAAGGCTGGAATACATACATTGAAAAATAAGGAACAACAAAAGGAAATAACCCTAGGTAGGTTGATAATTCTTGAAACATTGTGGGGAGAAAAAGTGATTACCCACTGACAGCGGTGAAGAATGAAGATCCAACACGTTCATGGCACATTGAACTGCAGCTTATGGCCCTTGTCAATTCTAGTAGAAACTGCTCTCTTCCATGGTTGCCTTGGATGGCACTCTTAACCTTTAAGCAAAACTGCTGAGAATCATCTTGTCATGTTTATGATGGCTTATGCTTACTGCTTCAGTTTTTAAAGAAGAAGAAGCAGCATCTGTCCTTTAAATAGGATCCATGTATCATCATGGTGCCAACATGCAGAAAAGACCAAACTCATTCTTCAAGGGACTCAGAATTCAGAAGTGAGACCTTTACCCAGAAAAGCATATGAGCGGCTGCTGAAGTGGAATGTGAAGGGTGGAAATAGAAGTCAACTAGTGCAGTATAGACCACCTTCATGAACCCAAAACAGACCAGGTACCAATGATTTCTGTCTTAAGCATACAGGTCTAGTTTCAAGCAAAACATTTGGAGAAATGGAAACCCAGAATCTGAAACTGAAAACCAAGCCATAACTCATGTAGGAACCCAAATTACCCAATTTTAGACCAACAGAAGTGGGTTTGTGGATTTAATCTGCCAGATAAACACTACTTCAAAAATAACCTCCTAGTACTCTCCAGATGGGGCAGAGAAGCCAAAAATCTGCAACGTTGAATGAAAACCAATCGCTAGAAACTTACCCATGTGACACACTTTCCAGTTTTCTTACTTTTCTATATCTATGATGAATTAAAAGGGATTTAGTATTTTTGTAAAGATAGGAATCAAAATTGTATCCCATGGACTTCATTTCTTTTAAGAGATAAAATGCATCCTCCGCCTTCTCTTGAGAATGAAGTAACATAGTTAGTAGATTGTTGCAGATTCGTGGCATCAATCGGATGCCTTTCTCCAGAGTGTACAGGAAAATGCTAATTGCCTGATCCAGCTTTCCATCATTGCAAAGACTCTGGATTAACATCACACAACCAGGAGCAGATATATTTATAGAAAGCTCCTCAAGGATGGAGAAAACCTTTAAAGCCTCCTCTGTCCTTTGTGCCTGACACAGACCAATGAGCCAAATATTATAAGGTGCAGAATCAAAAGTTACTGACTGAAAATCAATTTCAAGTATCCCTTTAACAGCCATTTCCAAGTTTCCCTCCTCAAAATGTTTTTCAATGGACCCAATTTTTTCATTTGCCTCACCACCAACAGCCTTCATATATTTCAACCAAATGCTAGAAGCCAGAGATGTCTTCATCTTTCTGCAAGCCCAAGTCATAAGTGACTTGTAAACCTCTGGGCCAGGCGTGCATCCATTATTACTCATCTGTTCAAAGAGCTTAAATGCATCCTCTTCACGACCAGCCATCTGAAGCCCATCTATTAGAGTTCCATATGTGATTTTATCGGGAGAATGCCCCATGAGTTGGAGCTCCTCAAAAAGTTTGAAAGCACCATTCAAATTGCCACCTTTGCATAAGCCATTTATCAAAATGTTGTATGTTATGACATTTGGTACAACCCCACTATCAGCCAGCTGCATGAGAAGCTTGTAAGCTTTTAATATCGACCCAGAGTCGCACAATTTCTCCACCATTGTTTGGAGGCTTGCACTATCAAGAACTCTATCTGCACCCTGAGAAAGCCTTAGAAATAATGAAGGGTTTTTTCCTATCTCCATCCTGTAGAACATAAGGTGAGCTTTCTCAAGCAGACCAGACATACATAAACCATGAATAAGAGAATTAAAGGTTACAACAGAGGGAAAGCAGCCAATCTTCTCCATCTCATCAAAAATATTCTGCGCCTCTCGAACCATGCCATTCTCACACAAAGCACAAATTAAAACAGTATAAGTGCATGTATCAGGGAAGAGATCATTCCTTGAAATTTCTAGCTGAAGAGACCGCGCTTGATCTAACAGACCTATGTCACAGAACCCCTTAATTAAAGTATTGTAACATTGAGTATCTGGTACAACACCCCTTTGTGTCATGTCCTTCAACAGATTCAAAGCATCCTTTAACCTTCCAGCTTGCGATAGCCCACGCATCATAGTCGTATATAATACTCGATCAGGTATCACAGGAATCTCAAAAAGTTTCTGAAAGAGTTCGTGTGCTTCATCAATCCTACGGGCTCTAATCAAGCCATCAACCAAACAACTGTAGCCTGGTAGTTTAACGGCATAGCCATCTTTTGTAAAAGACTTCAACAGGGCAAATGCCTCATCAACCCTGCCCAACTTACAAAACCCATTAAGCAAAGCATTATAAGTGACATTATCCGGCAAACAACCACTAGTCTTCATCAAATTAAACAGCCTATGTGCATCATCAGTCCTCTTCGCCTGACACAAACCCAAGAGAATCATAGTGTAGGTAGTCTTATTAGGCAACAATCCTAGATCACGCATTTCATCAAACAGATGTAACGCATCCTGAGTCTTCCCACTCTTGCACAACCCATGGATCAAAATGTTAAAAGTCGAGCAATTAGGCCTACAATTTGATTTCAACATCATATTATACAGTGCCAACGCTAACAAAATGACATCTTTCTTAACTACAACATGCAATATTATGTTATAAACATATAAATCCGGTGTACAATCGAACTCTCTCATTTTCCCGAATGTTTCCACGGCCTTTTCAGCATTTTTAATCTTCCAATACGCCGAAATCAATACGGCCAATGCAGCTGAATCCATAGGACCCACCCGTTTCCTAACCTCGTCAAAAATCCTCCAATATAACTCAAACCCATCAAGATGACCACTTTTACCACTACAATTATCCCCAACAAGCATGTCAACTATTAAACTATGTGAAGCCCGGCTGCGAAGACGCTTGTTCTTCATAGCCCAGATAAAAAATCTAAATCCCAATTCAAGGTTTTTCTTTTTTTCTTCAATAACAGAAGCTACCACTTCACGAGTTAGAAAAGGGACTACCTTCTCAAGAGCTGGCTCCATTGGGCTAATTTGCTCAATGATATTGAGAACCTCATTGGTGACCGCCAATTTGCAAGAAGATGAAGAAAATGATGCCCGGCGACGGTGAAGGTTATACGAATAAGAACGGGAAATCACATCGGAAGTCGTCTTTCTTAACATTTTCAATTGGTGGCGCTGAGAAGTTCGTCTGCGTGAAATCGGAGCATTGTGGCGAGCAGTAATGGGCCTGTTGTCTGTTGCGGCCTATTCGGAGGAATGGGCTTTGGCCTTAAGTACTTGGACGCATAAGAACAGCCAAGTTAAATTTGTTTTGCAGTTCAGCCTAAAGTCCGAAATGGAGTTCCTATCTAGGGGTGGCAATGGGGCGGGGGACACCTCCCCCAATCCCCGCCCCGTTGCATTTTAATTCCCCCCGCCCCCGGTTTTCCCTGATCCACCCCGGCCCCGCTTCCCCCGAGGGGGCATCCGTAGGGTTAAAAAAATTTATTATATAATTTTATTATAATTAAATTTGAGTAAATAATCAAGTACTAAAATATCAACACATCACCAAATTATTATTCATTGTAATTTCACAATTAAAACTCATAAAAATAATTAAACAAAGGTTATTTGAATACAATCTAATATGATAAAACAAATATAACTAAAATAATCAAATTTTCACTTTTGATACAAATACAATCACTAAATTATTATTGTATTTTTTTTTAGAAAAAAGTGTTATTGTATTAAGTATAGTTAGGAATTTAACATAAATGTATTAATAAATTTAGTATAAATAATTAATAATTCTTATTAACAAACATGTATAATTAGTAGTATAATTGATAATATCATTATATATATAATTATGTACATATATATATTTTCAAACGGGTGGCGGGGTAGGGGAGTATACCCGCCCCCTTTCTAAACGGGGGGAGAAATTCCCCTCCGCCCCCGCCCCAATGACTCCCCTCGGGCAACCGCCCCCGTTGTCATCCCTAATCCTATCGGCGAATGAGGGGTGTAGGCGGGTCAAGTTACTTCTGAATAACTTGCGAGCAGCTTGATCAAACACTTAGTTGATTAAGTTCAAACTTGAATTCAAGCTACTCAATGTATATAGTGTGTCAAGTTCAGGCATTAGTATTTAGTACTCGAGTATTCAACGAGTCTAATCGGATAGTTGTATTATTTATATAATATATATAATTATAAAATAGCTATTATGGGTTCATGTCTTATCAAAAATCGAACTCAAACTCGAGCACAAGTAGCTTACATTGGTATTGATTGAGTTCGAAATCAAACATCGTGCTACTCATGTTCGACTCGACTTGATAGCACTATACTGGCGAATTCGTTAAAGAGTGAACAAAGGATAACACGATAAATAAAAGAAAGTAAGATACTATCTTACTACTAATCTTGTTATTAATATGAAAAAAATATCCATATTCAATGTTTATTATTTTTAAATTTTGGCGGTAAAATAAGAATTTTGTTATATTAGTTAGTTATAATTAATTTATAAAACTATTAATTACTTGTGTTTTATTTCTTTTTATAATTCTTATTTCGTGATACTAAATTGTAACTTATTGACAAATAAAATTTTTTTTGTAATTACCGTGCACTAGAATGTGCATAAATCAGAGGTTTGAATAATTCTTTAATTAAGAAATATCGCTCAAAGATAGAAGATTAAAAAAATGGAGTTAAATGTCAAAGTTTGTATGCCACTACAACTTAACGTTGTGCAATTTTTTTTTTTGTGACTAAAGCAGTAACATAATTTTAATGGTGACGGGGGAAACTGAATAATTAATTGGTTAAAATGTTCAATTTGAATAAGTCGTCAAATCCAAGCTAGAAAAGTTCGTTGCACCTCTTTTTTCTTTGTTTTCCAAGATCACTTTTGTCAGAGGACGACTTGGAGGCAGATCTTTTGAGTTTTGATGATCTATATAAACAAATAAACAGCACCAATAACGAATAACCACGAAATCCTCATCTTTGTTCATTTTCGCCGTCCTCAAGGATGGATAGAGAATAAAAATTATAGAAATGATGGAGCATTTTTCCCCCTTTTTTTTGTAAAAACAAAATGCAAAGAACTGTTCCTTTTTTTAACCTAAAAAAAGGAAAGGGAAAGGTGTATTTTATGCTATCCATACACAAAGATAATTTATCCTAAATTCACTTGTCCTCTTGCCACATCATTCCAATTTGTTAGAAGAGTCAAAAATCAACTAGCAATTAGTCAATTGTATGAACTACTATATAAATTTGCAATTCAGCGGCGGTGGGCTGAAGTTATGCGCATCAATCGCACAAGGTTGGTCCAATGGTAAGGAGATGTTTTTTATTGTTCTTCCTGCTATTGAGTTCATGATTCGAATCCAATATCTAGTATTATCGGAAGTGAAAATCGTGCAGGAAAGAACGGAAGGGTTACAAAAAAAGAAAAAAAGAAAAAAAGGATCTTTCTTCACTTTATTTTTATTTGCAACCAACCATTTCCTTGATGAAGGACTTGACTTTTCTTCAGTAGATTCTCTATTTATTTCTCGCAGTACATGTTTAGATACACGACACGTGTCTTTATTTATTAACAAAAATTAGGATTAATCAAATTTAAAACGATTATGTCTCTTTCTAGTAAATGAATACACATGTCATATATTTAGATGTACAATGCGAGAAATGAAGAGCGAATCTACCGAAAAGAACCCAAATCACCTTAATGAAATGCACATGCAATTTTTTTGCAATCAAATCTAGAGACTATCAATTGTCAAAATCATCTACCAAACCAAGGGTGGAAGCTTTAGAAACAGATTTTTTTTTTTTTGTCATACATAACAAATATATCATTGCAACAAATATAATTCAGAAACAAGTGATGTATCTCTCATGATTTGTATGATCATTACTATCTAAAAATTGAACTTAAATTTTTACAGTTGAGAAATCCAATTTCATTGCAAAATGTAACACAATTTTTTTTTTTGGGGGGCCGGGGGGAGGGGGGGACGAAAACAGTTTTCCAAACTATGGTGGCTGCCAGGAGCGGAGGATATGCATGTAAAGTTATGGTGGCTGCCACGAGTTCCACAAGTGGTTTAGAATAGTCTTATTTTTAAATTATTTTTCAGGCTTAAAAGCGAAGGGATAAGGGCCAGGGGTCGGCTGCGTGGGCAATAATGAGATGGAGACAAGCTCAGCCGCCGCACCGTGGCGCCTCGACATCAAGTTGGTGATAACAGATCGAACGGTACTCTTTGATGTTGGACTGTGCTTAAGGAAAATATCAGCCTTGATCTCTACTTCTATTATTGGTTAGTATAATGAAAAATACAACAAATCCTTAAATGGTGAATGTGTTTTTGACATGTGTTTATTAATACGAAAAACTAAGGAAACTATTACCGGAGGGTAGAAATGAATTATCAAAAAAATATGAAATAAGTAGTAATGCTCCCTCCGTCCAATCTGTTTGTTATATTTCGGGAATCTAACTTTTTTAAAAATAATATTTTGATTATGAAGTTTATACTTTTCTTTTCAATTTTACTCTACAAATTTCAAATTTTAAATCTGAATATAAGATACCTTTGAATAAAAGAAGGGACATCATTAGGAATAAAGGTTAAAAACGGCTTTAAGTTTTATAATATGACAAATATTTTGATATATTCCAAAATGAAAAGTATATAGAGAGTATAAATTATTTTAAATTGATATGTCTAAATAATAATTATGTGATCAAAAATTATTTACTTTATCGCAAAAACATTTTTGAGAATATTTTTTTTATTATTTTAAAATTATTTTTATTTCATATATATCAAATCATAAAAATATTATAATAATTATTTCAACCAATCTTTCAAATATGATAGGTTGATTTTTTTTTTTATGAATGGTCAACTGCGTAACATACACGAGTCATATGAATTAAGGATAAAACATTGGACCACAGATTTATGAATTTCGTCGACATTTACTAGGTGGCATAAGCCAAGTAGCCAAGTGGGGTTCTAGAAGGATTTAGTCAGTGGTCAGGGGCGACATTCCCCGGCTAACTCCTGATTGTGACGGCTAAAGGTGTTGCCCCCATATTTTGCCAATTTTATAGATTTGGCACCATATATTTTTGCTTTTCCTGATGTCAAGCGTGGGATATTCCTTCTCTACAGCAGCATATACTAAGTAACTAATTGATTTACAATCAAAAATTAATAATAACTGACCCCTTAGGCCTACCAATTGCACAGGTGTAAATAGTTAGGGGGCGTTTGGTAAGAGGGTATCGGAATGGGGTTATGGAATAAACCCCATAACTCATGTTTGGTTTACTGGTATTGGAATTGAAATATTGGAATGATATCTAAAAATATGTCATTTCTCCATTCCTGACTAAGTTCGTGGGTTTTGTCCAAAACCCAAATCTTATTCCCGGTCCCTCTTCTTCCTCTCTTTTTCATTATTTCCGTCGCCTTTCTCCCCCCAATTCTCTGCCCTAATTACCCCTTAAAAACACGACAAGCTGGAGCAATTTGACAATTTTGATTTTAGAAAAAAATAAAATAAAGACAACTTGGTAAGACACAACACTTGGAGCAAAGGATTATGGCCTCATTATTAATTACTGCAATATCTGTTCGTTTCATTGTTCTTAGTCTTCGAAGGTTTGACAGGATTTTAGTACTTTTAATTGACTCATTTGCTTTACATGAATTAAAAAAAATTAAAATTCCATGTTGGGCATTACTAACTTGAAGCTGGAAATATTCAAGAAAATGAAAAATTAGATAGATATTAATGTTCTCAACTTACTACATTTTTTTTAAAAATTATTAAAGTTTAACTATATTGACTAAAAGATAAACAAATTGAACATCCCATTATTTCGTCAGAACTTAAATTTATAATCTGAAACACTTCAATTTTCTATTTTAGCATTGCACAATTCAAAATCTCTGGCACCTCTAACACAGTACCAAATACTCACATGTAACTAGTCTTTAGAGTATTAAATATTACTAAAGAAATGAATGTACAATACAAATGCTTTAACCTAATTTTTTGAACTTTATGCTGTGTTATGTAGCACTTTTTACAATTATAAACTGCGATTAATGACTTGAATGAGTTCAATATGCATAAATCGATTTGGGTGAATGTTTGTACACACTTCTAACGCATGGAATTTTATTGTTTATTGGCTGCATCTTAACATCTTATTGTAATTCAATGATGTACAATTTGTGATTACCTTAAACAATTTAACAATGTCCATCATATCTTAAAATTGTAGAGAAGAAGGAGAAGAATAGAGCAGGAATTCCATGCATTCCTTTCAACTAATTGAAACAGGTTAATATTTATGAAATTTCTATCTATGATTATAATTCAATACACTCTTATCATATTATTACCTCTAAAATCATTTAAAGGTTGATATCTTTTCTTTTTTTTCACAAATCCAATGATGAATTGATATTCATTGGTATAGTGCTCAAAAGGTATGGTAAAACTCCCCTAACTGGTGAATTATAGTGTCTTTACAAATCCAACGAATAATTGATTATAGGATTTTTTTAATGAGTGCTCATTGAGCACTTACTAACACACCTAAAATTTACCTAACTTACTATATATACACACATATTACAATTATTACTTTCTCTTGCATTTATATACTTTTTCTATTTAATTTTATCAACCCTCATTTGTACTTATTTATTTTTTCTAATTAAATTTATATTTTAAAAAATATGACACGTGAAACATATTTTAACGAGTAGCCAAACAAATAGACCCCCATATTTATTGGGCCAAAGGAGTAACTACATATAAAGTCAGGGAGCCGGAGCAAAGTGAAGAGAATACAAGTAAGAGAATACCGGTAAAAGGAATGAGAAAAATATTTCAAAGAGAACAAATAAGAATAGACAAACGTTTCAATTGAAGTTTCTTTTAACGAAGACCCCCGTCAAGTGTCATCACTCATCAGAATCAACTTTCCTACATATGTTTTCACTCCTCCCCCTTTCAGTTCTTTCGTGCCACCTGCTCGATCCATCTCTTTGTCTGAACCCCTTTTTTCCTTTATCAGTCTATTGATAATTAGTCCCTTTAAACCTTGAAAAAAAAGTAAGAAAATGGTGCGCAGTAGTTACAAGAAAAAGTAGTTGTCTTCATACTCATGCTAGTAATGTTTTCTTGTACGTCTTGAAGTTGAAGTTTAAGGTGATTTCTGATAGTGAAAGGGACCATAATTCTGGTCTATCAAGAATGGGAGTAAAAGGGTTTATGGAGAATCATCCAAATATTAGCAAGAAGGAGAGAAATAAAGTGAAAGAAGAAGAGATGAAGAGGAGCTCAAGAAAACAATTGAAGGCTATGCTTCGCAAGAATTGGCTTTTGAAAATTCGACACCCTTTTGTTACTCTTACAGAGGTCAGCACTTAGATCTTAAGCAACAATTGCACACACTACACACACTAATACTGTGATAAAAGAGTGGCCTTTTGTTGAAGAATTCATGATCATTGTTTCTATGTAATGGAATAGGTTCAAGGCTACGAGGTTCAGTTAGAAAGATGATTTTCTTCAATGAATCAATGCCTTTTTCTTATAGATTTGAATGCTAGGTTGGATTGTGAAAATTGCCTTTTTTCAATTCTTCTGGAGTTGAGTCTTGAATGTTGAAGAAATACATACTTTGACACTGTGATGAACCAGTACTCTTTACAGAATAAGTTGTAATTATAGATGTAGTTAATCAATTGGCCTGACCTTTTTATAAGTTAATTTGAATTGCTTGCTTGGACTATAACTTGTGTTTCTCCCCCCTTCCGAGTTTAAATTCTAATCTGGTCACCTTAAATTGGAAGCCATACGCACTTATGCAGACACTACTATTATGATAAATGTATGTACTCTTTATTGAATTATTCGTGGTCATTATATTTCGTTATTGGAATAAGTTGGAGTTTTGACGATTTTCTTGGATGAACAATGACCATTTACATTGAAACTTGGAGAGCTTAGTTGGACAACGGAATTCGTTTTTTTTGCTTTTTGTTACTCTCGTTAAGGCCAGTCTTAAATATTAAGTAACATACACTTGCGCACGGCTTAATGCTATGATTAGGAGTTCTCCTTTATTTAAACATTGCCCACCAATAGATTTACTCTATAGATTATGTTCATGACTTTGAGGGTCAGTTATGTTTGCAAGATTTTCTTGAATGAACAACGGCCATTGTCATATAAATTGGGAATCTTATAGTTGCTTTATGGCATTTCCTTACTCTTATGGACGTCAGTCCCCAGTGTTGACCTACACTCTTGAAACACATCCGCACTGTGATCAAGCAATCTCATTTTCTGAAATAATTCATGATCATTGTTTCTAACCAATGAGACATGTACAGGATTCTGAGTGTTAGTTAATTTGCAAGATTTTTTTTCCTTTTTGGTGAGAAATGATGATTTTTCATATAAATCTGAGTATACATAGAATTGTTTTTCTTTCCTTTCTCTGTCTTAAATAGTCTTAATCTTGGCAGTGAGTGATTTTCAAGATCTTGGTGGAGTTTATGGTGGTTTTCCTTGGAGGTCTTTAATATTGGTTCTTTGTTGCTGATTTTGTTGCCCTTTTCTTCAAGAGTTTGATTCAGAGTTAATATGTTGTTCTTCTTTGGTGGTAAAAAAATGGAATATAACTTGGTTTATTGAGAGTTCCGTTTAATGGGTGATTGTGCTCTCTTTGTCTATTTGAATGAGAGTGTCTTTTGCTTAACCATAGAAGAAGTTGATAGTTTAATTCTAATAAAAAAGGCAACATTCATTTGTAAATGAACAGGACATGTTCTTATATGGGTGTTGTTTATGCTTTTATCATAGAATGGTCTGTTGATTTGTCTTCACAAGTTTGAAATCTTGAAACTCTGTTTTTCTGGTCGGTTGGAAGTTAATCTTGAAAACAATTTACTCTCAATTTTAGATTTTGGGCTTACTAGCATTACTTGTTATCAAATCAACTGAAGCTTACCACTTGTAATTTACTCTCTTGATCTACAGATTTTGCTCCCCACTGTTGTAATGCTATTGCTAATAGCTGTGAGGTCGCAAACTGATTTGCGAATCCATCCAGCCCAAGCGTATGTTTTTTATGCACCTACTTATGTTTCATTGTGATATGGCATGTAAGCATGCAGGAACCTGATATGGCTATTCCTGATTTCTCATTGCTCTAAAGTAGACCACCTGCAGAACCACACAATCATAAGCTTTATTTCAACGTCAACCATCCTATCTGGCATCTATTAATCTATTAACAGATGAAGTGTGTCAAAACTTATCAAACCCCTTCGCTCTTTAACTCTTTTTGCTAATATATAAATTTTTTTGAGCCTAATATATGAATATTTGTTTCCCCTATTCACGGTGGAAACCAGTAATTGTCTACCTGATTGTTGTTCACAAAGTCCTTTAAGATCCCAATTACTTAGTCCACTCTGACTGGACATGCATATAGTGTGATTGAGTATTGATGATTAACAGGAATTGCATTTTGGTTTTTCCTGTATAATTCTCTGATCTCTCAATCCCTGCAAGTAGAATGCAACAACCATATACATGCCAATCTTGTGATGAGTAGCAGTCAAAATTGATATCCATTACCTAACTTGACATGGAAAGAATCTTGTCTTGACTAGCGACAAAGAGTACTTTCTATAGTGATTTTATTCAACAGAACAGTCAAGTTTTAAAATGTGAGTCTTTTCTCTGTGTACATTCGGAGTTTGTGCTACAATGTGGTATTAATCATTAGGCATAGTAGAGTCCTGAACTCTCTTGTTGTTTACTTCTTTGTAATTGTTGAAGTTTCTGCTGCTTGTGTTCTCTGGGGATGTAAGAGAACATGTAAATTTTTTCTTTTTGGATATGGGTTGGAAAAGAAAAATGTTATTTCTAATACTAATCGGTGGTTGTTAGAAAATTTAATTTCATTGTTTAGCCTTTGATAATTGCAGAAATGATTTTTTTAAATATTATCCTGTTTTTCAATGATAAATTTCTGTCAGTAAATGGTGACTTACTTGGCAGATGAACATAAAAGAGATTTGGAAATAGAAAAAAAAAAAGAGGCTGAATAAAAAGTAACATTTGAAGGATGTAAAAGATCTTTGTTCTTATTTTGTCCGTAGTTACGAGAAAATACTCCATTTATGCTTACATGGGGATTTACTCATTATTTGATTAGTTTAATGTAAGGGTAACCATTTGTAGGTATATTCGAAAAGACATGTTTGTACAAGTGGGAAAAAGTGATATATCTCAGCCTTTTGTCGACATTCTCCAGTTTTTGTCAGCCAAAGGGGAGCATTTGGCTTTTGCACCTGATACAAATGAGACAAAGATGATGATCAATATATTATCTTTAAAATTTCCTCTGCTGAAGGTATGTTGTCAAAATTGTTAAATCTTTTCTTTAGAATAAATTGATAAATTTTTCATGACGTTTTTTTCCTTGTGAGAAATTGGGAAACTGGCTTGATTCTAGTAGTACAGTCTTTGAGAAAGTTGTTAATTTGTTCTTTTTTGAATGCTGATGGTGGTTACTATTATTAGATTTGGTCAGCTTACAATTTCTTTATTTTTTTAATGTCTTCTTGCATAATTTGTACTTTGGCATGTGAATGTTAATATATGTCTTTGAGCCGTGAAGTCAGCACCGATGTTTGTTGTTCACTTGGAGATTTTCTAGCTAGTACACCTTTACACTTTCTGATTTTCCTTGATGTCCTTAGACTGACTTCCTGAAAAATTCCTTTAGTTTTTCATTTTCAGAGATATGTACAAGTTGTATTGGAATTGTTTCCTTCACTCAGTAAAGGTTCTCAATTGCCATGTGGCTAAGTTGTCACGTGTTATTTATGTTGTAAAATTTGTCTTGGCTCTCATTATTTTGTCTTCAGCTTGAATAGGTTAAGATCGACAATGTTCTACCTTATCATAATATTTGTATATTAGTAGTTAGCATTTTCATTGTATACCTCTTGTTGGATGCTTAACTTTCTCACCATGGGGAGCTCATATTGTTATCTAGAACTCTAGTCTTTATGCTGTAATTTGTAATTTCTTAACCACTAGCATATTAGAATCTCTAGTTACATCTCTTAGTGGCTTTCTTCTGATTAGCCTGTTAAACCAAATAATATTTTCTTTTTTTCTCTTGTATAATTTCTACATTTCCTCAAACAATTGAGAATCATCTTTCTTGACATTTATGTTCTTACTGTTTAATTCGTGATTGTAAATTTCACCCTTGCATAGATGGTTGCAAGAGTTTACACGGATGAAGAAGAGCTTGACACCTACATTCGTTCAAAACATTATGGTGCTTATGATAAAGAAAAGTAAGTTTATTATCCAGTTATTGTATTCTGTTATGGAATGTGAAGTGGCTATCACTTAAAGAAATGTTTCACTACCCTAGGTAGTGAAAAGAACAAGTAGCATTACAAACCTTGAGAAAAGAAGAGTTTGTTTTTACTTTAGTTGTTCAGCTTTATTTTTGAGGTGGTATGCATTGGGAAAAACTTTCATTCTTACTTTCATATACACTTATTGAGTCCGTCATATGCAAGTTTTAAGGTGTAGATGATCATAGTTTATCGTTGCAGAGGTCCAATATCTCTCTCTCTCTCTCTCTCTCTCTCGCAGAAATATATCTCCTTATCAGTTTTCTACTTGCATAGTTTCTTCTAGTATTGCAGTACTTTTGAAGTTACTTGTCAGAAAATAATTTTGTACTGCATTTGGGGAGCAGTAAACTTGAGTTTCTTCATGTACTCTGTTGAGTTGGTCTTTTTTATCGATAATTGGATGATTGGCTTGACATATAAATTGTTTTTTGTTTGAAGTTAGTCAATATTTCAATCATTGGTGTTTTGACACGTAAAAGTTATGAATATTGTTGTTTTCCCATATATTTGATTTTTGCGTTGGAGTTCAATATTGTAGGATTTATCTTATTAGTTGGTAGGAATTAGCTGTAATTAGTCTAAGAATACAGTTATGTAATTAGTCTAAGATAGCTGCTGTAATTAGTCTAAGAATACAGCTGTATATAGTCTGTAATTACAGACTATATACAGCTGTACATGGCTGACCATTTAACCTAGTTACTTGTATAAAATAGATCAATGAAATATATGAAAGATATACTTTTTAGCATATTTAATAACTTGGTAAAGAGCCTTGGGGTTTTTCCTTGCTCTCCTCTTCTCTGAAAATTCCGGCCATTCTTTCAATAGCCCACACTGCTGAAATTTCTTCTCTAAAACACTAATCATCACAATATGTCAACCAAACCTGATGTTGAATCTCCTAACAGCAAGAATCTCTCCACTCTAACCATACAAGATGCTTCTTCTTCCATCCACATTAAATTGGATGGCACTAATTATCGAGTTTGGTCCAAGATTTTGGAGATGCATATTGCTGGAAGAAAAAAAATGGGCTATATTAATGGAAAAAAAGCTGCACCAGCAGTAGATGATTCAAGTTATGATGAATGGGAAGCTGAAAATTCTCTTGTCAAATCTTGGCTCATTAATTCAATGAGTGATAATCTGATATCTCACTTTGTACAATGCGGCACAGCAAAGGAAGTTTGGGATGCTGTAAAAAGAAGTTACTTTGATGTATCAGATTCCTCTGAAGTTTATGAACTAATGAAGAAGACTTTTCATTTACAACAAGATGGTCGGCCTCTAGCAGAATATTACAACGAATTAAACTCAACCTTTATGGAGCTCGATTATCGACGGCCCAATGACATGACATGTGCTGCTGATATTGAAAAATATAGAAATTGTATTGCCGAAGTTGGGGCATAGAAATCACTATATACAGCTGTACTACATCAAAGATAGAAACTACATCAAAGTCCGATCAATTTCAACATGCTGTACTACATCTGCTTTGTCCGATATAGTGATTTCTATGCCCCAACTTCGGCAATACGATTTCTATATTTTTCAATATCAGCAGCACATGTCATGTCATTGGGCCGTCGATAATCGAGCTCCATAAAGGTTGAGTTTAATTCGTTGTAATATTCTGCTAGAGGCCGACCATCTTGTAGTAAATGAAAAGTCTTCTTCATTAGTTCATAAACTTCAGAGGAATCTGATACATCAAGGTAACTTCTTTTTACAGCATCCCAAACTTCCTTTGCTGTGCCGCATTGTACAAAGTGAGATATCAGATTATCACTCATTGAATTAATGAGCCAAGATTTGACAAGAGAATCTTCAGCTTCCCATTCATCATAACTTGAATCATCTACTGCTGGTGCAGCTTTTTTTCCATTAATATAGCCCATTTTTTTTCTTCCAGCAATATGCATCTCCAAAATCTTGGACCAAACTCGATAATTAGTGCCATCCAATTTAATGTGGATGGAAGAAGAAGCATCTTGTATGGTTAGAGTGGAGAGATTCTTGCTGTTAGGAGATTCAACATCAGGTTTGGTTGACATATTGTGATGATTAGTGTTTTAGAGAAGAAATTTCAGCAGTGTGGGCTATTGAAAGAATGGCCGGAATTTTCAGAGAAGAGGAGAGCAAGGAAAAACCCCAAGGCTCTGATACCAAGTTATTAAATATGCTAAAAAGTATATCTTTCATATATTTCATTGATCTATTTTATACAAGTAACTAGGTTAAATGGTCAGCCATGTACAGCTGTATATAGTCTGTAATTACAGACTATATACAGCTGTATTCTTAGACTAATTACAGCAGCTATCTTAGACTAATTACATAGCTGTATTCTTAGACTAATTACAGCTAATTCCTACCAACTGATTTACATTGCTTATGCAGTAGTATACAAGTCTTCTTTGTGTCAATGATATTAGCTGCTTAGAAAATTTAGTTTTGCATGTTCTATGGTTATTGGCTTGTGGTCTTTTCTCTTGCTTAGAAAAGTTTAACTTGAAATTGGAAATCATTGTTCCAGGTTATAATCTCCAGAAAAATCTTAGTTTCCTTTCACTTTTGGTGTGTGTAGGAACTTCACAAATCCAAAAATTAGAGGAGCAGTTGTTTTTCATAATCAAGGTCCTGAGATGTTTGATTACAGCATAAGGTTGAACCACACATGGGCTTTTTCAGGATTCCCTGATGTCAGAACAATCATGGATGTGAATGGTCCTTATATGAATGACTTGGAATTAGGGGTCAATACAGTTCCAATTTTGCAATATGGCTTTAGTGGATTTTTGACGGTACATTTCTGTCTCCCTTTTCTTGTAGCCTTTAGTTTGTTCTTTATTCATCCGAAAATTGCTTTTCTACTGTTATGACTCTTCTCAACATTTTGAGCAGTTAATGTCACATTATTCATATGAATTAAACACAATTGTCATTTAGTCCTGGATGCAGAGCTCACAAACTTAATAGAATTACATTTCAAAAATGCTTTCTTGTATAATCTTTATTTGGCTAATACTAGACTAGTTGAGAAGGTAGTTTCTTAGGTTCTAGTGCTTTTCTTACACTGCAGGGAAATGGAGACGGTGTTCTGAAAGTAGGTTTCTTGGGGTGAATTCCTCTTTTTTGAAATGTTTACACTTGATGCTTGTCTTTAAAACTTGGTGATTGTGGAATAATCCATTTTTAGTAGTTCTTAAGCATGTCAGCTAACCTGTGAAAGTTTATCCTAATCATTGGGTGATGTTCTGTATGCAAAGATTGTTAGAGAACTAGGTGCTGCCACCTCTTAGCTTGACTGAAGCTTCTGCTGGATGATTTTAAGAACTTTGTTTGTCTTCTACTTTCTCCTGTTTGGAATTCTAACCTTTTTAATGAACTGCAGTTCGTGAAGTTATTATATGTTTTCTTTTCCTTGGTATCGGACCTCTGCAGAGCCATTAATCAGATTTTTGCTCCTACTTTTCTTCTTACAGCTCCAACAAGTCCTGGACTCTTTCATTATTTTTGTTTCCCAGCAGAATATAGCTAATTTATCTATTGAAGAACGTGGGTTGCCTCAGCAATCAGCCAGCATAAGGTCGGCTGTTGAGGTACCTTGGACCCAGTTCAGTCCTTCGAACATAAGCATAGTCCCATTTCCAACTCGTCAATATACTGATGATGAGTTCCAGTCAATCGTCAAGAAAGTAATGGGAGTACTGTATGTATATTAAAACCTCTCTTTTTTATGGTCTTTTTGCTCAAGTTTTCTGACTTCTGTGCAAGCTTTAATACTCTTTCTTTGACTTTCAATCGAAACTATTTTTTTTTTTTTAATTTTCTGATCAGGTACTTGCTTGGATTTCTGTACCCCATATCTCGTCTTATAAGCTATTCTGTCTTTGAAAAGGTCAGTCATATGTATGCTTTTTTTTTTTTTTGGTCTATCCGAACTTGTGATCTTCCTCTGAATTGCATTCTTTTGGCTAAAACTAAAAATTGAAAGTTTTGTTCTTTAAAAGCATTTGATATGAGTTCATTTGAACTGCTAATACTTCAGGAGCACAAGATAAAACAAGGTCTTTACATGATGGGATTGAAAGATGAAATATTCTTTCTTTCTTGGTGGATAACATATGCTTTGCAGGTAAAAATAACTTCTCTTTGATTTGCACTGTTATTGTGGCATTACATCTTCATGTTGGCTGTTATTTATAGTCATAAATAGTACTTCAAATTGATAGCTTTCCTCTAAGCATTGGATGAATCCTCTTTTATTACTTGGAAATATTGCCTTGCTAAGTTTAAATGGAAGGCTTTATGTACCAATTGGAGATTTTGCTTGATCTAATTGTTGAAGATTGTTTTTCTATCTACCTGATAGCAATAAAGTAGCAGTAACCTTATTTTATTTAGAGTAATGGAACATCTAGTTTGTGTGTAAGATGTTTCAGACTCTGCCACAATCAATGAAATCTGTCTTTTGAAATTGTGAGACCACTACCTAAAATTTAGGGACACAAAGAAAGAAGGCAGAGTTGGGATATGACAACTCTCTATAGGAAAGCATGGGAAAGAAAAGAATGAAAGATACTTTAAGTGACAGTTGTATCATTGGTAGCACCTTGATCCAAAAGGAGATGAGGAAGCCCTAAATGCCTCATTGGAAGGATGGGATTGAATAAAGAATAGCAGTGGTAGCTACAGGGATCAAGCTTGAGCAGTTGTAACAAGGCCTTTAATTAAGAAAATGAGTCTAGCTCATTGTTAAGAAATTTTGAACCTCTATTATCTCTGTAGCTTAATTGGATTGGTTTTAGTGGAAGAATTATCGCTTAGAAGTTTTGGTGTGATTGGAAGATGACCTTTAGTATTTCCCTTGACAAGTTTCTTCAACTCTCGGCTCTTAAATTATGCCCAAATTCAGAGGTGAAGCAAGATTCCCTATATAGAGCTTCATGTCTACCTTTTGAGAGGGAAATAACCAGAAAAGTTTTACTGGACAAGTGTCTTCCTAGAATGGAAGGGGGAGGCAAGTCTGTTATTTCATTTGTGTGATTAAGTCTCTTCTGTCTTGTGATGAAATTATTTACTGTGCTTGTCTGGTCATACACTTTGTCTGCAGTGAAACACTAGTAAATTATGGGAAAGCTTAGTCCCAGGTTCTTGATTTTTTGTCGTCTCTGCTGGAATTAGTGTCCGTTAAGCAATTAAGAAAAGTTACTGTAATGGTGGCTAAGTTTCCAAATTTATTTCCTTAGTTTTACTTTGCAATTTGTAACTGTTGGTGTTCCTGATTTCCCACTTCAAGATCACTCTCTTGTGATTGTAGTACTTAAAAATTCTGTTCTTTGTTTTCCTGTTGCACTTTACCTGATCCATTTTATCAGGAACTGTGTTCTTGCTAGTTATCTTGTTTTCCAATCATGTCTTACCAGTTTTCCCGTTTTACTAAAATATACTATCCACTATGCTAATATTAAGAATCACAAATGGTTTTGTTGTTTGGTCTGATAATTTTTTCTTGGATGGTTTTACCGTCATTTTTGAAGTATGCCATGTACTGTATATTCTGTGTCGTCAATTAGGGTAAGTTCGTTTTTAAATGTTCAGGCAATTTCTTGCCAAGTTTTGTGTGTGGTTTTACATTTCTCTTTTAAAACTCCTTTTTGCTTGTTTTGCAGTTTGCAGTTTCTTCTGGGATCTTGACTCTTTGCACTATGAATACTCTTTTCGAGTACAGTGACAAATCACTGGTTTTCATCTACTTCTTTTCTTTTGGACTCAGTGCAATATCGCTGTCATTTCTAATCTCGACTTTCTTCTCACGGGCAAAAACGGCTGTGGCAGTTGGGACCCTTTCTTTCCTGGGGGCCTTCTTCCCATATTACACAGTCAATGATGAGGCTGTTTCTATGTTAGTATTGCTGGCATGTCAGATAACAAATTGTGTTTTCCTGCAAGGAAGTAATCCCTTCATGCTATTCATGTAGGGCATTAAAGGTCACTGCTTCTGTCCTTTCACCTACTGCCTTTGCTTTGGGATCAGTCAACTTTGCTGACTATGAACGTGCTCATGTTGGACTTCGTTGGAGCAACATCTGGCGTGTATGTTCTGTGCATTGTCATATTTCTTCTCCAAGACCATATTTCATAGTTTTAAAAGTTTTATGCTTTTCCAGGAGTCATCTGGAGTTTCTTTTTTGGTCTGTCTCCTGATGATGTTGTTTGACACAGTAGTGTATTGTGGAATGGGCCTTTACCTGGATAAGGTACATACTCAATAATTTGTCTGATTTCTGATTCTGCCAGGAGTGTGTGCACTAATATATCCATAAAAGCTGCTGTAATTGCTCTTTACAATAGGGCATCTCTACAAGTTGAACCGATCATTAGTATCCAATAGATTGTATTTTTTTAACGGGGTTGTCCTTTTTAATAGACTTTGTATCTTCATCAATATTTTGAGATTTTCCTTGATTAAGTTTTATTACACATTAATGATTAACTATTTTTTGATGTGTTCAGGTCCTTCCAAAGGAGAATGGCATACGTTATCCATGGAACTTCATGTTTCAGATATCCTTTTGGAGGAAGAGAAGTACCAGTGGTCGTTCCTGTACAGTAGAAAAATTAACTGACCATCATGTAAAGCAAGAGACTAGTCCTGTTGAGGATGTACATAACCCAGCTGTAGAAGCAATGAGCTTAGAAATGAGGCAACAAGAGCTTGACAACCGGTACATGTGCTGCGTTTAGTTGCCCCTGTATTTAATCTTCAAACAAATACCTGTCATATGCCTCTGATTTCTTCAATTATTAATGTGATCTTTGTCTTTATATTTTCCAGATGCATTCAGATTAGAAATTTGCACAAGGAGTTTCTGACAAAAATGGGGACATGTTGTGCTGTAAATTCTTTGCAGCTAAATCTGTATGAGAACCAGATTCTTGCTCTTCTTGGTATTCACATTCACTTTATGTCAACATATGACATGTTTTATGAGAAAATTGGATCTTTTGACTTATATTTGCATTAGTAATTGAATCTTGGTATCTTCTTTTGTGCTTAACAAGATTGCTTTTTTTTCTGAAGATGCTTGTGATTGATATTCTTCTGGAATGCTTGATGCTTATGGTTGCATCCCATTATATAGAGTACAAGAGTTTGCACGAAGTGCTTTTCCTGGCACCAGTTAACTACAAGGCGTAGTGTTTTGGAAGTCTCTTTGACTTGGAATTGTTGATAGTTGTTTTGCTCCTTGAGACAATTAGCAGAAAAGATTTTATACCAATTTATTAGGGTCTGTCCTTGATTTTGCTAAATGGACAAGGTGATGAGACCTCCTTTCCATGAATTCTTTATAGGTTGGATAGAGCAGAATTGCTCCTCCTATTATTTTTTGGAGAAAGTATGTTGTTCTTAGCTGTCTTTCTTAAAAGTTCCTGCTTGATGTGGCTCCTCTCGTTCAGGTGTGAAGAATCACATGCCAGGTTTTGGTCATTCCAAATAGTTAGAATTCAAGAGCAAGCCTTAGTGGTTAAGTAGTTCTGTTGTGAATTGGGAAGTCAAAAAGGTTCATAGTATGGATATAATCTCTCTTCCTTCCAACTGTAGGATTGTTAGTAGCCTTATATATGGATTTATAAATCATGGTGACATGCAACTATTGTGTTCACCTTGTCCATTTGGACAATGTGGCAAGACAGGCTATTTGTGAGGCCTTTGATGGAGTGGAATGTTTCTTTTCTATCTTCTTCTCAGACTGTAATAGCTTAGATATTTTATGATATGCTGACCTAGCCAAAGTTGTAGTTCAACAGAGTGTCAGGCATCCATAAAGTATTTGCTTTTTGGCATAGGTATCTTTCCTTCTTAAGAACTTTATTGTAGTTCAATCTATGGAGATTTATGAGCACAATAGATCGTATTCAAAAAATGACTGCAAGAGTTTTGTGAAACCTGGGGACCGACTTTGATATGCTTTGATCTCACTTTTTTTGGCTATACCTTAATATTTAAGCTACCTCATCTATAAACTTGTCTTTTATGAACATAGAATATAGAATATAATTACTCCTTTTATTTGTTTTTCTCTGCTTTATAAAATTCTTAAAGAATTTGGCCTTATGCAGCTTCCTTTATTTCATCACATTATATGATTAATCATCATGGTTTGATTTGTCATTTAATTGTTGCTTTAAATGGTTATCCACTGAAGGACATAATGGAGCTGGAAAGAGCACGACAATATCCATGCTTGTTGGTCTTCTTCGTCCTACTTCTGGAGATGCATTGATATATGGAAAGAACATCTTGACTGACATGGTAATGTGGTTTCTTTATCTATTTTTGCACACAAGTTGAAGTTTTGAAGTGACAAAACTAATATTTAGTACCATCAGTCTGGTTTAGTCAATTACATTAGCTGACTGGGGCCTGTCTCTTTTGCATCTGCTAATGAAACAGCGATTTTGAAAGTTAAATTCTTGCAAAAAAAAGACTAATTTTTCAAAAAGTAGCAAGAAGTTTTCTGTATGTCCTCATTGTAAAGTTTCTTTTCATTTTGTGTGAGAAGTTTTACTTGTTAAGCAAGGTAAGATTTTTAGTTTCTTACAGTCAGTTTAGCTTGTCCAACGAATATTGCATCTCAGTGGTTTTCCATGGAAAATCTCTGTGCATCTGTATTTTATTTAGTCCATGCTGTCTTTCTTTTTCTGTTTCCTTTTAAAAGCTCATTTAACTGATGAAGAATAAGAGGGTTTGATGGCAAGATAATCAGTAACTTAGTTGGGCATATGATGGCCAACCTGCCTTGCCAAATTATATGTGAATGTTTTCTGAAGTTATGACCTTGATAACTATCTATTTGATATTGCAGGATGAGATACGGAAGAGTTTGGGTGTCTGTCCTCAACAGGACATTCTTTTTCCAGAGCTAACTGTGAGTAACTATTGCTCAAATAATATCCCCAGCATTAGTACGTCATGGATATGTTTATTTCATCACGTCAACTTTAGAGTGGGAGGATTGAGGAAGTGTGGAACCTAAAGAATTGCATACTCATGGCTTTTAGTCTTTGGCCTGGTCTAATTCCAGCAGTCCACCCTTTCTTGTGTATTAAATGAAAAAAGAATTTATAGCTTTGGAGAAGGGGACAGTGATGTCTTCATGCAGGGTTGCTGGAGCTTTAGTTGTTCCTGAACCATGTCTAAGTTTTGTGTTTGGAACGGTGAGCATATTATCTGGAAATATTTGCAGGTGAAGGAGCATTTGGAAATATTTGCCACCATAAAGGGCGTCGATGAAGACTCTATTGATAGTAGTGTCACTGAAGTGGTGGATGAAGTAAGTTCCCAATTGCTGTATTCTGCTGATGCATCTCTACTGATCTAGGATCGACTGTTGATTACATGATGCTGTCATACCAGACAGCTAATAAAATAGCCTGAGCCATGACCTTTTGAGAATCTTATGTAAAACCATTTTGTATATCAATCCAACCATACAATCAGTTGAAATGAGTTTTCGTGGATTCACTTAACCAATATCCTTGTTTGGAGCTCTCATTTTTAAGATGGTCGCTTGCCTATTCTTACTAGAGCAATAACGGAGAAAACTCCTGAGCCCTTGAGGTTTCTGGTTATTTCAGTTAGCACCCCTAAAGTTTTCAATATCTCTGTAGAAGTGCACTCCAAAATTCATAGGTATTGCTGAAAACTATTTTTATTCCCAACTTGCCCTTCAATGGTCCACACTGAATTATCAATTTAACTTAAAGAAGGCCATGGGGATGTAAAACAAGGGGGGGCAAAGCCTACCTGGTTAATAATTGGCCAATCCCCTTCTATTCTGCTGTTTTGTGCCCTTGTAAGTTAAACCAGTTGCTTTAATTTCTTGCCATCCATGCAAGGGTAGATGGGGAATGAAAATGCTTTTCAGCAGACATTATGAATTTCCGTGTCATTGTTACTGACATAAGGTTACTTTCATAGATGAGATTTCAAATAATGGAAGGTAAGTGTAATATTGGAAACTTCGAGGGTGCCAAGTGATAGTGTTTAGAAACCTCAGGGTTGGTTTCTGAAATTATTCCTATATTTTACTCACGGCATGCATTTAGCATTACGTATATTTTGATTATTTTCTTGCTGGAATGTAGCATCTACAGCTACCTTTCCTTGACAGCTTTGCTCCTGTTTCTTTTATTAATGCTTGTAATTGGATGTTTCATTAGGTGGGACTTGCAGATAAAATTGGTACTACTGTCAAGGCTCTTTCTGGAGGTATGAAGAGAAAATTGTCCCTTGGGATTGCACTGATCGGAAATAGTAAGGTGAGTATGACTGTTGGAACGTTCTTGACTATTATGTCTTGTTAAAATGTTCTACAATCATATCATTTCACTTTCAAAGGTTATTGTTCTTGATGAACCTACAAGTGGAATGGATCCATATTCAATGCGATTGACGTGGCAATTTATAAAAAGAATTAAGAAAGGAAGGATAATATTGTTAACAACTCACTCCATGGATGAAGCTGATGTACTGGGAGATCGCATAGCCATCATGGCTAATGGTACTCTGAAATGCTGTGGAAGGTACTTTCCCCTGATCAATCTTTTGACTATCACTCATTTTCACTGCTGTAACATGGTTTGGCCTTTTGTAAATTTCCTGTTTTCCGACTTGATTTAATGCGTATTCTGTTAAAGCTTGAAACAGAAAAGTTCTTTGGTAAATTTACGGTCTCAGTTGAATTACTAAATAAATGCGTGCAAGGTTTCAAAAAGTCGGTTTAATAGGAAACATGAACTTATGAGTTTATTATTTTGGGGTGCGAGAGTTAAGACATACGGTCCATGCCTCTTGCTATCAAGGATACTGTCAATGATTTGACAACAACTGAAGGTGATTTCATAGACCTGACAGCTCTACTCCATCTATTCCACTAAAATATCAAAAATTTGACCATGAAACTGGACAAGAAGATAGAGATAAAGTGTTAGAAACAGCATACCACAATCTGAATGCTATGAACACTTGATTTAGAAGAAATGGTATATATTGAGGAAGTCCTTTGCGTAATTCCTTTCCTTCACTTTGTTATCATTTCACAGTTCCCTTTACCTGAAGCACCAGTATGGGGTTGGTTACACTCTTACCTTGGTAAAGGTGAAGTCTTTTCTTATTACAAATTACTTTTTAGTCTTCAACAGTCTTTTCCATATAAAAGGCCTTCTTCCCTTTCTATTAGCCTTATGATTAACTTCCTTTTTCAGTCCGCACCATGTGCTTCTCCAGCTGCTGATATTGTGTATCAACATATTCCATCTGCAACATGTGTGAGTGAGGTATTTCTCTGTCTACATCTTGGTTTTTTTGTAAAATGATGACACATGTTTTCTGCAGTGAGAATGAGTGATAAATGACACATGTATTGATCGTTGAGGTATTGCATCTGCTAAATTTATTGGTGTTGATTATTACATTTTTTGTTGGTGTCTTTTTTTGGGTGGTGCAGGTTGGAACTGAAATTTCCTTTAAGCTTCCACTGTCATCCTCATCTTCATTTGAGAGCATGTTTCGAGAAATAGAGCAGTGTATGAGAAGATCGAACCCCAATGCTGAAGCTAGGGGTCAAGAGAATGACGACAATATTGGTGTTGAGAGCTATGGTATATCTGTCACAACTTTAGAGGAAGTGTTCCTGAGAGTAGCAGGGGGTGACTTTGATGAGGCTGACTGCTTTAAAGAGAACAATTCTGCAGCTTCATCTGATTCTAATGTTTCTAGAGCTTGTCAAAGTTATGCTCCAAACCATGTGTTCCATATCAAACAGTGCACAAACTTTTTTAAAGTTCTCGGGCTTCTAGTTACCACAGTTGGGAGGGCATGTGGTCTATTTTTTGCAACTGTTTTAAGTGTCTTTAAGTTCTTAAGTATGCAGTGCTGCTGTTGTTTTGTGCTTTCGAGGTCAACATTTTGGAAGCATGTCAAAGCTTTACTTATTAAGAGAGCAATATCAGCTAAGAGGGATCGGAAGACCATTGTCTTTCAGCTGTTAATCCCGGCTGTGTTCTTATTCATTGGTCTTCTCTTTCTCAGTCTTAAGTCACATCCAGATCAGCAGTCAATAACTTTCACAACCTCACACTTTAATCCTCTCCTGAGTGGTGGTGGAGGTGGAGGTCCTATACCTTTTGATCTCTCATGGCCTATTGCCCAGGAGGTTAGTAAATTCTTTCCAACTTCACGTGGACTATCAACTGTCTCTGTTCAATGAATAACATTTTGCCACCTTGTTTGTGCTATCTTTGTAGGTTGCAAAGCATCTGAAAGGGGGCTGGATCCAGAGGGTTAAAAAGACTCCGTATAAGTTCCCTGACTCTGAAATGGCATTGAATGATGCTATTCAGGTTGCAGGGCCCACTTTGGGACCAGCCCTTCTTGAAATGAGTGAATATCTAATGTCCAGTTTTAATGAATCTTATGAGTCAAGGTGCGTGGTATTGAGTTGTTAGGGGTAGTGCATGATTGTGGACAACTTTTTTAGCATCTCTCTTGTTTCCTTTCTCTGATTTGTAGTTCTTCCCTGATTGCATATGAAATTAAGTACATGATCAGTTTTAATTGGTTTTATTTTCATTCTTCTTGTATCATGAATTTAACACATTATATGTCTCGGTAGCTGTTATGGTTATCTAGAATAAAATTTTTTTACCATTATTTTGTTTCTGCTGCTTGATCAAGTAGAATTAAGTTTCTTCTTTATTATCTTTTTCATCCTTCAATCTAACCTCTTTCAGACAAAGTTGATAAGATTGTTTACTGGCCTTATGATATTAGTTGTGTTGCAATTAAATAGATCATGCTTGCAACCAGATATTTTTATTGAATATTTAGTTGGTTGGGATAAAATGTATGAACTGCAGATATCTACTGGCCTTATGATATTTAGTAAATAACCACAAAGGGGTTTCAGGGATGCTCTCAGAGCTTGTTTATGAGCTTTTACAACTCGGTTTATGTAATAAAAGGAGAAAAAAATACAGACAATGATGCAATTAATTGAAGACTAAATTAGTTGAGGTTGGGTTGTCTTTTTGATACCATACCTTCCGTATTTTGTGCGACATCTATTTCAAACTGAGTCGCCTAGTTTAACTCAGCATGCAGTTTTTAAGATAGGATTTGTAAAAATACAATATGAATAACAAAGTAAATATTGTCTTTTTCAATTTTGTTTCCTTTTATTTGGCAGAGGGAGGGGAGAGGTAGTAAAGCAGTTTGGTCATATAGTTTTCATTATTACTTTTCATAGAATTAAGAAAACTCTGGCGTGCATCAATGAACCTTTTAATATATGTTGGAAGAGTAAAACATTTCAGTTCAGAAAAGTCAACATTGTTCTCTGATGCAGTAAAGGAAAGTAGCAAAGTATCACATTTGGTTTGGCAAGGATAAAGTACATTTTGTTGAGAGCTTGTATTGAAGTCGTAATATTGTCCTTCTGCCTTATCTAATATGATCTTTTGAAACCTCTAAATGTTTCTTTCATTATCTGTTGTTATCTTATCAACTTCGTGCACCCCTTTGCAGGTATGGAGCAATTGTAATGGACAATCAGACTGATGATGGGAGGGTGGGTTATACTGTCCTGCATAATAGTTCTTGCCAGCATGCTGCTCCAACATTTATCAATCTGATGAACTCAGCAATACTCAGGCTGGCTACCCTCAACGAGAATATGTCAATAACGACACGGAATCATCCTCTGCTACTGACAGAAAGTCAGCATCTGCAGCGTCATGTATGGTTTGCTATTACTTAATCATTTAAAATACCCTAGAAATGGTAAAATAGTTTCTTGAAGCTGAGGTCTTTATTTCACGAGTCTGTTAACCATACCTTTGGATGGATTGCTAGTTACTTGTTTGAATATATATTATAGGCCACCTTACAAACAATATGCCAGTCTTTTTGGATGTATTCACCCTATAGATATCTTAAAATCATGTCTTCCTTTCTGATCTTGAAGCTTTGAGTTTGAAGTTGGAGTCATTTCATGGCTTTTTAATACTCATTAGCTTCATAAAAGAACTTTTGTTGTGAACTTTGTTCTGGATTTATTAGTGCACATTTTATTGTGCACTGTCCATTGTTGAGTTTGACGCTTGGTGGCTCAAAATGATTTATAAACAAACCCTCATCACAACGTTAATGAATTTTATTCTCATAAAGATATCCACAGGTTGTCATGTATTCATTACTGCCTCTCTGCTGAAAATTTTAATTTTGTTCCATGTGATTCTCTGTAATTAATTGTATCTGACTTGTGTTCATTTTCACATGAAACTGTGTTGTTTTGCAGGATCTTGATGCGTTCTCAGCTGCTATTGTTGTTAACATTGCCTTTTCATTTATTCCGGCCTCTTTTGCTGTGGCTATTGTGAAGGTAATTTGCCTTAGCTCATTCTTGAAAATGATAATTGTGATGGTTTGGTTCTCAGGAACAGGTTTGTAAGTGATATATAAAGAGAAGACCCAGTGTTTTCCTGAACTTTCTAATAGTCTTGGAGGCAAAATTAAGGCAAGAGGGAAAAAAATTATGCAATTTTCATTTTTCTTTTTTGCTGACTACCTGGCTAGTTGAAATTTTGTCAATTATTCCATATTACAAAGGGATAAAAATTTCAAAGTAAATTAATTACTGCCACTTGAAAACCAAAAATTTAAAATATTTTTAAGCTCACTGGAAGTTCTCATTCGAAATCTTTTTTTCTAATCAATAACTGAACCTGGGGTCTTGGCTTTGCTGCTGGGTGTAAGAGCATTGGCACTAAATTTAGTTCTATAAGTTTCCTATTGTATATTACTTTTGTCAGTCACTGAAAGTTAAAGTTGTTACCCATAATATGCAAGGATCCCAAAGTTAGTTACTAAACTCGCTATCATCACTTGCTATTTGAGGTTCCCATATTGCAAAAAATTGGAGAACTTCTATTATAACTCATTGATGAATTTAGTATTTATTATGAATTTCTAAGACAAATCGTCTTTGATGCAGGAACATGAAGTAAAAGCCAAGCATCAGCAATTGATTAGTGGGGTATATTCAGTTTCTACGAAGTTTCCAGTTTCTGGAATTATTGCTATGCTTTGTTTTTGTGGTTTTGTTCTTTTTAACAGTCAATTAAATGCAGGTATCTATATTGGCATATTGGGCTTCAACATATATGTGGGACTTCATCAGCTTTTTATTTCCTTCATCAATTGCAATTATTCTCTTTTCTGCATTTGGTATGTTCTTGATCTTTGCTGTCTACATGTTCCATGGACAGTTGGAGGAAAATTGCTTGCGTAATTAATTGCCTGCTACGTTCTCAGTTGAATGTCCTTGCTTTTACTTCTGTTGTTAGAGTTACTTTTCAGATGCCTTAATGCCATGAAAGGAATCACAGTTAACAAAAGTTAGGATGAACGTGAAAACAGATAATCAGCCTGCATTGACTGGAGAAAGGTTCAAACATAGCTGAAAATTATGTTATTTATTTTCCTTTTTGCGTCCCAAAAACATTTCATGACTAGTTCAGTAAAGCCTCGATGATGTTGAGATTGGGCATCTCGTTTGATGGTTGGGTAATATTGAGAACTTATTTGGGATTGTGGTGCTTTTACTAAAAAGGTACTTCTAGGCAATACAAGCACTTCTAAGGTGTTTGGTAAGCATCATTCTGTAAATTTAGGAGTACATTTTTTATCTCAAAAGTACTTTTAGCACAAGCTCAAAATTAGTGCTTTTGGATTAACTTTTGTGTTTCAAAAAATAAAAATAAAGTTTGTCCGTTTTATCATAATTTCGAACTGAATAAAGGGATAAATACATTTTAATAATTTCAACAACTACATATTATCAAGTAGAAAAACCACTTATGCAAGTATTCATTTCAAACAATATAATTAAACACTTCATTCTTTTACCACAAACCCTACTAGGGGAAGCTCTTTTTAATTAGCCACCGCAACCCCAAAGGCACACGACATCTCTAATAGCAATTTCTAGAGCATTTAATGTTTCATTTCATCATCCTAACTTCATGTTTTAACTGTTTCATTGGTATTTTTGAGGGTTGTGATGGAAATATAAATTTAAGGTGTCCTAGAGTAACTCACAAAGCAAACCCTGTGGAATAGTTTAGTCCTAGCTTTTTATTCTTTTGTTCCTAAAAACTAATCATGCAAGTCCTCTTCTTTCTTTTATGTTTCCCTAGTTAAGAAGACAACTTAGCAAACTAAACAAAACTTTCTTGACTGCTGAAGCTGTTAAAATGGCTAAATATCGTACCACTGAATTGCAATGAGCTTATATAAGAATACAATCTATCCTTTGCTTAACTTATTGTCTGCATCTTACTTAAATGCTTCTATTTTTTTATTTTTTTTACTGTTTAACCGGGGCCGTCCTTGTTGCTTAAAAGTTGATTCATGCTTTTAAAGCTAAAATCTGCTTTTGAGGTGTTTTCATTTGCTTTTGACTTGGGCTTTAAGCTTATATTAGCTGAAAAAGTTGATCCCATGAGCAACGCAGGACAGCCTTCTTAGAAGAACTTTGCTTTTTAAAACTGACAAAACAGAAAAACCATATCAACTAGCAGTTTATATGGGAAATACCATTTCAAGTGACGGAAATAAGATGTTGGTTTATTTTATGGGAAATACTAGTAGCTTTTCTCAAACTTCTTTAATTCTTTGGTGTAAACCTTCATATTTCTGCTTCCTCTTATAAGTTCTGTTATTTCATGTTCCCACTGTTTGTGGCTATCTACAAATTGAAAATTTTTTCTTTTGCAGGTCTTGAGCAGTTTATTGGAAAAGAATCCTTCTTCCCCACCATAATGCTGTTACTGGAATATGGACTAGCAGTTGCATCATCAACCTACTGCCTTACCTTCTTCTTCTCGGAGCACAGCCTGGCACAGGTATCATTCTGCTGTCAAATGTTTAAAGTTTGAACTTTTCTGCCTATTTGACACTAACATTGTATATCTACAAGCAGAATATAGTTCTGTTGGTCCAGTTCTTCAGTGGGATTATCCTCATGGTTGTATCATTCATAATGGGGCTTATGAAGTCTACAGAGCAGGCCAATTCCCTTCTCAAGGTTTGCATGCATAGAGCAGCAACATGTTTTTTATTACATCATTTTTCAAAGCAAACTGATTCCTCAAGATTAGCATTTGATGTTCTGAAAGAGTCAATTGATGGACTTTCGATTGGATTTGTTTACAAATGGGATGATGATTATGCAACTTATGTCATTAGTCTTTTTAAGGGTATAGCTATTTTTTCATACATTCAGTGAATGTTTCCTACATTTTGGTTTATGCCTTTGTCACCTCCAAGTTTTTGAGTTCCAACAAGTTGAATAACTTTTGATGGTTTTAACATCTTGTCACCTCTTTACAGTCCTATCTATGATACTTGTTGAACTCATAAGAGGTAAACCAATTATTAGATGTTTCTCATGGGAGGTGGACACATTCTGTCACTTTGTCTTTTATCAAGAAAATTGTGTGCTGGAGACTTCAAAATCTTGTAGATAAATTTATCCTAATGGAGTTCTAGAAAAATGATAGTGACTCGGACTTTGTTCTTCTCCAGGGCAATATGTGACTGCTTAGAAATTTTCACTAACTTAAAAGATTGTGCCAAGGGTTATGACTGGTGATCTTAAAAGCCGTCACGCTCGGATATTGAGCTTACTAACTATCGTATTTGTATCTTCCAGAACTTCTTCAGGTTGTCACCGGGATTTTGCTTTGCCGATGGATTATCTTCATTAGCTCTTTTACGACAAGATATGAAGAATGGATCTGGTAGTAGAGTTTTTGACTGGAATGTGACGGGTGCTTCCCTTTGTTACTTGGCTGCAGAGGTGCTGTTCTGATCTTATGGCATGAGATTATCTTGCTTCTGTGTACTACTAATCAGTGTTTAAGCAAGATATAACGTTTTTCTGGGAATCATATAGTGGTCTTGCTATTTTTTAGGTTTGCTTATGTGGTCACGCTTTTCTCAAGTAGAAATTATCACTCTTCAGCCCTATTGGACGAGTTTTCTCATCATTGAGATTGCATGATTATAGTTCCAGAAATCTACATTTTAACTTCGAAATTGTTGGGAGATAGGTTCTAAAATACTAGTTTGCAGTTATTTTCTGCTCTCTCAGTTTTACATAAAGCCTCACACTTTACTAGTAATTGAGCAAGTCTTTTTCATTTTGCAAGAGGGGGGTTAATGGATGTTATAGATTGAATTTTCAGTGGAGAAGCTGCAGAACTGGAATTGGATACTAATGGCTGGTGTAGCACTGATTTTAGGTGCTTTAAACAAGTTTGAAGTGCTTGAGTCTTTAGAGTGTTGCTAGCCTAGCTGGTAGGGAGATTAGCCAGGTGAAAGTAAGGTCCTTGGTTCAATTCTCAAGCCTCGCCTCTTGCCCTTTACCCTTGTAAGGCTTGGAGTCTGTCTTCCCTTGAACCCAAAAAAAAAAAACAAATTGCTGTCCTTTCTTTGCGTGTTTGCTTAGGCCATTATTGATCTGTAGCTGCGATTGATGAAGGCAGATAGAACAATTCTACCTCAATTATCCTATTTCTCAGGGCAGATAGAGCCTAGTCATTTTATTAAGATCTTTCATCTGTTGGTTTGTCGCCAGGTTTTCTGCTACCTATCTCTGAACTATCTATGTTGGATGTCTTGCTGCTATCATACCACGTAGCAATGCATAGCTGGACTGTCCTTGATTGACAGCAGTAGTTTCTTAACATATGAAGTGCACTGGATCTCTCAAGCTTAAGCATTGAAGTTTCATCAATGAATTCAAACTTAAAAAATTGAAAATGTCTAAAACTTTCTTAAAGGGGAAGTGGATGCTTTAAAGAGTGGACAACTCTGTGAACTCAACTAGGTGATTAAACAAAAGGAAGTAGACAGTTTCAATGGTTTAGATAACATAGGATCATGGCTTTTGATATTCAGAATTTTGAGTGGATTAGTGGATCAATAGGTTTTGGTAGCATGCATTATTGTTCTGGTTTATATTTTGAGCATATGAATTTTTTTTTCTTTTTTTATCTGTACTGATTGGTCATTCCTCTTACAGGCTGTCATTTATTTCCTTCTAGCACTTGGCCTAGAGCTCTTGCCACCTCACAAGATAAATTTAGCCACAGCTTATGAGTGGTGGATGAGGATTAAACTTTCACTTGCAACTTCTGGCAGTTTGTCAGAGCCACTTCTGAAATCATCCTCAGGAGATGTTGCTCTTAAAGTTGATGAAGACATCGATGTCCTTACAGAGAGAAATAGGGTACTCTCAGGTTCAATTGATGGTGCGATCATATATTTGCGCAATCTGTGCAAGGTATTCCATGCAACCTTTCTATTCACTGTAACATTAGTGTATCTTTTTGGAAGAATGAATATAGCCCGTAAGGGTCTTTCTTTCAACTCATTATGTGGTTTGATTCCTACTGTCCATAGCCCGTTCATGATTCTTCTCCTATACTAAATGTCCCCCAACCCTCCAAATGTATAAACAAGTTAAAGAGAATCTTGATGAATTTCTTAAAGTTACCAGTAATATATTTCTTGTTTTAGGTTTATTCGGGAGGAAAGCACAGGCTAAAAGTAGCAGTTGATTCATTGACTTTTGCAGTTCAGGAAGGAGAGTGTTTTGGCTTTCTAGGAACCAATGGAGCAGGGAAGACAACCACCCTGTCCATGCTTTCTGGTATTAAATATGCTTTAGCAGTGACAGTTTAATTTACAAAAAAGACCTCAATTTGTTAATTTGTAGGAAAACAAAGCAATTTCTCAGTTAGCAATGACTTCTCTCTGTTCAACCTGATGACGTGTGTTGCATTATAACGTCATATAACAACGCTGCAGCTGTCACCGGGAAATTTTTTTTTTTCTTTAATCCTACTGCCTGGCATGCAATTTCACATGTCGTTTGCATTCTTCTTATTAAACCCTCAGCATGCACACTTTGAATATTTTGTAATGGCTGAAGGTGAGAGCTGAACCCTAAACATCTGCCTGGGTTACGTTACTGAATTACTGTATCATTCTAAAGCTGAAACTATGTAGAGGGGTGAATATTGTTTGATACACTTTTTAGACCCGCTTCATGTGTGGGCTAAATATTCTTTGATAGGCCAAGTATGTGCAAGCAGGAAGAGGTGTGGTTTTCAGAATTGATATCTGGATCTTTGCTAACTATTCTGCTACCATATAAAGTTATCAACTGTTTCAAAAGGTAAAGGTGTTAAGAAGGAAAGTCGTTTTATTGTTTGTCTAATCTAGGATGCCTGCTCGTGTAGTCTGGCTTGTTTAAATGAGCCCAACACCTGGATGCAGTCTTTGGCTTAGATGTGCATATGGACATTGATAGACATAAAACTCTCAGCAGCATATGTATGTCTTTCTGGGATTTTTGATCTCTAAACTTCTTTGGTTTGGGTTAAACAAGCTACTTGGGAAGAACTTTAAACACATATACTTCTGTGAAGCACATCTGGATTTTGCCAAGAATGTGTATCTCACAGCATAGACTCTAAGCTTCATACTAATTTGGGTTCTCTAAGTACCTTCCTGTATCCTTCTTTTTCCCTTTTTTTGGATAAACAGGGAATGAGAGGTAGTCGGAAACTATTCCCACTTAATAAATCTTTTCTTGGTTGGATGAATATTTCAATGCAGGAGAAGAACATCCAACTAGTGGAAAAGCATTTATTTTTGGCAAAGACATAGGTGCGAACCCAGAGGCTGCTCGTCGGCTTGTAAGTCTTGATTTTTTTGTTTATTTGTGCTTTATCTAATCTCTAAATTCATCAAGTCAACTTTTGCCTGGCTAACATATAGAACTTTTTTCTTGATGTGTCAGATTGGTTATTGTCCTCAATTTGATGCGCTACTAGAGTTTCTCAATGCTCAAGAACATCTTGAGCTGTATGCCAGAATAAAAGGAGTTTCAGAATTTGAGCTCAAAGATGTATGCCCTTCTTGATGCTTTTAAATTACGTCTCATCCATTTATTTTTTATTTTTATTCTTGTGAGCAATTGATAGTGAAATTCTGAGAAGTTCATGGACCTATATTGCTGTTATTTTGTCATGGGGAATTATCATCTTAATGCTAGGAGCCAACCTCTAGAAGGATAACCTTGGTGTAACTGTAATGTCTTTCCATTTTGACTTTGAGGCATTGGTTTGATACAAAACTTTTGGCCTGTTTGCTTGCAGGCAAGAGACATACATACCTACCTACTTTATTGGTGTTTCACATGGATAATTTTTTGGTGGTTTAGGAAGAAGATGCTTTCCATGTTAACGAACTAAACTTATAAAGAGATTTGCAAAGGTTTTGCTACTTGAGTATTATGAATTAACAGCCTTGACTTTGGAGGGACAAATATGAATTGGAAAGTTGATGCTATTTGGGCTATAAAAAGCATTACTTGGAAAGTATACTTTCATTTTCCCATATTTATCTCCTATCTGTGAAGGTTGATATTGAATAACTTTTGCATGGGCACAACTTTAAACAAATTAATGTCCTGAGTTGATCTATGAACATTGCTGTAAATCAAAAGATTTCCTATGTGTATTGTTATGAATAGTTGATTATTATTTATTTTTCTTGTCCAATGTTAAATGCATTTTGTCTTGTGGACAAACCAAACCTTCAAGCTTGGTGAACAAATTACGAACTATATGTTATTTGGTTTTACGTACCTTTTCTAGTGCTTATTAAAAAAAGAATTCATCCTGAACTTCATATTTTATCATTATTTCCCAACATCCATGAAGACAATTCAGTGCTTCTTGTTTGGGATGACGAATGGATGTATCTTATCAAGTTCAGGACTAGAATGAGTCAATTTCATTATAGTAAGATCCAAGAGTCTGAAAACTGTGACACTATTTTTTTAATCTGCCATCTGAATATCAGTTGTGGCTCTACAGCATCAATGATTAATGCTGGTAAGAACGTTAAACAGGTTGTTAGAGAAAAACTGGTGGAGTTTGATTTGCTGAAGCATGCCACTAAACCATCGTTTGCCTTAAGTGGGGGAAACAAGCGTAAACTATCTGTTGCAATCGCAATGATCGGAGAACCCCCCATTGTCATTCTTGACGAGCCATCAACTGGTAATTAATTCTTCTGATGTTAGTTTGTGTGTATTGTGATTAGTATTCTTAATGCCCATTAGTTTTTCCCTTCATCTTCTTTTAGATATTAAAAAGCTTCTACCATGCATATACCCATTATGATACGCTTGTGCTAGCACAGCTGTGGGGTTTCATCTCACCTGAATATCAGGAAAAGTCATTCGGCAAGTTTAAGATTGCTTTATATGATAAACAACTTAATTGTTGTTACAAAGAGAAACCTAATAGTCTAATCCTCAATGTAAAATTGTAAACTAAAAATGGAGAGAAAAAATACTTTTCTTCTATTTCACTTTGGACTACACAATATACAAATATATATATACACAAGTGGATACTATAATCATATGATACTATAATCATACTATTACCTAATTAATATATGATACTATAATCATATGATACCTAATTAATATATGATACTATAATCAAATCTTTCCTAATATTTATATTATCAAATCTTTCCATAATATCAGATCACATATCTTCAACACTCCCCCTCAAGCTGGTGAATATAGATCTTCCATTCCCAGCTTGGCAACACTTTCATGAAACATGTTGCTACACAGTCCCTTTGTCATCACATCTGCAAGTTGAAGTCCTGTCGGAACATATGGAGTACAAATCAGTCCACTTTCTAGCTTCTCTTTAATAAAGTGCCTGTCTATCTCTATGTGCTTCGTCCGATCATGTTGCACTGGGTTGTGAGCTATACTTATAGCAGATTTGTTATCACAATATAGCTTCATCGGTTTGCTCCATTGAATCCTCAAGTCTTCTAGGATAATTTTAACCCACAATAATTCACATACCCCTGCTGCCATAGCCCTGAACTCTGCTTCAGCACTTGACCTTGCTACCACACTTTGTTTCTTGCTTCTCCAGGATATTAAGTTTCCTCCAAGAAATGTACAATATCCTGAAGTTGATCGCCTGTCAACTGGAGACCCTGCAAAGTCTGCATCTGTGTAAACTGCCAGATCAATTTCAGGACCCTTTTTGAATAAAATTCCCTTCCCTAGATGTGCCTTTAAGTAATGAAGCACTCGATAAACTGCTTGTAGATGAACTGCTCTAGGATCATGCATAAACTGACTAATAACACTGACTGAGTAAGCTATATCTGGCCTAGTATGTGCGAGATAAATGAGTTTCCCAACAAGTCTTTGGTACATCTCTCTGTCCACAGCTGTATCTCCATGAGCCTCACTTAATTTGTGATTCTGCTCAATGGGAGTTCCAACTGGTTTGCTTGCTGTCATGCCTGTTTCCTTGAGCAGGTCCATAACATACTTCTGTTGAGAAATAAAAATTCCCTGCCTTGATCGAGCCACTTCAATTCCCAGAAAATACTTCAATTTTCCTAAATCCTTTATTTCAAATTCCTTGGCTAGGCACCACTTCAAAGTTTTCTTCTCTACTTCATCGTTTCCTGTCACTATGATGTCATCTACGTATACAATCAAAACAGTAACTCCCCCCAAGGCTGAATGCTTGATGAACAGGGTATGATCTCCTTGACTTTGCTTGTAACCATTAGCTATCATTACCTTGGCAAATCGTCCAAACCAAGCACGTGGGGATTGTTTCAGCCCATATAATGCCTTTTTTAACCGACAAACCTTGTTCTTGTCAACCCCACTGAATCCCGGTGGAATGCTCATATAAATCTCCTCTTCCAACTCTCCATGAAGAAAAGCATTCTTCACATCGTATTGCTGTAATTCCCAATCAAAATTAACAGCCAAGGATAGCAGAATTCTCACTGTATTCATCTTTGCTACTGGAGCAAATGTTTCCCGATAATCTACTCCATATGTCTGTGTGTATCCTTTCGCGACTAACCTTGCCTTGTAGCGTTCTAGGGACCCATCTGCTTTAAACTTTACTGCATACACCCATTTACAGCCCACTACTTTCTTGTTCTTTGGTAAATCAACTAATTCCCAAGTCCCATTCTTCTCTAATGCATCCATTTCTACTTCCATAGCAAGTCTCCATTCTTTCTTTGATAATGCTTCAGACAATGAGCTAGGAATAGAGACTGTATTTAAGGTGGAAAGGAAGCTTTGATGGCTCGGGGAAAACTTTTCAAAGGACACAAAGTGAGACAATGGATATAGGGGTCTTTTGGTGCATTCTCGGGGTTTTTTCCTTACAGCAATAGGTAGATGTAGGTCCTGGTCAGGGCTAAGAGGCTCAGGACAAGGTGATTTAGAGCTGGAAGAATGGTCGGTGGGTGGTGTAGAATTCAGATTTGATTCACTCATTGTTACCTCATTCCCGGAGCTTGGTTTAGAGGATTGTTCTTGCCTTGTAACCACGATGGGATCTTCTTTCCTTGTATACACTTGGTCAAACCGGAACCAGTCATAGATTTTACGGTCTTCCTTTTTTTCTTCTACCACATCAGATTGAAGAATTGACTCTTGGAATTCAGATTTGGATGACTCAGATGTGGTCAACTCTAAGGAGGGAAATTTTAACTCCTTATCTTCAAGTGTATCTAACTCCCCCTGAAGATAAGGAGTGATGAAATAGGGCTTATTTTCAACAAATGTAACATCTGCCGAGACATAGAGTTTTCTAGTAGGTGGATGATAACATTTGTAACCCTTTTGAGTAGATGAGTACCCCACGAAGACACACTTAAGAGCACGAGGATCTAACTTCCCACGGTTATGACTATGGACATGAACAAAGGAAGTACATCCAAAAACTCGAGGAGTGAGATTAAAGGAAGATCGAATATCGGGGTAAAATTTGGATAGGTTCTCTAGTGGACTTTGAAACCCCAAGACCTTGGAAGGAATTCTATTTATGACATAAGCTGATGTGAGTAAAGCTTCTCCCCAATATGCTTTGGGCACACTTTGTTCAAACAGTAAGGCTCTAGTGCACTCAAGAAGATGTCGGTTTTTCCGTTCTGCCACACCATTTTGTTGTGGAGTGGCAATACAGGATGATTCATGTATGATTCCTTCTTTTTGGAAAAACTGACTCAAGGTTTGATTGAAATAATCACGAGCATTATCTGAACGAAAGTGTTTGATCTTGGTGCCAAATTGATTTTGAATCATTGCATGAAAAACAGGGAAAATATAACTCAAATCAGACTTATTTTTGAGTAAATAGATCCAAGAGACTCTTGTGCAGTCATCGATAAATGTGACAAACCACTTAGACCCTGAGATGTTTGGAATAGTTGATGGCCCCCAAATATCACTATGGATTAAAAAGAAAGGAGAAGACGATCGTTTATTACTGATAGGAAATGGGACACGAGTGTGTTTAGCATACTCGCAAATATCACAATGAAAAGATTGAACATCAAATCTCTTGAACAAGGAAGGAAACATTATTTTTAATGCAGAAAAAGACACATGACCTAGACGTCTATGATGTAACCAGATGACATCTTTATTGGAGGGTGAAGACAATGTGGACAGGGCAGATTTACTAAATTCTGGTTGACTTGATGTATCCAAGTAATAGAGTCCATCATGCTCCTTAGCTAGTCCAATCCTCTTCCCCGAGCCCCGGTCCTGAAAGTCACAATAGGATTCATCAAATATAACAGAGCCAGCTAGATCCTTGGCAAGTTTTTTTACAGAAACCAAATTTGTAGATAATCGAGGAACATGAAGAACATTTTTAAGAATCAAATTTGGAGTAACTTGGACATCTCCGATACCTGCCACAGTGGTTGTAGTACCATCTGCAACAACAATCTTTCTATTGCTAGGACAGGGATTATAGGTTTTGAATTTATTTGAAATATGAGTCATATGGTCCGTAGCACCAGAGTCAAGAATCCAGACATTCCTAAGCTCATTGCCTAAAACACTAAATGCAAAAGAGACTAGAGCCTTACCTGAAAGTGTCAATGAACACATACCCGGATTCCTTGATTGAGAATTGTTAGTTGCTGGTTTGTCAACTGTCTCTAACATACTTTTAAGCTTCTCAATTTCCTCCATACTAAACCCTCCAATCACTTGAGTTGGATCTTGAACCGACATATGAGCCTGCCTTTGCTGGCCACCTTTTTGTCCCCATTCACGAGTGGGTGGTTTCCCATGTAGTTTCCAGCATTGATCTATGGTGTGTCGTGGTTTCTTGCAGTATGTGCACCACAACTCCTCGCGATTCTTTTGCCCACTTGTTTGATTGGTCTTGTCCGCAGCAACCTTGTTCAGTACCAACCGCTGAGATTTGGAACTTAAAAGGGCTGAATTTTCTATTGAAGGTAGCTCTAACATAATACCCCTGCGACTTTCTTCTCCACGTACTTGGGATATTGCTTCTGTTAAAGAAGGAAACTCTGGCCTGCCCAGAATTTGAATTCGTACAAGATCGAATTCAGAGTTTAGGCCAGCCAAAAAATCATAAACTCGATCCCTTTCTATGAACTTCTTGATAAACACTGCACATTTGCTACAGTTCAAATCAAGTGCCCTGTAATAATCCAGTTCCTGCCACTGGTTTTGCAGAAAATTGGCATACTCCGTCACTGTTTTTGTCCCTTGTTTTGCTCCAGTTGTCTTTGTCTTGATGTCATAGATAAGAGCTGCATCATTAACCTTGGAATATGTCTGATGAAGGGCATCCCAAATTGCCTTTGCTGTAGGAAGAAACATACATGTATCGCTGATTTCAGGAATCATGGAATTCCATAACCAAGACATGATCATTGAATCCTCTTGTTCCCATGCTTCAAACCCCGCCGTTTCACTATCCGGTGCTATTTCCAATAGATGACTCAACTTTCCTTTTCCTTTCAGGAATGTTCGAACCAATTGAGACCACTTCAAATAATTTTTTCCATTTAGTCTATATGCTGCCTGGATGTTTTGAAGCTCTGTTGTGTTCCGTGTACTTTGTTCTTCTTCCATAGTTGAAGACAATTGCCGCGTTGAGGATGTAGCATCCGCCATGATTGAATAGGAGGGGGGAAAAAAAAAATGTATAGTAACAGGAACAGCAATGAAGGCTGGAGAGAATAAGAAAGGAACCAGCAATTAAGGCTGGAATTGACAAGAAGCAAAGGTGGTATTTTTCCCAGAACCCTAGACGGGCTCTGATACCATGTAAACTAAGAAAAATGGAGAGAAAAAATACTTTTCTTCTATTTCACTTTGGACTACACAATATACAAATATATATATACACAAGTGGATACTATAATCATATGATACTATAATCATACTATTACCTAATTAATATATGATACTATAATCATATGATACCTAATTAATATATGATACTATAATCAAATCTTTCCTAATATTTATATTATCAAATCTTTCCATAATATCAGATCACATATCTTCAACAAAAATAGTTCTCATGCTGGAGTATCGTGCATGGTCTGCCTCTAGGTTAGGTAAAGATCAGTGTTAGCTCCTTGTCTTGCTGCCATAGTCTGTCCAGAACTTAAGAAGCAGTTGCCAGGCTTGTAGTAGTCATTTGATTCTTTGTATTCGTATAATTCTTACAAAAGATGGTCTTTTACACAGCATTTTTATCCTGTATTTTAATATTTTACTGTCACATCCTTCTTTCACTCTCCAGCAGAATTATGCTTCAGCTTCTACCATTTATTTTCTGATGCTTAACCAATATTTAATGCCACAATTACTTTAGGTATGGATCCTATTGCCAAACGATTCATGTGGGAGGTTATATCCCAGCTATCAACCAGACGAGGAAAGACAGCTGTCATTCTAACTACTCATAGCATGAATGAAGCACAAGCTCTGTGTTCTAGGATTGGGATCATGGTATGTCCTGTAGCATTTAGCTTGTCTATGATATGTATATAATCGAAATCTTGTAGTGCTAACTTGTACCCCTCCCACAAAAAAAATTCTGCTTTTTCTTTGCTAAACACAATGTCAAAGGTTGGAGGCAGGCTTAGATGCATTGGAAGTCCTCAGCATCTAAAAACGAGATTTGGGAATCATCTTGAACTAGAGGTATTTTCTTAGTTAAATTGTTTGTCCATGGTTTATTTGTGGCTAGAAATCTTATATTTCACCAACAGGTCAAACCTACAGAAGTAAGCATCATAGACATGGAAAATCTATGCCAAATAATACAAGAAAAACTCTTCGATGTTCCATGTCATACAAGAAGTATACTTGGTGACCTTGAAGTTTGCATTGGAGCAAAGGACACTATAGCATCAGAAAGCACATCAGTTGCAGAGATTAGCTTATCAGAGGAAATCATAGTTGCAATTGGACGGTGGCTTGGGAATGAAGAAAGAGTACGGGCTCTTGTATCTGCAAGTGCGAGTAATGCTTCATCTGGGGCTACTGGTGAGCAGTTATCAGAGCAGTTGGTCCGTGATGGTAAGTCCGTGCCCTTCATCAATCTATTAGTTTCACACAATTCAAATATCACTGTAGTGTTGTTTTTGGTCATCGCTTACGCTTGCAGTCTCCCCTTCCCGTAGAAACTGACAATTGCTTCATAACTGAGTGGATATGATCCTTTTCCTGGATGAATCTAATATCTTAATCTACAATCATATACTTTGAACTTTGTGTTATGCAATTAATATGTGCTCACCAAATTTAAATGGTGCAGATCAATTTAAATAATTGAGCAGCTCTGGTTTCTGACTCTCCCTCTCCCAATGCCAAATTTACACCCTGGAATTTTCTTCTTTTTTTCATCTCTGGGTTGGTTAATAAGCCCAAGGCTTTCGCTTTATTAAATACTAAAGCTGTTGCAATTCATGACTATAGGTGGTATCCCACTGCCTGTATTTTCGGAGTGGTGGTTAACCAAAGAAAAGTTTTCTGCTATTGATTCATTTATCCAATCATCATTTCCTGGCTCCACATTTCAAGGTTGCAATGGATTGAGTGCTCAATATCAGGTATGACTTATGCAAATTTTTTTGCATTTACTCTGTTTGTTTTAGAATATGTTAGCCTGGCACTCTTACATCAAGACTCCTAGTTTTATTTGCTGATGAATATGAATGCCCCTTTTTTCTCCGGTAGAATAAAGGAGCTTTTAGATATATGGTAGGAAGTAACAGAAATGAGTAGTGTATCCCAATTTTCCTGTTCTCTACTTGTATTTTGCAGTATTATAGTCAGTAGATGTAGATGGTGAGCATGAGGTGTATTTGTCTATTCGCCAGAACAAGAAGTAAACAAATTTGTTTTGTTGTTTTAAAAACACGCAGTGGCACCTGAGTTACTTAGAAACAGCTTTCCTTGCTTTTTTCTTCCCATTTAACTTGAATCGAGAACAATTTTACGTAAACTGAAATTTAAAATCTATTTACAGGGTTTCCTTATCCTTTCGAGGAACATTCAAATTGTTTCATCCTCAGATTTGAATCTTGTGGTTTATGCATGACTGCAATCTTGTTTTAATGTCGTCTTAAGATTGTCATAAGAAATATATGGTGATCAGTGGGATGAACATAATCGGTTTTGAATCCAATTGCTATCTTCTCCTACTAATCTGGAAGGATGAATTAGACTTCCAAGATGAATTACATTATGGATTCACATAATTCTTAAATGAAACTAAGTTGTAACTAACCAGAAAGCTTGACTTGTATGCTTAGGTATATAGGGGATGTGCAAATTGATTTTGTGCAGCAGCAGGAGCATTTAAAAAGAAAAAAAATGCTAATGCATCAACTATTGAACTCGTACATACATTATGTGGAAGCTTGCTTTTGGATCTTTAATTAGTTGATGATTTATCTTCAAAATGTTGCAGCTGCCTTATGAGGAAGACCTCTCTCTTGCTGATGTTTTTGGTCACCTAGAGCGTAACAGGTGCAGTAATTACTCTTCGTGAATTATCAGCATTTTCTAAAGCTTTTGGTACTGATCATGTGTACTTTTTCATCTCTGCAGAAATTTACTGGGCATCAAAGAGTACAGTATCAGTCAATCAACACTAGAGACAATCTTTAACCATTTTGCTGCTGCTAACACATGAAATAAAAACTATTTAGCATAACCTTAAATGGAAGCTAATCCCTTCTTGTTTTTAGAGTTTGAAGGGTCTTTTTCTTCCAATATATATGGTAATTTTGCTGCAAGCAGTGGAGGAATTCCCCTTGATGCAGATAGAAGATTCGCTATAGGCATTTCTGTCCTCTCCACTAGGAGTATTTTACCAATAAATGTATTGCCTTTCACAGATTACTGTGGAAGTATAAATCTGTCTTATATAATGGAACTTTTTCATTGCTTTATCTCATCATTCATACTCAGTGTTTCTTCCTACCCTTTTCCCTCTCATTGTAGGTTTTTTTTTTTTTTGGTCAATTTTGGTTTTCATTAAGACCAAGAGAAAGAGGTACAGATGGTGGTGAAGTTTTCTCCAAATACTATAAATAACCCAAGCAATTAACTTAGTTGAAGATTTAACTCGGGTAGCAACAACGAAGGTATCAGGCACCAATGGAGTTTGGCCAAACTTTGCCAACACAAGTTGTCTTAGTTAGTAAGGATGGGTAATTTCATCACAAAAGTCGTGTGTTCGAATTTCGCTATCGATGTGAGAACTGTATTAGTGGGTCATTTGTAAAAATCTCTATAAATGATCTATGTTTTCGAGGCTATGCCATAATTTGTGGTGGTATTTGAGTCGGCAATAATCAGTTTTGAATTTCACTATCGATATAAGAACTGTGTTAGTGAGCGATTTGTAAGAATTCTTATAAGCGACCTATGGTCTCGAAACGATGCCAGTTTTGAATTTCACTATCGATGTAAGAACTGTGCTAGTGAGCGATCTGTAAGAATTCTTATAAGCGACCTATGGTCTCGGGACGATGTCATAATCCATGGTGGTGTTTGGGTCAGCAATAATTTTGGTTTTCAAATAATAAAACATCTTTTAATAAACAATTTTTCCTAGTTAAGATCAAATGTTGGACCTTAGAAGTTATACAATTCAAGCTTCCCTTGGACTTATCCAGCAGCTTGTACGTGCATGAGCTAGATATGGCGTCAGTGTTATGCAAGAAAGTGAAGAAAACATAACAATAATCTAATTCATCTTTTTCTAAATTCTTTCACTATTCTTCTTTGGTGGTGGGGGCAACTGACTTGGATTTAGGTAGAAGTTTTAGATTAATGGAATTCTCTACTTTCTAGTCTTTACAATAAAATCAAAGCGTGGCTCTCACGCTCTTGGAAATTCCAACACACTTGTCTAAGTTCTGGTTATTGGAAAATAGTAGTGTGATTAAAGGATTGATTACACTTTTCGTCCATGTAATTTTGACATTTTAACACATATTAGATCACCCTCAACTAATTTATTTAAGCCTTTTGACACCTTAAGATATTCTTTTATTATTGATCCAAATTTTCCGAGATTATATTGATGCTTTAATCATTAACTCTTTTTTTTTTTTTTTTGCTTAATCATTGATTTTGCCAATCTCATGAATCATGATTTCGAATTATAACGTATTATAACTTATTTCGTTTCAATAACGATGGAATTTCAAAATATGTATAATTGGCTATTGGCCAGTATAAAATTCAATATTGAACGAATAATTAAATGCTTAGTCTTTCATCAAAAGTAGATGTTGATACAGGAAACTGGGATTTTTCAAGCTGATTAGGTCATGAGTTTCTGATTTCTAAGTTCCATTCAACACCAACTTCACCCAACCAATGTAAGTTTATATGAAACTAGCTTGGTCTATTTTTGTTGAATTTGAAGAAAAAGAAACCAATTTTATATTTCAAGTAGTTGTAATCTTTTAGATAACAGATTGGTAAGGAAAAAAAAAAAAACAGTTCATGTGAACAAATATAGAACCAGTTTTAGGTTCAATTAGACCTAAAGACTAAAACCCTTTTTTTTTTTTTTTTTTTTGGTTTGGGTATTTTTCAAAATTCAATTTGAGTACCTCATTATTGCTACCTCAACAATATGGAAAAGGAGACCAAGACTTTGTTGCCATCCTGCACTATTGGAAGCTACGATATCCACAACAAAATTCCAACCCTTCACATGGACATGGACAAAGCTTTTGAAAGAATCACATGAGTCATTCATCTAATTCTCTAACATTACCTAATCTAAGAGTCAAAATTTGCAGAGTTTGAGCTTTGAAATTTCTATAGTTGCACTAATCAAATGTGTCCCATATGCCCACTCCAAACATAGAGTCGCAGTCAAAAGAGGAACGTCTCTTTCCACAACCATCTCATCATTTGTTTCAACTTGAAATTGTCTCTCTTTTTTTTTTTTTTTTTTGCTTCTTAAGAGAGAAAAGGAATGATATGCACATATGCACACCTACAACATTACCAACTAATTTTAATGTAAAGGGTATTTTTAAAAACTTGAAAAAAAAAAATAAAATCTCAACACATTTCAGATTTTATGCAAGGTTTTAGAGGGCAGAAACAGCAAACCAACAACAAGCAACAGAAAAAAAAAAAAAAAAAAAAACAGAAACCAGAAGCAAAGAATCAAAGCTTTAACTAACATATGGACTTTAACCATGTACATCACCAGTCTGCGTATTAAATTTTTTATATGAGCTGTTTTGTGTTGACAACATATGTTGAACAGAATTTTGTCAATGCTATAACACGTTTTTATTTGTTAAAGATGTAGACTTAGATCATATCATAAATTCTACTTTCACAAAGTACATATGATCGTAGACCAAGGAGGTAATATCTAACCTGTTTGATAATCCAATTCAGTACTTGAGTTTAATGAAGTCAGATCTTAATATGTTCGGGTGCATTTAAGAGTTAAAAATAGAACATCTGAATTAATTAAGTGGCAAGCTTACTAAAAAAAAGTGATAAACTATTTACTTATCACTTTTTAGCTTATTACTGAATGTGATATACAATCAAATATATCAGATTTAACAATTGAGTAACTTAACGGATTCAGATTTCAAATCTGAATTTTATCCCTGGCAACCAAGAACTTAACTCCAATAGTTCAAACTATAAGTGGACAAAATCAGCTACCAAAAAAGAAAGACCAAAAACAGAAGGTGATAACTTGAAGTCGTCGTGATGTTAGGTGTCATTCTTGGAACAGATATTCTAATTCAATCTACAAAGGTGTCTATTCCACAATCTGCAAATCTTGTGAGTTTGACTTAGTCGAATATTTAGCCTCAATATTTCAAGCCAAAATATGTGGTTGTTTTTCAGAAATTGTCACAGTCGATGCTCAACAAAAGTCAAGAATTGTAAGAAATTCATGCAAATAAACCACACGGAATGTGAAACAATCGCTGCAATTGGAAGTAATTTCGTGAGAACTGAGATCCATCTAGAAGCTCTTTAGTGCTTCATTGCTTCTAGGTCCTGGTTTCTGAGAGTCAGGTATTTTGGTCACAATAACCCTTTTGAAAAAACAAAAGCTGTTGTCTCAATCTTAATATTGTTGTTCATTTGTGACATACCCTCAAAAGATTATTTTCTGCTTTTACATTTCCTTATAACTATAATCTGTATTGCACATAATAGACAATTAATCATTTTGTTTACATTCTCAAATCAATTTGAATATACAGTGGGATGACAATCCGGTCGCTTCGGGTCATTTAGATTAGGACATTAACAACTTACATGCTAGAAAATCATGCCATCGATAAGTTACATGTTAGAAAATCTCAATTCACCACTTAGTTGTGCTATTATGGTATATTGATAATGACGCCAATTCTCTTGGATTAATTATATCATTAGCTTCACTTTTTCATGATTACATTCGTATTTATCTACTTAATCTTACATTCAGTACTTGTACAACATTATTTATTTACTTTACATTCTAATGTAGCTAGTAAAAGATAAAAGGGCAAATTACACTTTACCCCCCTGTGGTAAAGCTAATTTTTACATGAACCCCTTTTGGTTTTAAAAACTATATATAACTCCCTCATAATTTAGATTAAAACGTCAAAATAACGGAAATGATCATCCGTAATGGAACCTACGAAAATGTCGAAATTACCCTAATTTAAAAACTAAAATGGTTTAAGTAACCAAAATATATAAACATAACATGCATGACACTCTAACCCCGTATGATTTTATATTTTACCATATAACCCCCTATGGTTTAGTACTTTACCATATAACCCCCTTATAGTTTTCAATATATACACATGACCCTTTGTGGTTAATAAATAATTTTTAACTTTACATAAGGGTATTTTTGATATTTTAGTTGACTCCGTTATGGATTGCAAATTTTGTCATTTTGAAACTTTAATCCAAACCATAAGAGGGTTATGTATAGCTTTTGAAACCACAGGAGGGTTATGCAATAAAATGCTAAACCACGGGAGGGTAAATTATAATTTGCCCAAGATAAAAGAATATGCGTATACAATACTATATAAAGCCAGAGAAGTGACCGTTGGTGTAAACATATTTTCTCATTTTTTTAACTTCTAATTTTATCCTTATAAAAATTAACTATTATCCTAATCACCGAATCACATCTTGCCAACATAACTATCAAATAATCTGACTTTAGAAAGTTCTTTGTATGGATTTTATTATGTTAAAAAGTTATATACAATTAATTCAATTCAATTATTTCTAAACTGCACACACATTAGGTGTGTCTTTAATACTAGTGTGTATAATTCGGTAAGTAAGCTGACCTTTATTTCTAGGCTATTCGACTTTAAACTACACATGCTAAGGTTTCAAAATAAAGATAATTACAGAAACCTCTCCCAAAGTTTCTAATAATTTCACCTAACTCTCCTCTAATTTCAAAAATTACACTAACCTCTCTTATATTTATTTTTTGAGTTATAAAATCTCTTAAAAGACACTAATGTCGTTTGAAAATCCTCAATTATTCTTCTTGTTACAAAGGAGAAAAACTTATCTTGCATTCTTCTCTTTACCGTCAGAGCCACCAACACTTCTATCTTTTGACTTTCACAATAACCACCAGGTCCACCTCTATTACCACTATCACAGACGGGCAACTAGCGAGGAAAAATAACACTAAAAAACTATCTAATCCTCTTTGCTTTCAACCACGAGAGTCATGCCATGAAGAACAATTTCATCCAAACCATTGTAATTCTAAGGCACAAAATGTTGAACAAAAAAAAACAATAAAACAAAATCTGCAAAGAGATTCTCCAGCAATCGAAAACCCTTAGGCTACCAACCTAAAAAAATCACATCTCTATGTATACCATGGTTTCTACATATACTTGGATATTAATTACTTTCAATAAAATCCATAATCAAAGCGCATCCACTAAAAATTTTTCCATTTGGCAATTGTTTTGAGACGTCATAGAATTTTTTTCCAATAAATTTTCCTTTTCTTGTCATTTATGAACACAAGTTCTTTTCCATGTAAAACAGCAAGAAAGTGAAAGTTATTTTCGGTAACTCAGCATGCTAGGAGAGGTCGGTGTAATTTCTAAAATTAGAGGAGAGTTAGGTGAAATTGTCAAGAACCTCAAGGAAGGCTTTTGAAATTATCCCTTGAAAATATACTCAAGTCATAATAGCAAAAAACATCTATGGAAATCCCGGTACCAGAAACAGAGAGTAATTTACAAATTAATGATTTTTTAAAGTTTGAACCATCTTCACAGTTCATTCCTTTTTAATACATTGCAAAAGCACAAATCTAATACTTAATTAACTGAGAGATTTCCAACAAAATAAGTACACTTATTTGCACGATTGAAACAGAAAAACTTGAGCATTTCTACTAATCTCAGCAAACTTTCTCTTCCTCTCTATCTCTCCTTGAACTTCCAATCTCACACCAAAAAGTTTTGGCCTCTCATCAAACTCATCATTATCAACAATAGAGCCATCATTCTTCTCCCCAGCCTGGTCAGCATACACGGCCACCAAATCAAGCAACTCCTTGCATTTCTTCTTCATGGTAGAAAGTTCAGTGCTCAAGACTCCATTCTCCCTCTTAAGTCGTTTATTCTCATCAATGAGGACAGTGTACTGATCTGACGATGATGAAGTTGATGATGACCTTTGGCTTTGGTCTTCATCGGATTGATCTTTTGTTGGTGCAGCTGCAGCTGCAGCAGCTTGATGATGATGATGACTTTGTTGTCCCTTATTATTATTAGAGTGTGACTTGTTAGTCCATGCTTTTCTTCGACGGATTTCGCAGAGCAGATCCCTTTCGCCTTTGCGAAACATGTCGTTGCTGAACTCCCACCGGGCCGTTGCAACTTTGCGAAAACCCTTTTTTTGAGTCATAGATATTAGAAAAAGAACATAATCAAGAGCTCATGACAAAGCATAAACTATGTAAGAATCTATCTTTGGCACAAAACTCCTTTATACGAAAAGGTATTGATCATAAATATACAGAACAATTAATCTTTTCTACACCGACCGATAGTATTTATCTTGATAACATAAAAGAGTTATATCATATACGAGATATAATAATTTAAGAGCGTTATTCGTGGCCATATGAAGAAATTTACATTAGCAATATATTTATGTCGGATTTTATCCCTATACCTACGTGGACTATCACAAATTTTCTTTACACGAACATGTATATATATTATTCGTGTAAAGTTAAAAAAAAAATAGTTAACTTGATGACAACTATTCATGGGCATGTAAAGAAAATATTATACTAGAACGGAGATAAAAAGTTGCATTTGAAAAAGAGTGCAAGTAGTTTCTTACACGGGAACTATTCTATTAATTCCTCCTTTTTTCATTGTTTTTCTTTTTCTTTTTCATGCCCTTCTTTGGATATCTTTTGGTTTAGAAACTCATCTCTATACAACTTCACATGTATATGGCAACTAGATCTAAGTACTCAAAAAAAAAAAAAAAAGGATCTAATTAATTAAAAAAAGGTATCATGGTTTTCTACGTCAAACAACTCATTTGATTGATGGACCCAATTAAGCACCTATCTTTTTTGTAACGCTCCAGGATCATCAATTCAACAAGATTAAAAACACTAGAAGATTATAAACGCTAAATGGCCACAATTTTCCAGCCTGAAAGCAACACGAATTCAATAACTACAGGATGGCTTTTATCATTTGACATTTGCCAAATTTTCACTCAAGAATCATGAATCGACAATCTTATTGGTCAATCCCACTCTCCATGACTTGCAACCTGTGGCTCTCCAGATATAGATCATGGATCGCTAGCTGATTGGTATCTAACAACCACCACTAATAAATCATCACAACCCAATAAAAAAAAAAAACAAAGAACAGTGTGTGTTATGTGTGAAACGAATCTGTCGAATTTTTTCTGCTCTTGTGGGGTTGGCCAGGACAGGATGTCAAAGAAATAGTTCTTAACTATTTACCCTTTCAACGCTATGACTCAATCTTAGGATTTAGGAAGACTAGAATTGTCTATATCCACCAGCCTTGTACGTCACATGTGGATATGATAAGAATGTTCAACGACCATGCAGGAAGCAAGCATCAGCACATATTATGAGGAGTCGTATACAAATTAAATCATGTACAAATTTATGAATGTGCTTGGACAGTTATTTGGAAAATTTTTTAATTATTTTTAATCGCCTTTTTATTTTACATGTATCACATCATCATAAAAAGTGTTATACTATTATTCCCGAAATAATCTTTGATACAAAAGTAAAAAGTGTTATAATATTATTCCCGAAATAATCTTTGATACAAAAGGAAGCTACTTTTTTTTTTGTTACAATAATTACCATTACTCAAAAGAAGTTCTTATAAAAATGCTTTTGGGTAGTTACCCTGTTGTAACTGAGTTTGTGGTATCAAGTTAGTAAATGAAATATATAAAAATGCTTTTGACTAAAAAAAAAGAAAGAAGAAGTTCTTTTGGTTTGGACCAATAAAATAGGACGGAGGGTTTGAACGGGATTATTTGTTCTTAGATAATTCAATGAAATTGACCTAGCCATATATATACACACACACACGCATATATATATATATATATATATATATATATATATATATATATATATATATATACACGCACAAAACACACAGAGACACACACACATTTATGGGGCTGTGTGGCGATTGGATTTCTTTGAGAAGACTGGCTTAGATTGGAAAATAGTGAACATACATAAGTATTGAGCTGCCGGACGAAGCTAGAGAAGTTGCTGTGTTTGAAGAGCGTCGGGAGCAAGTCTCTGGCGAACTCCGCCGGCTGCCAGACGACAAAAGCCGTTCCCTCCGTGTTCCACGAGATAACTTCATCGGTGGAGGGATCTTCAACAAGCATGTAGGTTTTCAACAGGAAAGGTGGAGGTGAAGACTTCCTCACATATTCAAGCAAACTCTTCTCACATTCAGGCTCCATCATCATCAAAAATACAATATAGGTAATAAGAATATTTCAAGAAGATTGATAGAGAGGATTTTAAAAAAAGGGGGAGAGAGAGAGAGAGAGACAGAGACAGAGAGAGAGATTTTGGTGATTACTCCTGCTCTATGATCGAATTCTTTCTGACCCGGCTGGGAAATTAATAAGGAAGAAATTAAGTGGATGGTGATGATAGCAGGGTAACTAAGAGGTGGAGGAGGAGGACATGAGAAGAAGGGCAGTTAAGAACTCCCAACCCCAGCAATAGAAGCCCAATACGACTCCGCAGTTCATGAGAAATGCAAGAGCTTTGCTGACTTGTCCTTCTCTCCCAATAACTAAGACAGAAATTGTTGAAACGTACGCTTACTGCTTCTTATATAGTTACGAGTCAGAGGAATGGAATTATGGCTGAGCTTAGCCAACACCTTGCCCATCTACTTCATCATACGTGTACCAAATTGTCAAACGGAACGTGTGCATATTATGTGTACTGTGTGTTTGTAAGGTGTGTATATATGTATATATGTGTGTGTAATTGTGTATGAGATATCCCCTATTGAAGCTTGATATATTTCTACTTAAATACACACACATATATATATATATATATATATATTCTATAGACCTAGATCATGTCATCGTGTGAAGTAGAGTTCATCAAACCATGAATTAGAAATTAATAGTATTCATTTTCTTTAGGTTGCATGAATTACTACCTCATCAACAAGGTTTAATTCTTGAAGAAGATTGATCATTTGCTTGTCCATTCTAACAAATTAGCAATTTTTGCTTGCTTGTCCATTCTAACAAATTAGCAATTTTTGCTTCTCCCTTAGAACGGTAAAAGAGAAACCTATAAGTGGACATATTTTTTTTTTTTTTTTAAATTACTATTAATGGGCATTACTTCAAAAGTACAAGAATCGAATTGATAAATCGCTCTCTCTCTCTTTTTTTTTTTTTTAATGTAGTTTATTCCCTTTATATAACTTGCCTTGAAATAGCAATTGGAAAATGGGAACAAAAATGTAAAAGAAACAGAAATTGACGGGAATTTTAGGTATATATAGTCAATTTGTGACTGTAGATCAAGTTGAACGGTCAACAGTACTTGCATGCATATAGCACCGTCTACGAGTTCATGTCATGTATAAATCAACTGTACGTGTGGAAGATGGGTGATTACAACAACTGAGCAGAATTGGCTTGTGAAGATTTTCAAGGAAATGAATAATGCTTTTATTTTTTTTATTTAGGATAATTAGTAAGTGTAGGTGTGCTGGTATTTTCTCTGTTTCTCAGCTACGTGTACATTCTTTATTTTATTCTAAAGAGTCTAACGTGCAAATTGCTCAAATCCCAAATTTCTTTGACAATGTAGCGTTTAGTATGATTTTGCTGCTATTTTTGTCATCTTCCTTCTCTTTCAGTCATTATCTAAATGCTTTGGAAGAAATGACTTTATTGACTTTCTGTTCTTCTCCTCCTTGTCTCAAAGGTTCATTTGGGGATTGATATAACCTACTCATCAACTTGGCGCGTGTGATTTGATGTTAACCTACTTACCTTCAAGATGAAGCTTATTACTATGGCCTCGGACGGCTCTAAAATTAAAGGGTGCAATTATTATTATTATTATTATTATTAACCTTTTATTTCTTTCTGCAACTTTTCTACCTCTGACTGTCAGATGCCGCCGGTGCACTTTTATTCTTAAGTTTGCTATTAAAGAAAAGACTCATAGCCTTACATGAAAAACAAATTTGGATTGAATTTGTAGGTCAAGTATAGTATCATTTCTCTAAGTCTGATAGCCAGATTCCAACAAACTCAGTGGCAGTGGGAAATCGAAATGGGATCATGCTTGAAATTGATGTTCACTAGGGTTACATGTCACGCTTGAAATTGATGTTCACTAGGAAATCGATTTGCTAGAATGTTTCCTAGTGTTGTTAAGTATCCGGTGAGCTAGGGTAAGGTTATGGTTCATTCTCAATCTTATTGAAGCTTTGCCATATATGGCTCATTAGGTTTCTAGACTAGCACTAAGGCCCCCAAAGTCATGAAGTATTCAACTAATTCATGCTCTCTAATAGTACTGTAACCATGACTAATGGCTTCTATAACCTTCTTTACTTATTACTACAATCTTCTATGACCCCATTCAGTTTCATGTCAATCATTTGATTAATTAAATAGAAGTAAACACATTGAAAAACTAAAAAGGAAGAACAAAAAGAAAACTATGATCATTCGAACCAGTCCTCATATTTTTGTTATTTACATATTTCTTTTTCAATTTTGTTATTTACATATTTCTTTTTCAATTTTTTCTCGAACCAGCCCTCAAATTTTAATTTTTTTCATAGGCGTCCGATCGAGCCTTGAATTACATTAATTTTTTTTTCTTAATTTTTTTCATGATTTGATTTACGTCACTTGTCCAAGATCTAATCAACTCATTCTTTGAAACTTTAAAGTGCTACAAAAGGTGAAAGTTACAATACACATGCGGTGTCTAGGTGATTGCACTATGCTGGTTACTTCATTATCTCATAATCCTATGGCTTGTATGTGAAGATTATCATATTTTTTTAAAAAAATGTGAAGTTTAACTATCCATTAGACCCCTTCTTATTATTTTAAAAAAGAAGAAAAATTTTGAGATTTTTATAAAAGTTGAAGATTCACAAGTATTCAATTTAAGTTCGAGTTATCATGATTTTCTTAAAATATAAAAAGTTCAATGTTTGATCTTAACTTTTGTATGCAGAAAACATTTGCTTTTACCAGATTATTAAAATCTTAAGCACTATGATTTATCATTTTTATAAGATCTAATTATCTTAAATAGGATGAACTAACTACAGCTTTTAGAATCTTAAATATAATTTCAAAGGAAAAGAAAAATAGTTGCGAATTTCATATTCTCAAAAATTAAACTCTAGCATAATAAACAAATCAATATTGCCTAATTAAAAAGCGCTTGTTAAGTCTTCCTCTATATATATATATATAAAAAAAAAAACCCAAATGTATTTGAGTTGAAAATTTGGTAGTTTTCTTATTTATTCTTCGATTAATTTATTTGTTAGTTGTTCCTTATTTGTCGAATCTTCGGAGCTATTTATGATTTGTTGAAGCACAGATAACAAGTCCAAATTCTAGGGAATCTAAGGTGAAAAGTCAGTGGCAAAAATTAGTAAAAAAAAGCTCCTAAACCTTTAGGTGTCCGTCCGTGTTTAGGTTTTGATATTTTCACCAAACACTTCCTTTATTAATCTTTCCTCCCAACATGAGGAAAGATTCCATATATGCATGCATAATAATTAAGATGGATTTATGTTTTTTTTTAACTTTTCTTTACATTCTTTTCTTGCATTACTTTTTTACATGTCTTTCTTGCATGAGGGAGGAGCGTGAACGTGAAGGGCGGGCTTGAATTTTTAGCCTTCGATTATTATATATATTTGTTGTTTTGTTTGGGGGTGGGGAAGTATTTTGTTGAACAGGATGAGCTGAGATGAAAATATTGAGAAGAAGTTTCCAAAATTGGTAGGCAACGCTGAGTTTTCTTGACCTTTCTGTTCTAAAATTCTTTCCTTTTTCTCACAACATGATTTGCACTTCTAGAGTTCCAGCCATCTATCTCTTTTCTGGTTGATGGTTTTTGTTTTGTCTTTGGAACCCCTTCACCAACCATCATACTTTGCATTCCCACTTGAATGTTTTACGTGGAAAGTTGTGTGAATTGGAAATGAGTTACTAGTAGATTTTAACGTCTTCATCCAAACTTTAGACAAACGTAGAGATATGCGGCTCTTGGGATTGTTTTTCTTTTATAAAAGAAGTTGAGGAAAAGAAGCTCTCTGTTTAGGCTTTGAAGGCCTCGGTCTAAACCGCGGAAAAAGACACATCTCATGCATGCGTGTATCATTTGTGTTGCTTTTAAAACCAGGATGAGAGAGTTTGGGGTAAAATTAAAAAACTGATTTAAGGCTTTGTTTGAATTGAGAAATTTGACGAAGGATTTGAAATTCGTTCAAATCGCTCTAGTTCTTTGAATTGTTTAATAGGTATTCGAGTTTGTAATATAATGAATATTAAAATATATGTTAAATACTAGAATAAATTATAAATTCAAATGCCTCTTAAATAATATAAATAATTAAAGGAATTTGAGAGGATTCCAAATCTTTAATAAAATCCCTTAATCCAAACGTTCACTTAAAAGAATTTCGAGAGAGGTGAGATAAGCGATAGCACTCAATTTCTCCTTGAACTAAGGGCCTCAACAATAAAGAGAAGCAATTATTGGAGAATCCCCGTTAGATCCTTTTTTTATGACTAAAATTCTTCTATTTGAATGAGCAACGCTGTGTGATTTTCTTTAATAGAACAGCATTTTCTCGTTTTAGATAAATATTCAGACTTAACTTGTAGAATAAGAGTGGAGTTTGACTCGATAAATAAACAAATCAATTGAGTTCGACTTAATCAATAAACAAATCAAGTCTGAACACAAGTTTAACCAACAAATTTAAAAACTGGTATTCAACTTGATTTCCCCCATAGCCTCTAAAGTTCTAGCCATGCAATAGTCAAGAGGAGAGGAATGTGACTTACTACTCAGCTGCCCAATGGGCCCTAAGCCTACACTCAACCTGAGCAGGGAATCGATTACTGTTTGGCAGTCCAACTGTTAAGTCTATTTAATGATATCTCTGAGAGTGGGGTCAGGCCTTTCTAAAGTTGTCAACGGGAGCCCAAATATTTGATCTGAGATAAATCCAGCAGTCCAGAAACAACTAATGGAAATTTCATTTAAGAGTACTTTCAAAAGAAGAGAAAAGGGAAGTCCACTTAAGGCTCACACATATTACATTTCAATTTAGTGACATGAAATTTTTGTCTATTTGTATGTAGCATTTTAAATCTTTTGTCTCTCTATGACAGCCTAACTTAAGGATGAGATTTCACATTTGACTCTAAAACTCTTTTTATTTCCTCTTTCCTTTGCAAAGACTAAAGTCTTTCTTGAACTTGAAAATGCATTTTAATGATGTCCTTTGTTAGTTAGAAACATTTTATATACCTCGAATTCATCTATATAGATTAGCAAAATTCCGTAAGAAAAAAACCACTGTCAAGGATGTAAATGAATTTAATCAAATAAAATATTCCAATATTTCATACTTGCTTGTTTATTTTGAATAACTTATTATTATTATTATTTGAGTAACGAGTTTAAAACTCTATTCAAGTTCAACATGTTTATTTTATTAAGACGAAATCTTTTGTATTAAGTCGAGTTCAAATAGTTTAAATTTTTATTACATACGTCCTTTCCTCTCGTGCAAATTGAATCAAGTTCGAAATGAGTTTAAAATTTTATTAAATACAAAATACAATAAACCAAATTCGTTACACTCTTAATGAGTTGAATTTGATTCGAGTATCGAGTTTGATTCATTTTTCAATCTTCAATCACTACTATTAATTTTTAAAAAAAGAAAAAAATTAATTTTAAAGGTTGTTATTCTTTTATATCTTGTTCAGAATTGGGTTGGCACGTGGCAAAGAGGTAGGTAGGAAGGATATGAAGGATAGGCCTCTTCTTTGACGCCACCAAACGCAGCATTCGGCAACCCCAGACAAAACAAACGACAGAACAAGGAAAATCAATACTACAAAATTTAATAGTAGTACACTTCGACTCAAAAATTTCAGAAATTATCCCAAACTAAAATTTTAAAAAGAAAGAAAAGGAAAATCTGGAAAAAAGCTTTGGACTGAATAGCGACGACTTCATCAGCTGGTTCTGGGGGCTAAAACGAAGATATCATTGTATGGTCCGAAACCAATGGCGGCCACTGCCACTCCCACCAAAGTAACCACCACCACCACTACCACCGCCGTCGCCGCCGGTCTCCCTCCTGTCACCATGCGAATCATTATTGGAACTACTAGTAATTTGGCAACTCACCGACTCCCTCAGGCTCCGGCCCCGGCCCTGGCGCCTGCTTCTTCTTCTGCTTCTGCGCTCAGTAATGCCGGCCTTCTCTTAGTTAGAAACCGGTCAACGATATCGCACGCAACTGCCCGAGTTTGTTCACCGTCCAGCGGTTTGACTCGTCGCCATTCTCCGCCGTGGTGGTCACCGTCATTTCGAGTAGCTGCTGCTGCTGCTGGTGTTGCTTCAGCGGAGGAACAAGTTTCTAGCTCTTCAGGTGATTAAGTTTAGCGTCTAGGTGATCGAACGGAATCTAAATTGGCTTAAAACTTGGAATTTTGAATTTGGAGCATCCTATGTCGAGTTCCATATTGAATTGTATGGGAATGCATGCTCCGCTTTGTTGGATTTTGTAGTATCTGTTTGGGGATGTTGATGTTGTTAGTTGCTGAAGGAAATGATTGATGAAATATATTGATTTTACTTTTGGGCCAAAGATTGTAATTTGTGTCAACTATGGGAAGGCATTCGATGATGATTTATTGGACGTTGTAAAATTAAGTTGGAAGCCAAAGTTAATGTGGTTAGAGTGGTTTGAGGAAGTGTGTGGTGAGGTCTTGTGGTTTCGAGAATGATTTGGTTGGTAATAGAGCAAAATTTAAATGTACTTGGAAAGCAATCCATATTGTGAGAAATAAGCTTGGGGAATTGTTATTTGGAATCTAAATTATGCAAGAGGCATAAAGGTTTTGAGGAATGATGACGGTAGGTTTCATTTTGTTGGACGATACTGAGGTTGGAGGAGGAAATTTTTGAGCTTTGAACTGATGACAAATAGGTGATCATGCTTTAGTTGGCTATTCTGTACATGATCTAATTTTGTGAAGTTATATTTGTCTTTTAGGGGTTAACAGTAAAAGGATAGTACTGTGAAAATCGTTGATAAAAAGTGTAGAGGGGAAAGGCAACGATATGCCATGGGTAAGAACCATGTTTTGTTGGCATTCCATCCACAGCTTTGTTTGTTGCCATAGCTTTATAAGAAAAACATATAGAAAGTTATTAACCAATTCAAGTAATTGACAGTTAAATAAAGAATCAAACTTTTCTAATAATGGAAATATGCTTTAGTTTGGTAATACCCAGAAGGACTTAGCACAAACTATTATGAGACCAGGTATAAGAGGAATGTTAACAGGAGCTACTTTCTTTGACAGTGGTCTTCTTGTTTAGATTCTGTGAACCTTATTTATAGCTTTTCTTTGGTATTGAAAAATCACTTTTCAACAGAAATATGAATTAAGTTATATCTTGCTTTGAGATCACTCGGTTGATATCATGTGTTCAGGCCCTCATTTTGCCTATCTTATTTTGAGCTACTTACTGTTCAACTCCTGCTGCTCTTCAGGGGGGAAAGAAAAGGAAAACGAACTACATAGTTGCAAAATGTTAACAACCACTGCCTTCATTTGATCTTATCTGTACTCCATTTTGATGATATTTCACAGGTGTCTTCTTTTGTAGTTTAACATGGAGTTTCCTTGATATATTGTGCTTTTCCATTCATGCAGATGAAACTGTGGAAAATTTGGTAATAATAGGATCAGGTCCAGCAGGCTATACATCAGCAATTTATGCTGCTCGAGCTAACCTGAAGCCCATTGTGTTTGAGGGATACCAACTAGGTGGCGTTCCAGGGGGACAATTAATGACGACCACGGAAGTAGAGAACTTCCCTGGGTTTCCAGATGGAATAACTGGTCCGGACCTAATGGATAGGTACATAAAGATGAGTGTTACTTTGTCTATCTTCCTGATCCTTTGGCAGCCAATGTTGCTGTACCTATTTTGTAGAGAATTATAAGAATTGTGATAATATTTCATTCATTAGGATGCGGCGTCAAGCTGAACGCTGGGGATCTGAACTATTCCAGGAGGACGTAGAGTTTATTGATGTGAAGAATCGTCCTTTCACCGTGCAAAGTAGTGAACGCAAGGTGATGCTTATAAGTATTTGATGTGTTATTTTAGCGTCTGATGATTCAATTATTGGAGTACAATGACTACAGACATTCGACTAAAATTGCCATTGAAAATATAACTTTACGTTGAAGGGAACACTTTTCCATATGAAAGTTGAGGAAATTCTTTGGAATTTGTTTCAGTAAATTATTTCTTGGGGCATCAATCTGAGCCAGTAGCTTTAGAGTGGGAAAAGAATTTGTTTTGGTCCTACTCTAACTTGTTATTGGAGTGCAGAAGCTTTGTCCCTGTAAATAACAGATTTTTGTTAATTGTCTACTTGCAGCATAAGAAATCTATAGTCTATAATTTTCTCAACTTATTGATTGCAGTTCCAGTAAACCCAATCCTTATGAGGTTTTCATTTTTGTGAGGTGTTTGGAAAAGCTTTCCTCGTGGGATAACCTTCCCAACTGTAATTGGGATTCCTTCAAATTACTAAATAAGTTGGCCTGAGGCTGAGAAGTGAGAAATGTTAGCTGTTGATGTGAGAGTTCTTAATTTGGCTTTGGAAATCTGAAAGGCAGTATTTTGTACCTATTGTTCTTGAATATTTATTTGTTTGTCCCATAGAAGTACGAGATACCCTTTAATATAAAGTTTTTTTTTTATTATTATTATCTTCTGGGTAGTGGTTATGAATGTCAAGGTACTGTCATCTGTTCTATTGGTCCTTTGATTACATGTGTTTGTGTTCACTATGAGGTCATGCGTACTTTATTTCATGGCTTATGAGATATTGAGCAAACTGTGATGTTAACAGACATGATTTTTTCCCTGCTAGCACACCAGGCAATTGGATTTTGGCTTGTGTTCATGGAACTTTGTTCCTCAGATGTTCATTCTAGAACCTTTTTATGCCTCACTTTTTGCTAATGCTTATTTGCAGGTAAAGTGCCATAGCCTCATTGTGGCCACAGGAGCCACTGCAAAAAGGTTGAGACTTCCTCGTGAAGATGAATTTTGGAGTAGAGGAATTAGTGCCTGTGCAATATGTGATGGAGCATCACCGCTTTTCAAACGTCAAGTCCTCGCTGTGGTTGGAGGAGGCGATACTGCTACAGAGGAGGCATTATATTTGACTAAATATGCTCGACATGTTCATTTACTCGTTCGTAGGGACCAATTAAGAGCATCAAAAGCAATGCAAGATAGGTGTGTTCATTCACTTGTTCTCTTTGCATATCTTCTTGTCTTTCTGAAACTGTCCAGCGCAAAAAAGTGATCACATTATATTGCTTCACTTGCATTCTGTAGGAACTAAGCTGGTAAGGCATTTACTGACTTCATAATTGTTCCACTTTTTGCCCTTTTAGGCACTTTTGTTGACTTTTTTCTTGTAAAAGTCCTTTTTCTTTTTCTGCTTTGCCTATATAAGAGAATCCAAAGTAAATTTCAATACGCCTTTTCAGCTTTTTTCTGCCATGACTGCTGCTTATTGTTGCTTATTTGCTTTTTCATACTATATAGTTCTCCTTGTAGGAGATGTCCCACTTCTAAATAAACGTTGCCAACTATTACCAGTGACATGATTACACTGAAACAATTGACTAAATTGGCGTGAACTTGCTAAGATGCTGACCCTGAGATTTGGATACTGGTCCTTAGCATCTGATGATGCAACTTGTACACTGAAAAAATGCAGAAGAAATTGAAAGAGAACAGAGAATAAAAAGCTAGATGCATTGAGCACTCTGAGACAGAAAATAGATAGCCTAGGTGGATTGAGCATTCTAAGAGTATGATTCAATTATTCAATGTGTTTGGTGAGAAGGAACTGCAGTGAACTCGTAGGTTGTTTGTCTATTTTTGTGAGTTTATGGTTAGTCTCCTGCATATATACTATAAAGATCTGGAGAAATGTTTGGATTTGATTGTTTGTTTTTTATTTTTTTAAGCACAATAATGATTTCATTTGTCAATTGACGATGAAATGTCACAAAAGCCATGTGTGAATATTATTGGGATGAAGAGGTGCATTCTTTCATCTAACTAGAGTAGTTCTTGAGGAAATAACTTTTCTAAATTGCAAGTGGCTGCTAGTGTACACAAATTGTCTTTCAAAATGCTAATATCAGAGCTCTCTCTCTCTCTCTCTCTCCTTAAAATAGCAACAGAAAGAGAGGGAGAGCTGGTGCACTCTAGAGACACAATGGTCTGTTGCTTGAATGTCTTACTAGTTTAGTTGCCTTGTTTGGAAAATCTTTGTGTGATTGAAAAACATGTCTTGCCACGGGTTCAGGCCACATGTTTAAGTTAGACCTTTATTTGGTCATTTCCCTTCTTTTCAAAGAAAACCATGGTTAATGCATCACTATGTGAAAGATAAGGGATCTAGTTTGATGTTAGAAATTTGTTGAATGCCACATGATTTGATTAGGTAGTCTTTTTAACTTCTAGTAATTTGTTGGATGGTCATTGTGTACTTCATAACATGGAACTTGCAGTTTATGACTTCATATCGGTTTACTCATCTCTCAGGTTATTTTTGTTTTGGCTGTTTACACTCCCTTTTATAGAAAATTTGTGGCTTTTCATGGAAACCATGTAACTGTGACAAATATAAGAAGTATACCTGGTCTAATATAGTATTTCTGTAATACCAGCATAAATTAAGATAAGCAGGTATTTCTTTATCCTATTCAACCTATATAATCATACTTGAAAGAATTTCCATATTTTCTGTTATTATTTGCAGTTAACCCTTACTTGAAGGAAAAGCATGTGCATAGTTTGTGCCATGATTCTCTTTTGATACTGCCATATTCCAATTTTTTTTTTTGAAGACGAAGCTCTTTTCTTTCAGCAAGAAATCAACGTTTATACTCGGTTTGTGAAAGGGTGTAAAGTTGTATTAGATTTCTTCTGCGATCCATATATGTCTGGAAATTGTGTCAAACTTTGTTATAAGAAGTGTTTGTTGCCACAATGCTCACCGTGGAAATAGATTGATGATTTATTCAGTGAATTTTATTTGTGCTGATTTTCGTTGTCACTTGTTGCCTCGGTTGTGTGTGTCTTGTGTGAATAAAGTTGCATCTATTGTTTTGGCTGCTTTTTCTGGTGAATTGAATAACTAATGAGTGATCTATTTAAGTTGTTACTCCTGAATGTTTGTTTAACAGGTTGATTATGGCGAATGTTTCAGAGTTTTCAACAATCCAAATGTCACCGTGCACTTCAATACAGAGACAGTCGATGTTGTCAGCAATAACAAAGGGCAAATGTCAGGCATTTTAGTGAGAAAAGTTGATACTCACGAAGAATCGGTGCTTGAGGCAAAAGGATTATTTTATGGGATAGGTCATTCACCAAATAGCCAGTTGTTGGAAGGCCAAGTAGAACTTGATAGCACAGGGTACATTCTGGTTGAGGAGGGTACTGCAAAAACATCTGTGGACGGTGTATTTGCAGCCGGAGATGTACAGGTAATAGTGCAAACAGTTGTTTTCATTATTGTCACATCACTTTGTAATGATCAGTGTGTTGATTTAACTTTTGATGTATATATCCAGAGAGGAAAATGTTTGAACGTAGTGTGACTTTTATTGAAATCATTATTTTTCCACTTACCCAGAGTCCACAACGAGAAATTGATTAGTAATAAGTCAAATTGGTCGACGTAAAAAGTGGAGGGAAGGTGTATAATCATGACTCGTATTCCATTACTGTAATACATTCTAGTATATCATTAACCTCACTTGGATTATAATTTCCAAGTGGAATCCAGAACAAGAGTCATATTTTGTTTCTAATCCCCTTTCTTGACCAGCAAGGTTTCAGTCAGCATGGGTTATTGACTAAGCACTTTTGAGAAAATTGCATTTATCATACTAATCACTGCTTGGAAACAGTATGCTTGACGCCATAAAAAGTCACTTTTGAAATATGAAACTGCTTCATTTATTTTTTGGGAGGATGCAAATTTCATCATATGACAGATAGTAGATATTTTGAATGTACATGTTTTTACACAGTACAGGATACTAGAATCTTGTTTTGTCATCCATGAGCAGGATCATGAATGGAGACAAGCTATAACCGCAGCTGGATCAGGATGTGTTGCTGCTTTATCAGTGGAAAGATATCTTACAAGTGAAAATCTTGTGGTTGAATTTCACCAGGTATTTTACTTCCTAATGTTTTGACTACCATCTAGCTTGCTTTCTTAGTTCTCCCTTCTAATTCTGTTTGTATATCAAGTACTACGCTTTGGTATATCGCGTCTCTATGGTGGATTTCTCCAAGTTTTCCCAAGTATCTGGTACAACATTTCTTAAACTGGATACAACTTTACCCTTGTTGAGGTTTTCAAGTGAAACTTCCAAGTTGTTGAGCACTAAAGTTCATCAAGGCTGCATTTACGTTGTTGCTTGCAGTTTATAGTGCATGCGTCCTTTTCTTGTATTTGCATACATCTATATGTGTACACCCGCATAGGGTGTACAATGTCTGCAATGTTTTGGTGTATTGTTACTTGTGCTTATCAAATTTACCCACGTACCGAATCTGTTAGGGTTCAGGTTGACTATTTGCACCTGAGTTCTCTGTCCATTTCTTTTATTTGATATTGCTGGATTCACTATGACATCCTAACTCACGAGTCCCTAACCTTAATACAAAAAGGAGGAAAAAGTGATGAAACGTCAAAAGGACAGAAGGGAGAAAACGTAAAGTAACTCTCTGATTTTGGATCATGTGAGATGGAAATGCTAACTTTTAGCTGCCCCCACTTTCCATTTGACAGCCTAAAACTGAAGAGGCTAGAAAGGAGCTTACAGACAGAGATGTGCAAGAAGGTTTTGATATTTCGCTTACGAAGCACAAGGGCCAGGTATAAGATCCTCTTTAAAAAACCTCTGAGCATACGTTTTCATCCTTGAATCTGGTTGCTTTACTTGGCTTTCTCACAGATGCTTATTTATCAGTTCTGATACATGTTACCTCTCTGTAAACTTATTTGTTTTTTCCTTTTCCATCTCAGTATGCTCTAAGAAAATTGTACCATGAAAGTCCACGACTTGTATGTGTTCTTTATACTTCACCGACATGTGGTCCTTGCAGAACTTTGAAACCAATTCTCAACAAGGTACGCCACTGATACTCTAGTGGAGAAAGAAATTTTGTCCGTGATCTTTTCTTATATTTCTTTCATGAATAGTCATATCTGCATACATAGCTATACAGGCATGCTTTCCTGTGTTTATCATAGGAACTGAGAAGTAGCAAGTCAGAGAGTTGCAAATATCGTGACTGTTAATCCTTTGTAGTTATACTATCTGAAGCTTTGATGCAATTAATTATAACATATACATATTCCATTTTCGTCTCTTACTACTTTTCGAACTGTCTAATAGCACTTTCCTTGAATGGAAAGTGAGTCTTTAAAACAAAAATGGTAAGGCCCCACATGCTTATGATTTAATTTAATAAATCAAGTTTTCCTTTACATGCATGCTCCGTTGGTTCAAAAGTGCAAATTTTTGCCTGAGGTAGTGAACCTTAGAAATAAGACTAGGCTTGACCTTTTTTCTACACGTGAATCTGAAATAGCATGCTGCTTATGGATTATCAATCTGACTAATAGGGAGAACCAAAACTAATAAAGGAAACAATATAGCACCGACATCCCACATCTAAAATATTCTCGGGACATGTAGGGTCCATTTTAGTCTTCCTTGCAAATTTCTTATATTTTCCCATTAAATTTGTAAGCAAATATGTAACTGGGGACTTAAAGCATGTCAAAGCATAAGCTAGTGAGTTAACAAACCTACTTCCCAACTGGATACATGCACAGTTCTCGTTTAAGTGCATCTAGCATGAGAAATCTCTTCTGCGAGTGCTCCAAGTAAATGATCTTTTGAAACTGTATGAATGAGTGTCAACTAAAATGCAATTTTGGTTTATTCAGAAATTCCCTTTAAGCAAAATTTGATTTCCTTGTATCATCCATTAGATGCCAAGACTAGGTGTGTGCCTAAGAAACTATTAGTGGATTCGAAGATTAATATCACGCTTAATCAAATCCGTGCACTGTTGGAACATTGAAACCAGGAATAAACAGATTCCAAGCTTTAAAATCGATGAATAATATTTGTCTAATTTGCCAATTTTCCTGTTGAAAGACAGGAAACTCCGTTTTCTTACAAAAAGCTTTCTGAATTTGTGCATCAGGTGGTAGATGAATTTGACCACAATGTACATTTAGTTGAAATTGACATTGAGGAAGACCAAGAGGTTGCTGAAGCAGCTGGAATCATGGGAACACCATGCGTACAGTTCTTCAAGGACAAGGATTTGCTGAAGTAAGTTTGATCTGGAACGCTTTGCTTTCTCATAGAACATACCTTGTCCAAAAAATGTCTTGTCTTATCAAAGTCTGCAAATGTCACCCGATATCTTCTCCGTTACTCTGGCCAAAGCTAAATAACAGAGTACTTGCTTGCCCCCGAAAACTTGACTTTGGAAAAGCTTCTCGTATTTCCTGACAGCCTGTATATAGTCAATGGTTGGCTCATTGTTTGTTTCTTGTATTAAATGTGGCCTTTGTCCCATAAATTTTGATCACGAGTGACAACTAAACATGCTTTAATGTCATGCTTAGTATTGCATAATCAAATGTTTAACTTCGTATTGAATCTGCAGGACTGTGCCAGGAGTCAAAATGAAGAAAGAGTACAGAGAATTCATTGAAGCCAACAAATGAGTTCAAACTTCTGATTCCTTCTTCCTAAATGCTCGTACTCCTGATGCATCATTTTGGCAATTCAATTTTGACATTCAAAATCATTGAGAAAATGCCATGTTGTTGTACAACTTATTAAGTTATCAAAAAACAGATAACCAAAAAAAAAAAAAAGAAGCATTTGTACCATTCAAAGGGGGACGGTGGGTTTTGAAAAAGAGCTGTAAATGCTTTAGTTCAAACATGTTAAAGCATTACTGCAGTGTAAAAGTTCAATTTTTTTGTACATCAGAACTTCATGTCATAGCTGAGGCCTTTTAGCTTCATCCAGCTTCATTCGGAATAAAGCACAGTTGATGCTGCTACTACCGAAAAAACCCCAAGAAAAGACAGAGAATTGATTTAGTAATACTAGAAAAATGAAAGATCGAATTCCTCGAGGATTCAATTTCCTGTATGCTAAACTATCAATGAATACAGCACGAGGTTTAGTGAAATAAAGATTGAGTCTCATTACCATCGCACCTTGTGGAATCACGATTGACATTTCTTACATGACTGAGAAAATGCCCATAGGGACACCAATTAGCCAACAGTTTATTTAGCAAAAGTTAAAAAAAAAAAAAAAATTAACCCACAAAATGCTTATTTTTGCTAATAATCTGACGTTATTCTTATACATAGGAAAAATTGAATTTTTGCTTACTGGAGTGATTCAACCAAATATGACAGGACTCTTCTATAGTTTTCACACCATGCAAGCTTCGGTTAAGCCTCAACCACGGCTAGCTACATGGTTCAGAGGACAATTTTTACAACAAATTCATGAACAGCAAATAGAAAATCTGAGGAATCCACAGAAACTTTGCTCAGAAACAGCCTTTCTGTAAGTGTCATAATTACAATTTCCACCGTACCTAGCCAACAATAATTACATGTACAGTATACGATGGGGGCACCAAAATCTAACAGTACAAGAGTCCCTTGGAGGACATCCAATAAAATTGGAAAATCTACTACAAGAACGTTTATAAGAAACAGACTCAAGAAATATCCGGGACATCATCAAGGATGAAAGGACCAAGTTTTCCCATTCTAAACAAAGCAAGGAATTTCTTAGATACCATTGTACGCGCCTCTGATGCTTTGTGAGGTATCTTTAACGCAGTTTGGAGCATATCAAATTGCTGGTCTATGAGGTTCTCCAAGTCCCCTTCACTCTCCAAACTACCATTAAATTCAGACAAGGTTGTGTACAATACACGTTTGACTTCAGTAACATAATTCTGCAAAGAAAACATTCATAAAGATATGAATTTGTATTTTTTTAGATTGCCTTGTGCTGCTTGTATTCTGTTAATTACTGTTTACCAGCAACAAAGTTAGAATTGTTCAATTAGGGAATAAAGAAACAAGGTACATATTGATGGGGGTCACAGACCAAAGATGATGTAGACTCATGTGCCTTTCTTTTAGCAACTCTAAGATGATGCTTCGTAAAGGATAAACCAAAAACTATCAGATGCGCAATAAAACAAAAGCAATTTGAGTGGGGATGATAGTTGTGAATTCCAAAAGAGCCCAGTAAAAGATGCAAATGTTGTCAATTGGATAATCCCAAGCTTTTGAGATTTCTTCTCCAAAACATCAAACTTTGGTTCATATTCCTGGCCTAGAAATTCCATTACGGTTACCAGAGTTCCGTTGCGTCACAGGTTTAGGAGGTAAGAATGTGGTCTGCTGTCTTGAGGCTGGTGCGGAAGGGGGATCTTCTTATATATTCTGACCCAGATTCTAGCAGATCTAGCTAATTCATGCCACGTGGAGCATTTTATTTATCAAAATCGTGTCTCAGAATACCAAGATTGAACTTCTCATGTATTCATAGTTATTGCAAGTTTTGAACTTTGTTGACTCTGGTTGGTTGGATTTATGGTTGATTTGTTGGCGATTAAAGTTTGGGAGCCACTGAAGTCCTAGTGCTGGTGTAAGTTTCATGGTTGGGTTGAGTGGAATGTTCTATTGTGCTGCAGCTGTCACCATATTTTGGTGATTGCACAGGTCAAAATTGAATTCTAGGCAAAATATGAAAAGGGTTGATAGATAGATTTTTAGAAAAAATTTCAATAGTAGGTGTGCACCACATGCCTACCATTTTAGATAATTTATGTTTGAGTTGCTTTATTGATGCACTTACGTATTTTTGGAGGGCTAAACTGAATTTAACTGACATGGTATTTGTATAATATAGGACTTACAACAGCAATCCAGTTTTTTTTTTTTTTAATTTTTTTTTGGGTTTCACATTTGAACTCGCTTGAGACATTCTGTGAGAGATCAAGAAGTCAAGAGTTACCTCAACATAAAGCACATCAGAGTTATTTTGGGGTTTTCTCCTGTTTGGTAGAAGATCTTTGACATCATGTGCTGGTTTGACTCCCTCAGTTACTCTGCCAAACAAGGGCTTCCAATGAAATGGAGTTCCACGAGTATTTAGAACTGCTAGCAAGTATTGAGCAATACGCTCTTCGCCAACTACAGAATCTTTAACAGAGCCTGCGTTTGCATATCTAAATACTCAACAAATGCGGCATACATTGGATAAGCATTTCAAATGATAAGATGGGTGCAGCAAAAATACAACTTCATTTGGATGCCTGCTTTGAATACTATGTGGCTAAAAGATGTAAAGAAAAATGAGAACATTGAACTGATATGAGACTTCTGTTTTCGCTTTGACCAACTTATCTTTTTACTATATTTTAAGTTGAGTTAAAGTTGAATATAGTACAACAACATTGGCAGTCCAGACTGGTCCTACTAGACCAAGCTACATTAATGTCCTATTTGTTCATTCAACAGACAATCACTTAGGAACAGATCCAATTTGCTTTGCAGGACATTAAACAATGAGAAAACAGGAGAAGTAAAACAAATTACGGCTTTCTTCTGCAGTGAAACTTTCCAATTTATTCTTTAATAAACAGGAGAAGCCAAACAAATCAATAATGTTTCCCAAACCTTGCATATGCTCATGGTCAAACAATAAAATTTACACAAACAAGTTAAAGGAATCATGTTCACAAATACCAGTCTTGTTTGGTAAGAATTATAAGATTGTTAACATCTATTTACCTTTTGTTTATTTATGGGTCGAGGCAACATGTAAAACTCTTTAATCAAGCAGTATATCAAATTTTAGTGAAGCTTCAATCATTTCATTCCTCATCTGTTCTTTCTTCTCCTTATGTTTTTCCTCTATGTGGACTTACCTGCCCAGCAGTCTAAAAAAGGAAAGGCTAAGTTTTAACATGGAAATAGGCTTAACCTGCAAGAGCTAGTTTCAATCCAGTCTCTATGTCTGCAATACTTGGTACGAGCACTCCAGGAGTGTCCAAAACATATACGCTAGGCTGATGAGCAATCTGCAGGCAATCAAATCAGCATCAAGAGTAGATCAAGTAAACTTCACAACATGCATTATAAGACAAAAAGAAGTATGAGATCTGATCAATATTGCAGTTCTAATAGAGGTGTAGATAGATGATGACTGAGTGAACTTTAAGCAGAAGAGTAAATTCTCATGGTCAAATAGAATTCTGTAACAACATCAAACTACTCATCCATTTAATTACAAGATTATGGTTGTATGAGATAAGAAAAATAATAGATATTCAAACCTCTTTAAAAATGTAAAAATAGCTAATAGCTGCTCAGGCAAGCTCTCATAAAGATGGTACATAACATGAGTAATCATTTCATGATTTATCTATCAAGAAATTCTTATTTCCCACCTTTCCTATCTCTGGTCCTAGAATCATTCAACTAAAACTCTCATACAGCTAATATAACAAACTCTACAATTTCAGTCACCAAGCTTTAATGTTCCTTAGCATATAAATGGCCAGTGTGTGCCCCAAGAAGAGAACGCAATGAGGGAAAATAAGCTTTAACAGAATAAGACTGCAAAGATTTAAATCTAAAATGTATTACATAGCAGTGCTACATCTCAATGTTAATGAAGCTGCAGAATTGTTTACTTAATCAATTTTTTAATGAGGACCTCAAAGTGCTTTTTAGAGCTTATCTACCTTGTATCCAGCAATATCTTGAGTAACTCCAGGCAATGGTCCCACTGTAGCTCGCTTCGTCTTATGCTGCACTAAGATTAATCAGAGGCCATCATTACTCATTGATTTTCTTTTCTTTTTGTTTTCTTATTTTTCTACTAATGGACCATCACTATTTTTTTTTTTGTTGGGGGGGAGGTGGGGAGGAAGACTTGGAACCTGAAAGTACTGGTAAAAGTGGAAACGTCTAGAGACAGAAAACAACATTAAAAAAAAAACTCACATGGAAAGCGATAGGATGCAATTTGATGGATTGAATTGATTAAGGCTGACTTGCCAACATTTGGAACACCAACCACCATTACAAGCAGAGTAGGCTCCCTTGAGATTACTTCCTTCAGTTTGAACTCCACAAGATCAAGAAGCTTCATAAATCATTTAATGTCAGAGCAAAATTGAAAGCAAACAAGTTTGGATGAACAGCAAAATTTACATTGAAGACGTCCTATGTCTTTGAAAGAAATGAAGCAAAAGGTTGCCTTAAGGCTCAAAATGAGAGGAAGTCTACACACACTCCTAATGAGGTATAAAAGTAATAGTTCCATCTCTGTCTCAAATGCAATAATTTATTCATGTTGATTAAATGGTTACAACTTCTCTTGGCAAAGCAGCAGAATGTTTGATCCCTATCTACTGCAAAGAAGAGATATTCACCAATTGCACTGGTGATGCATATTGGACACCCACAAACAGTAGCATTTGCAGATGTTATAATAATCACCTGATGGGTAGATTTGGAATTTCACAAGAAAATGTTTAAGTGCATATTCTCTAAATATTTGCTTCCAGGTTTTCCAGAATTTAAATGGACAGAATCACCCTAGTGATTAGCATAGTAATCGGCAAAAAGAAATAGGTTATCTAAGCTAAGATATTTCTGATTCTATGTGTAAAAGCCAACCATCTGAAATTTTTTTGTTTAGCCAAATTTGCAAGTACAACAACAAACAATGTTTAAGGCGATATAGGACTTTGCTTTAGGTCCAACCTTACAAGATGCTTTAGGTCCAAGCTTACAAAATGACTGTAAATAAGCATCATAACCAAAAGCAAACACATTTAGGAACAAATACCATGGTAATGAATTATAAAGTTCAAAAAGGTTTAAAGAACAGAAGCACTTGAGGGGGGAAAAAGAGTACAAACCTGTTGAACTGAACTTTTGCTGTGTGCATTTATTGCAAGACAGTCTTGTTTACACGAATCAAAATAACGGATCCATCTCTGCATGAACTTAAACCAGTCAATTTCACCCTACTTGGGCTTCAACAGCCAAAACAAACAGGTTCAATCATTAAAACAAATCCAGCATCCACCAAACAAAGAGAAATCACTCCAAAGGTACCAAACAGTCTTCATTATGCCAGAATCTCTTATGCAAAAACGAGTTCAGATGAAATGATTAATATCTTTCACAAAACTACCTATACCAGGAGTTTAAGGGCACTGATACATGCCTCTACACCAAAATCACTGAAACCACACTTCACTGGACCACCTAAACAAGCTATTACAAGGTCCTCCATAATAATACCAACAAACTAAAGAATAGCAGAAAAGGGGTAAAAAGAAAGGTGACAACCTTTTTTTCTCCCTTTCTCTTTTCCAATTTCTTCAATTATTTCAGCATGCAAGTAAATAACCAAAAGTAAGAAACTTTTAAAGGGTAGATCACATAAACATCCGCCGTATTTATCTCTTTACCTTCATAAGAACCCTCTGAGTTAATAGAAGCCAATCTTATCATAATACCGAGATCTCATAAAGCTAACCCATCTTCACATTGATACTGTTGGGGAAGGTCAAAGCAATTTTAAAAAACTTATGCAACATCTTTATAATCAGAATAAAACTTTTTTTGCCCTCAAACTATAACGGCCAATGGAATTCTCTGTTGACAGACAGAACCATAGGCCATTAAGTAGCATCAAACACCCCAAAAGTCCAGTAACTTCTGAAAGCACAGAACTACTACATAGGCAGCCTTAAAAGTCTTTAGCTGTTTCCATATGGGAATACTGTTGTGTCCATATTTTTCTTTTTCAATTCTTCCCCCAAAAACTCAAACAAATGTATTTAGCCAAATCAACTAAGTCATCTTTCTTAAGGAGATAAACATGTTAAATTCGGAACAAGATCATCATATACAGCCCAAAAAAATTAATTTAGATACCATCTTTTAACCAAAGAAAGGAAAAAGCAAAAAAAAAAAAAAGGAACGTACAATACAAAAACATAACCAAATTTTCAAGAATACGAGCTCAGACAAGTTGACCGACGCAATGTGTTACTAGTTACTACTAATTACGGGGAAAAAAGAAAACAAAACAACATTTACATGCATGATGTTGGGGTTGGCCAAATCCTTCTTGTTAAGAGCAATGACCCTTCTTTTCCCTGAAAGCATTGGCTGCAAATCTTGATTTGCCGATGACAATGGTATCTGTAAATATAATTTCACCGAAAAAAGAAAACAAATTACAACCAAACAAAAAAGAAACAAGTAACAGAAATAAAGGGGTTGGCAGTTCAATTACAACTTACACGGGCATCCCGAACTTCGATGACAAAGTCGGAGACCTTAAGGCGGCTGCGGATTGCTTTAGTGGCGGCGGCCATGTGACCGGGGAACCAGTTGATGTTTCCACCTCCCTTGTTGAATCCCATTTGTCCCAATAAAATTCCTTTCCCTTTCTTCACTATCCCATCTCTCACTCCTCCCATTTTTACTTGTTTCTTTTTATGTTTTTTTTTTCTTCTCTTTCTCTGTTTCTCTGAGCTTAAACCCCTGACTAGCTCTGGCTATGGCTTCTCTGCAACTAAACGCTTAAACCCTGTTTTCCGTTTTCTTTTGGGTTAATTGCGATAGGCACCCTCAACTATCCCAGGTTTTCATTTTGTCCTCTCAACTATCAATTTTAACATTTTAAGACATAATTTATGACACGTTGATCAAATCAGTTGCAAATTAATGATTTTTCTTAATATTTTTTTTTAGTGAAAAGACTTTGTGGCCTCTAATTTTCATGTGTGAAAACCCTTTTTAAGATGTATTAAAGCCTTTTCATTCTAAAATGACTATACAAAGTTACTAGTTTGCAATCCATTTATGTAAATTAGTACTAAATTAGCATACTATGTTAGAGTCTTAAAATTAATATTTTTCTATGCGAATTGCTATCCCTTATAGATTAGAGGTGCAAATTGCAATTAATTCTTTTCTTTTTATTTGTCCTTTGACATTTTTTAACAAAAAAATCATCAAAATAGTCCCTTACGTTTTCAAGAAAAAAAAGAAAATATTTTTTAGTCTCTCATATTTAAAATCAATCAAAATAGTCCCTTAGATATTAAAAAAAATTGTGCTCCTTAATGGCTTAATCCAGAGCTGATTTTCAATCACTTTTCCAACTAAAAAGCGCACACCTAATTCACATGCTTACAATTTAAGGGTAAAATGGGAATATAATTTTTTTCAGAAAAAAAAAGTACATGACAATCACATGACCATCTTCCAAACAGGGAACCCTAATTTTTATCCACCAAACCCAAAAAGTAAGGTCACCCGTACCTTTGCATTTTTTTCACCCATGTAGCATCTGTCTCACTATAAACTACTTTAAAAATTGTAAAAGTGAGTTAAAATGAGTATTGTATGATGATCTTAGAAATTTTACCTAACTAAAAAATAAAATAAGTTACGAGTCACTGCATAGATCAACCTACTTATATATTTATCTAGATGAAATCAGTGTGAGAGGAGGTGTCCAAACTCTCGAGGGTGATTGAGTTTTTAGCAAAGAAAGCTTTCCATGAGAGCGAAAAGGTGGAGGTAAGCTTTTAATTTCATTTTACTTGCACTGAATCTTAGGCATCATTTGGATTGAAGGAAAGAGAAGAAAAGTAAAGGAGAGAACTCTAGTGAAAAAGAAAAGAAAAGAGTTCCAAAGGAAATCAGAATCCATGCATTTTATTTGGATTACAAAAGGAATTGAAAGGAAACCACTACGAGTTAGTTAGCTTCTTATCCATAATTTAAAAAATTAATTTGTAAACACATAATAGCTTTTTGGGTAAAATACACTAAACTCCCTTATGGTTTGAATTATTTTCATAAAACCTCCTCATTGTTTAAAAACTCCAAAAGAACCCCTCGTGGTTTGGATTAATTTGGCCAACAATGGAAATCATCTAATTTAACAGAAAAATATGAAATTTCTATATTAACCTTGTTCAACCTATACTAAAAGTTAGATCAGGGTTTACATAAGATTTTAAAAAATTTCTCACTTCATTTGAGAATAAAGAAACATCAAGTGGCTCATTTGAAATTTCAAAACTAATCATCTTCTCCAAATCTCCATTTTTTACTTTGACAACAGTAGAACAGCCACCAATTACCAGCCACCGTTCAACTGAAAATCCAAATCAAGACAAGACCCAAATTTTACTTTCTTAATTCTCTCAAATCTTGCATATTCATGGAGGAATTTATCACTGTTATCATTCTATCTCAAAAAACTCCATGAAAGAGCAAAACAAATTTCAAACTCCTCAACAAATTCACAACTCACCCACGGTACTATTGTTACTGCTGCCAACACCGTCGTCAAGGTTTCATCATTGGCAGCATCATTCTTTACATTAGGCACAAGCATAAGGTTTCATCATCGTCATCATCGTTCCAAGATCGAGAAATTGCTAACAACCCATCGCCTTACTACTATTATCATTGAACACTGAACCAGTCGAGGCAGTGATCAGACGCAAGCTGTAAGATTCCGCTAAGCTAAGCCCATCCCGTCCAGACAATGGTGTTAGTCAGTAGACACATACAGGAATTTTTAGGCAAATTTAAGATCCTTCAAATATATATAACCCTACCGCCAATGGCCCACGAGCAGGGGTGCGTCTTCTACTCTGGCTTGTCCTCCTCATTAAGGTGTTCTGTTAGTCTTGTAAGCTGACCCACTGAAGCAGAAGACCAATTCTTTTCTTTCAAACTCCTGCTTTCTATGTCCCCAACCACCTTCACTCCGCTTGTAAGTGAAATAGCCTCTTCATCAAATTCATCACCAGTCCCACGAGAGAAAGCTTACCTAGGAAGCCCATCGAACAATTAAAACTATCAGCAGCCAACTAAATTCATCTGCTACAATGATGGAAGTGTACGAATCAATCTATCAATGGCAATTTTTGCTGCTTGAACTGCCATTGTCATCACCTTCATCGTCATCTTCAACACCATTGGATCTCAGATTTCATCTAAATTCTTGAAGTTTCATGACTCTTCACGTGAAATTGGTGACAAATAATTGTAAATAGACTTTGGGACAAAAATTTGGTGAAGTTTCAGCAATAAATTGTAGTGACTACCACGCAGCAGTAGAAGCGGTGGTGACACACCTCCATCTCTGCTTTCTGGTTTGCTGCACCAGTAGATGGGAGAGAGAGGGAAAAGAAATAGAGAAGGTAAGAAGAAAAAAAGAAAAGTAAGATTAACACAGGTTGGTGTTGATTTTGCTTTTGTTTTGCTTCTATTTTTCTACTCCAGATGGTTCAGGAGAAAGAAGAAAAAGGAAGAACAAGGAAAAAAAAAAAAGAAAATGTAAAATTATCACATTATCCTTGGTGTATTATTAATTTATTATCGCACTCGCTTATCAAACATGTGTAATTCACTTCCCGTCAAATTGGATGATTTCCGTTCGTTGCCCAAATTAGTTCAAATCATGAAGGGGTTCTTTGAGAGTTTTTAAACAATGAGAAGGCTTTATGACAATAACCCAAATCACAAGGAAATTTAATGTATTTTACCCTAACTTTTATAGAAAATTTTACCATTTTTACAAATGTTCATATTCTTTCCCTCCGTTTCTACCCACTTTTGGATGGAAAAGCGGGCTAACAAAAACTAGATCTTGTCCCTCCATTTCCATCCCTATCGTTTTCTTTCCCTCTTCAAGAATCAATCCAAAAATTAAAGATCTTGTCCCTCCATTTTCATTCCTTTCCCCTCCCTCCTATTCTCTAAAACAAATAGAGCCTTAATTTTTAGGGTAAAATCAATCCAAATTTTTAATTTGTGTTTTATGTTTTAAGTATATCCACATGAATACGTGATGCATGATTTTAATTTCATTTATTTTATGCCAAATTATAATTTCATTTTAATCAGTGTCCTTTAGTAGTGTGTGTTTTTTGTTTCTTGCTTAAGCGATATGACGAAATAATATTCAAATCAACATGCAACATTATAATTATTGAAGTTTATCTCAATTATGTTATTACTGTCAAGGATTAATTGATGCATTTCCCTTGAATCATCTTCTATATGTGTTTCAAAAGTTAGTCTTGTTAATTTGCCATTTTGATTCCATCTTATTTATGCTAAATTTCCAGCACTCTTAAAAGAATTGATTTCAAACAATCTAGGAAGTATGTTTCAATTCGGTGTATAATTTGTCAAAAATTTGAAGTTTATCTTAAAGTATAGTTAAGAGTGTTTTAGTCACTTTGGTGGAATAATTAATGATTTACCACCCTCTAATTCTTTTTTGTGTATTTTTCAGTCATTGAAACCTGAATGTTAGTTTTGTCTTTTTGTTTTTGTAAAAGGCATGTAGTAAAGAGCAAACAGAAAATATATACTAAACCTAGAGGTGGCAATATGGATAACTGGTTCATAATTGGTTTTGAATTAATGGATGGTGGATGAAATTCATCCAATCCATTTAGATCCATTAAATAAATGGATCTAAATGGATTAAATAAAAACCAATTATCCATTTATAATCCATTTAAATAATTTATCAAGACCAAAGTTGTATCAAAATAAGCATGGTGAACACAAATTCCTACAAATCATTTGATCACTAAAGTGCAAATAATTTTAAGAGTATTCTGCTTGATACTCTTAAGATCAGATTGAACGCAAATAAAGAGCCAACCACTTAAAAGGGATTTACATATTTACACAGGGGCCAAAAAAAAACAAAACATAATTTCAGGCAAATAGGAGTCTAGCTCAAACCCAAATTCCAAATCCCAAAACCACCGGAGAAAATGATAATAGCCATGCACGAGATTAAATATTTTTCACTAGCTATTACGTCTAAATAGAGTTAGCAGATGTTCGACAGACAGGACAAGAAGGCGTTTGTAGCAACCACAGGTCTATGCACTGAACATGGAAGCTGTGGTTGCAAATGGGCAGCAATTTGCAAACTTCACCGATCTTGAAAGCTCTCCAAGCACACAACACATTCTTTGTGGGGGTCTTCTTGTACTGGAAGATGAGTATTTATAGAAATGTCACATGCGTATTAGCTATTTGTGAGAATGACTGTTTGAAAGATGAGTTTTTATAGTTGGGTTCTCTGCTTGGAATTGAGTTGAAAAACATGCAACAAGAAATATATGGTTTTTAGTCATTCGGTTTCTTTTATTTGGTTTTTAAGTAAATGGATATATATGGTTTTCGGTGGATAATCCATATAAATCCATTTAATTTAATGATTTTACTTTGATCAACCATTTAAAATCAATACTATAAATGGATAATCCAAATCCATTTAATTATGGATTATATTGATGGATAAATGGATCTCAATCCAAATTGCCACCTCTAACTAAACCTGTTGACTTTGCTTTTAAGTTTAACTCATTAGACTTGGTAATAGGTTCAATCACATAATATATTGAACAATTGAGAATAAAAATGTTATTACCGAATCACTCAAAAAAAAAAATCTTTTTTGGATTCAACTAAATTTTAAGGCTAATCATTTTTTTTTTATAACTTCCACATTTTATCTTTTCACATCATCCTTGTAGCTAAATCCTTCGACTCTAATCGAATATAAGAAAGCATCACAATTCTTTCTCTAAAATAAAAAATTCCTCCTGCAACTACGAAAAGGGATGTCATATCTATCTAGTGTGAACAAGAGTGTTGGAAATAATGGTATGGAAGGCGAAGAGGTTTCGCATTTCCTACGCTCACTTTGGAATTCATTCCGTGCGAATAAGAGTGTTGGAGATGAGATGATATCGAAGTTGAAGAGCAACTGGTAATCCATCACTTCGTGTTTCCTGTTTAAACACTATAACGTTGTAATAGTTCACTTTGACATTCAACATTATGATTATTGAAATTTATCTCAATTATGTTAATTGATGAATTTCCTTGAATCCCTTTTTGTGTGTTTCAAAATTTCCCTTGTTCATTTGACATACAAGTACATGTTTTAAATTATGTATTTTAGTGTTATGTTTTCATAGATACATCCTATTCTAACTCTAGCTTCATTAATTTTCAAATTTATAAATAAATGTTATTGCAGCAACATGTTCTGGAAGCTGCAACTGTATACTTCCAATTCAACCAATTGATGGCACATAGACATGAGGAGGTTGCTAGTCGAATCAGCTATTTGCAGGGATTCCTAATCATAACAACCTAAATGAGTTGCATTTGAACATCCTGCTTGGTGACATTAATGTTGAGTTAGAGAAGTATGTGACTGTATTCTAAACTAATCTCGATGTAGCAATATTTTGGACCATCTGCCAATGAGTTAAATTTTGTAGACTAAACTAGTAGGTAATTTCTTTTGTCCATGAAAAACTATCTTTTGAAAAGAAAACTTTAAATTGACAAGTATCTTGCCCAAAAAAAAAAGAAAGAAAAAAAAAAGGAGGATCTACAGAGATAAATTAATCTTTCTTCTTTGTGTGCATAGCATGTGTAGCTTAATAAACATGCAAAAAATGAGATTGTAAATGTCAACAGGTGTATGTTTTCTTTTTTCTATGTTATTGGTCCCAAAGTTGCATTTGTTTAGAATCATTCTTATGTTTTTAGTTCTTTGGTTACATGGAAATTATCTTGTTTATCAATTCAAAGAAAATGAATTGGATACACAAGGGATAAGAAAATTGAATATAGTTTTTTTTTTTTTTTTTTGACGAAAGTGGGTATCCGGGATTCACGGGTTATATTTCCGGGCTCGACTATTCCCTGGGAAATTCCAAATGATTACTGCTAGAGGATGAAGGTATTAAAATTTGAACATTACGTCATAAAACTCTATTTATAGTACTTGTCTTCAATCTGTAGTTTTGTATGTGCCACATAGATATAATCAAAATTCTAAGAGAAGCTCGTACATATATTTTAAAACATTTAAAGATCATGACACAATATTTAAAAATTTTAGTTTTCATAGTCAATTTTTAAAAATTTCTTGATTTTATTCTGATTTAATTATTCTTTTTTTAATAAATAGTATTCTACTGTAGTTGTGGGGTCCAAAAATTCAACGAATTCAAATATTGGCGTAGCGATATGTTACTAAACTTATATACGGTACTAAAGTGTTAGAATTGATAGCTTCATGATGGAAATTATAATTAATTCCTTTCTTTTGTCTGTTTCGTGACAGTTTGAACCTTTTATCGTCATTATACTTTTCAAGGACAGTCAGTTCTAATTGGGCCACAATAAGTGTACTTTAGGTCATCCATAATTACATTGGCCTCACTTATAAATAGGCCAATGTTGGGCCTATTTATTGTCAGGTCGAAGTTTATGTTAAATGTAGCCCCTTGTTTAGCCAACCAAAATGGTCAAGCTTGGCTCCAGCAGATCCCATAAAGAATGAGGGGATTGGCAGCGGGGCGGGGATGGGATAGAGGATCCGTCCTCATCCCGTCCCATGTTCTAAAATGTCACCCCACGCTCTTTGTATCCTCCATTTTTTTATCCCATTCCTCATGGTGCTCCTATGGTTGTTTACTTAAATTTCTTACTTTTTATTTTGACATTAATTAATTAATTATATATATATAATTAACAACAATATTGTAAATCACTTTTTTATATTCTCATCTAAATATTCAATATGAAATCAAAAGTTAAAATTTGATCTTTTTTAATTCATTTCTCTACTTTTAAAAGCAAATCTAAATTTATAACTTGTTTAAACAACTTAGATATGTAAAAACAAATTGAAGTAAACTAAAAATAACCAAATCATTATTTGATTTAAAAATTATAATTTTTTAGCTCTCAAATTATAATAGATATGCTGGGCAAAAAATTATAATAGATATGCATATATTATTGATATGTAGCTATAATCTGTATAGCGAATCTAAACTCACAACCATCATATTTATTTTTATTTTTTTGGTAAATAACTTACAATATGTAAAAAGTTCAAGTAAAATAAAAATAATCAAATAATCATTTTATCATAGAAATTATGATATATGCATACATTATTCATCTGTAATTGTAATGTGTGTGTGTGTGTAGAAAACGATATATAGATACTTACTTTTTTAACTTTATCTTAGTACAGGGGACGGGGATGGGGGTATCCTCCCCGGTCTCTTGCCCCCCTTCCCCCCCGCCCTATCCTCGACACCATGACTTCCCCGTAAGGATGCCCGCCCTCGTTGCCATTCCTATATGATTTTTAAATCCCAATATTTGGAATCCTTAATTTGTCGTATATTAAAACTAAACTAATTTTACATTCTAGAGGTGAATATACAAGAGTGGATATCGTTTGTAATAAAATATAAATCACGCACGTTGTTGGTTAGATTCATTCTTTCCCTATTTTAGTAGTTGTTCGTTCAAAGATAAATGTATGATGTAAGTCATTTTTTCCCCTTTTTTGAAGTAAGTAGGGGAAGAATGAAATTTAAGAAGTGGAGAAGAGAATGAGAAATCAAATCCAGGACTCTTAATTTTCAGGACATCAATTTTAACTACTAAATGAAAGCCTTCTTAGTCAATGTTAGTATCCTACATTAAAGAGAAACATATCCCAATGGCAAAATTAAATAGTACACAGTGTTATTTTGTTTCATGGATTAATACAATGGTGAGGAAAAAAATAATAGATGCCACGGCTGTTGCAGCTCTAGCGAGGGGTCTAACAAATGATATTCTACAAGTTGTTTGATTTCTTCGATTATGATCATTGCATATTGCTGATGCAGCAGATCTTGATAATAATATTGCAGCTCATCCATAATGCAGTGAGTTGCCGAACAAAGACATTGGCTAGAATGGGAAAGAATCACGACCGTCACCGGGATTCTGAATGACAAATTATGGCAAGATGATAGATTTTACATAAGCCAATTATCCGACATGCCAATTTCCTTATATTTTTGGACTCCGAACTCAATTAGCTTCGGTTACCAACCCTTCTTTCTGGGGTCTTGGATCTTTTTGATATAGACTAATATGTAACACTCACGTTATACACCCTGTCATTCTTAAGATTTAACTTAATTAGGGGGAGGGGAGAATCATTCAAAATGTCTTTCACATTTCATCATATGAATTTTTTCATTCTTCATTTTTAAAATGAAAACTTTACATCCCTTACAAAATTAAATCAGTAAAATTTGATCCCAACCTAGATTTTTTACCACTTTTTACCTTAAATCCATTACGTGATCCATGCATGATCATTTTTTAAGGGCAAAAAGTTAGATCCCATTTATAGTTAATCAAATGATCCAATCTATGTTTATTTTTGTCTCTAAAAGAGTGAGATTTGACCTGAATCTTATTCATTTTTCGTAAAAAGATGGGATCTGATTTAATTCATGTTCATTTTTGCTACTAAAAAATGGGATCTCACTTTTGTACATAAAAAAATGACTGCATGTGATTCATGTAGTAATTTCAAGCTAAAAAGTGATTAAAAATTTAGGTTGAGGCTAATTTTACTGCCTTGAATTTGTAAAAGACGTAAAGTTAATATTTTTAAAATGAGGGACTAAAAAATTCATTTGACAAAATATGATGGACGTTTTGAAAGATTTTCCCTAATTAGAGATATAATTATGATAGTTTAAAGATATAGATATCCACATATTAAAGTGTGTAACATAAATCCTATACCTCATTTTACATTTGAAGACCTGTTGCCTCTTTATGGTGTTAACATTATGATTGTTCTTTACTTTCGGCAGCTCGTAATTATTCAATCTCTAAGATTAAAAAGTATAACATATGGATCAATTAATGTTTGGGGTTTAGGGATCTTTTACTACAAGTAGTTGATTAACCCTAATTTTCCATGATCTATCTACTTGTGTTGGTTTTATTTATATATATATATATATTTGGTAATTTGGAGGTCTTGAATAGAGGACATCCTACTTACAATCATTTTTATCTTACCATCCAATTCAATTCTCCCTCTGATTTTATTTGTACTTGATTAAATATAAGCTATAATTTGATCTTGAATACTCATAGCACTTTGCAATATAACATTAGTTTGTTTTGTTATAACATACAGGTCGTGATAACTTATTAATTAGTAAAAATTAAAAAGTAAATATACCACAATAAAAATGAAAAAAATAAGTTAAAGTAAATTTAAAAAATTCATTTTAAGTGTACACAAAATAATAACAAAAGGAAGTAACTAGGGGCACAAGAGAAGATGGGAAAAGTAGAAATAAAAAAGAAAAGATTACAAGACTACTTTAGTCCAAAAATATAAATACAGTTACACCTATATATGCTCAAGCATGCATATATTTAAGGTGGATTCCTTTTTTATCAACAAAATATTTAGGTAGTTTTGATTTCGGTCATAACTGTGGATCAGAATAAGCTCCATAGACCAAAATAAACTTCCAAAATCATAATTCGTGGAACTTATAAATTACTTAACAACATAACTTACATAATGAGTGACATATCCAAGAGAAATAATTAGGACCACTCTTTTATAAAACTGACAGTGCATATAATAGTGTTGGATATATCATGTATGCAAAAATTAAAATTAAAATTCAATTTAGAATTAGGTGACATGCATTCATTCCACTAACATATAAAACATCAACGTATATAAGATTGACTCAAATAACTACTAGTATGACCTGTCCTTACTTGCTCAAAATTATTTAATCTCACCAACTCTTTTGAAACTAAAAGTTGTCATGAAATGTTTTAGTTTAGTTTCAATTAGTTTTAAATTTGTAAAGATTAATTCTTCACTTGAGATCTTTTAACATCTTAATAATGTTAGAAAATTTTAATACATAATACGCTTTTATTTTCTTGATTAGTGGCTTGTTCACCAAACTGATTAAGGCTCTACATAAATATTTGTTTTTTTAGTCTCGAGTACAACTGACCAATGCTGGGCCACGTCTTCAAATATCTCACAGCCACCAATCTTATTTATTTGATGTCTTTTGCCAGAAAAGATGCTTTGACTAAGCGCTTTAAAGTAAACAAGCTTATGTCTTTTGCATTATCTTCTGGTGCTTAGTTGAAAAAAAAAAAGGTAAAGGGTTCAGAATGGAGAATTGGAGAAGTTTGAATAGTGTGAGTTTGTGAATAATGTGGTAGAGTAATTAATTTACAATGTGCACATAATCATAAATACTAAGATTTGTTTTTTATTGAGACCATTTTACCCTTCTAAATTAGTTTATAAAAGGAATTTAAAAAATTGATTACTATGAATCAATACCACAAATTGAGGGCAGGGCTTAGGAATTATATTGTATGTGTATTAATACCACCTATTTATTCTTTTTCAGAAACTACCAAAAAAAAAGAAGAAGAAAAAGCCCTTTCCTGTATACCATTTTCCAAGGGATGGAAGAAAATTATATGTGCTTTTGGCTGCCAGCCTAAAAGTAGGAAGAACTTGATAATGCATGTGCATATACTGCATGAAACTCTTGACCATATTGAGTAAATAATGAGTAATTGGTTGAAATTAGTATCTTTTTATTGTTGCTAGTAGTACAAATTGGAACATGGTGGCCTCGTTCATGAGTCAAAGATTGACAGGGCGGTGGCTTTTGGTACCTTCAGTTGGTTATGAAGATGAGTCAAAGGTAAAGAACAAAGATGAGAAATTAAAGGGCAAAAAAAAGAGAAGAAAAACATACAATACTGACATTCTCTGCTTGGTGCTTAGTTACAGTCTAGCATGAATATGCATGTTAGAGCATTGGAAACTATGAATTCTTAATTTCTGTTTTCTGTCTTACACTACTGCTCTCTCTAAATCTCAAATCCTTACTTACCTCCCGATTTTTTTTTATTTTATGTTTTTTGGTCCTTCCAAACTTGTATTATAGAATCTTCACTATATATCAATTGAGCACTTAAGTAATATTAACTTTTAAACGGCCCCATTGAACACCAAAGATTACTAATTTTGCCCCCTGGAAACTCCACAAATTGAAAGCACTAGTCTTTAAAATGCTGACTCAAAGTAAAAGCATCTGGAGGATTCAAAATAGGAAGAGTTATGCCCTCGGGGCTTGGTCTAGTGGCATGGGGCTGCTGAGGATGGGGTGTTGTCTCTAGGGGATTAGTCTACGGGGTCCACTTCCTGTCCCATAAGAATCTACTTGTCAAGATTGAGACATAGGTCCTATTTGATAACTCAATTTTGCACTTAAATTTAATAAATTCAGATCTTAATAAGCTATTCACTTATCACTTAATGTAATATATACTCAACAGTATCAAATTTAGTACTTAGCTATTCACTAATTTAATGAATTCAGATTTCAATTTTCAATTTTCAAACTTCAGTTTTATCAAACACACCCATAGTACTTATTTATCCTAATCCAAGGGCCTGCAGGTTGATCTGTAAAGTTTATCAAGAAAATAATATTAAGAACTAGTCTTAATTAGAATCAACCCTCTATAATTAATCTTTCAAATAATCATATGTACTAGGTGTACGTCTGCAAAACTCTTGCTTATATATAGACATCTACATATGCATACATGCATCCATGTACGTGTTTTGCACACACACACGCAGAGTGATATGTTTGTTGTGTCTTTCCCTCCAAATCTTGGAGCCAGTTCTTAGAAGTACTATTGTATGTAATTAGTTGGCTGATATTTCCATTAAGTATCCTCACCAAGAAATGCTTACGACTTATGCAGCGACACGTTCCCTATTGTCAAGATATTTTTGTCTCGATTTTTAGCAAAATCCTCTCACATTGATCCGATCTGAATAAGCATATGTTCTACATATCAGAGATCCCACAGGACAAATGACAAATATTCAATTTCCATGTGCTTTTCTGGCTCCCGCCCCAGTTAAGCTCAATAACTACTTATCCACTGCATTGGAAACTATGAAAATGTAGTTTCCTTTTTCTGTCAGCACTAGGAATATTCAATACTTATTACACCATTCGATAATTGTTTTTGGCCTTTCGAACTTGCACCACAATATTTTCATCATCAACTGAGTACTCAATCAATATTAACTTTTCATCATCATCACATATTAGTCTGCTAAGCCGAACTAGGTAAAATATTTCTCTGAATTCTGACTTCCTTCTAGTTCTAGGCATAACATCTACCGTTCAAGATTGAGACACAGTACTACTCTATCCTAACATCCTACCGTCTGCAGGTTGATCCCTAAAGTTTATTGACAAAACCTTAATAAGGATTGCTCATAATTAATTAGAGTCAACCCTTTATAATTAAATTTTCAAATAATCATATTAGGTCTATGCCTGCAAACTCTTTCATATATATATACATACCTATATATACAAGCATGCATGTCTTTCGTTTTCACACACTCACATACATAGATATTTGTTGTGTCTTTACCTAATCTTGAAGCCAGATCTTAATACTATCTTATGGAATTAGTTGGCTGATATTTCCATAAGTATCTCAAACTGATGTTTCTCAAACTATCTCTGTCAAATATCAGTGGAGCCAATGCTCCAAGCTACAGCTACTCATCTTGCTTAATAATTTTAAAATTGTTTAATTATGGAATTGCCTTAATTATGCATGCAAGAGAATAAGCTGGTATGAAGATGACAAATTAATTATATTTGTATGTGGTCTTTACATGCCCCGCCCTGTGACTTGCTGCCCACCATTGTCACTAGCTATATCCCTATTAGGGTTTAAATAGTTAGCCCACTTCATGCCAACTATATATATGCATATGAATATACAATGACACACAGCACACAAAGCACAACTGCCTCCCCACCATAATGGCTCTTTCTTTTTTCTTTTATCTTTTTTGTTTTTTTTACCCTTTTTTGGAATTAGTAAGGATAGCTCTTTCTCTTTGACCCTTTTTTTTTTGATAAATGAATTTTCTAATTCATTCTCATAAATCTACATTAATGGCAAAAAATACATCAAACAAACATGTAATAGAAATAACAGTGTTGCAATTTAACAGGTACATTAGATCTGAAAAATTAAAAATTAGATCTCAAAAAATAAAATGATAGCATCATGAAACTCCAAAATATCTTTTAAATAAATAAATAGCTCTAGTTCCATTCTATGCATGTTTTGAACTACTAGATCTAATATGAAACAAATTTGGTCCAAGGAAAAAAATTAGATTTTGACATAACAAATTCAAGGATTTTTAGATTTGACTGATAAAATCTGAGAAATCTTAGATCTAATGAGAGAAATAACAAACAATGAGAAAAAACCCCTCACAAGAAAATTCTAAGAGAGAACAAATCTTCCACTAGAAGAATCTAGGAGAGATGAGGCTCAAGCATATGATATAATTTCATTATGTGGGTCAATTTCTTATCGGAAAATCGCACAAACTAATGATATCTGACATTTTTGCTTTTAGAATTTTTAGTTCCCTACACATTAGTAGTGAATTATTTTGGCCCCCACATTTTAAAATTGTGGTATTTTGGTCATAAACTCGATCATCTGTCTAATTTTCCACTTGAAAATTCATGGATATATCATTATTTTATTTTATTTCATTCATTTATTTATTTATTTTTGTCATGAATCACATATCAATTGACTAAAATTTTGGAAGCAAAAATGGAAGCACGGTGCAACTTTTTTCACATGCCCTCAAACCAATGAGCAGCCTCAACCTTTCCCTCTTATGCTTCCTATTTTGCCCATAAGTCATTGGACATGATGTTTTTGTACTTTTTTCAGGCAAAAAATGTACTGGAGATGGACTTTGGAACTCAAGCGCAACGTTTTAAAATGTAAGGGATCAAAATGCTTCATTTTAAATATGAAGTACTGCAAAATTAAAGCCCATATGGTGATCATAACAAACTCATATATATACGTGAATATGTTTTTGCAGAAATAACAGTACTGATCATATCGTAGAAACTTAAATCGTCTGTAAATCAATACAATTCCAATACACTATGGTCTGCAGATGATAAAGCTGATTGGGTGCTTTAATCAAAGGTTGAATGAGAGATTAATCCAATTGACTTCGATCTCTTGGTTTTTTTCTGTTACACCCCGTGTATTCTTGTGCCTTTTTCCTCACTTTCATTGAATCCAACAAGATCCCAGCAACAATGTAACTTTTAGTACACGACCAAGCAATTGGAGTCCTCCATTCCCCTCTGATCCCCACTCTCAATCTCAGTCTGAACATTTATTTCAATCTCACTCTCAATCCCAGCCATACATTTTTTTTATACTAGCGCTTAAGGCACACCATAATGTATGTGTAATTACCAAAAAATGTATTTATCAAAATTGCTCTTCATAAAGTGTTTTTAGTATACAAAGATGATGAATGTTGAAGGAATATGTGAGAGTTGGTGGAGACAGTTATAATTAATAGGTAATTAATCTCAACGGATCACTATGGTGGGGAAGGTTTTTTTTTTTTACTTTTTTTTTGGGGAGTAAATAGGAACAAATTTACCCTTGAAATTAATAGTAAATAAGGATCTTTAAAAAGTGACATTATGTATTTACACCATGTAGTAACGTTCTCCCCTTATATATTGCATAGACACTCTTCCTTCAATGCCATTTTTTGACGATGTTGGAATAAGCCCTCGACAAGAGGTGCATAAAGCCATGTACTATATTGTTGTGCATAAACCAAGTAGTCTTTGTGACACAAAAGTGAATAATAAAACTAATTACCTTCAAAGGAAGCAACAAGCAACTATGTCCGGGGAGGATTGGATTAGATGGCAAGACAAGAGAGGTTGTATTTGGATTCAAAAATTTTCACTAAAAAAAAAAAGAAAATTCTCATGTCCTATTCACTTTAATTACCTTCAAAATTGCCAAAATAGCATTTAGCTATAAGTACGGGACGAGGAGTAGAGTATATATATATATATATAGGTAAGTAATTTACTGGAAAGATTAAAGATTGGCATCCTCCAGTGCAGACATTAAGTGCAAACAATCATGCATTTCTCAAAAGAAATATGGTGATACACAACTCCAATTACAGAAGAAAACTCTAAACTCCAAAGAATCTATCTATAACGTACGGATTGAGTGTCTTCTAAATTAATAACTATTTGGTACACCTAGAATTTACTTGCTTGTGTGATATCTAGAATTTCAATTAAGCAAAAGGGCACCTTGTAAGTTACTGGACAGGCAGCAAGAAAGAAGAAGAAATAATCAATGTTGAAAGTATACGATCTTGTTGAGATAAACCATTAAGAGTCTTCAGTTTACATCAACAAAATAAATAAATAAATAAAGGGGTAAGTAAGACACTAAAAGGAACAAACACAAGCTGGTCCATGTGGGTACCTGAATCACAGATTAAGGGAATAATGCAACCTTTTTACATCACATGTCAAGAAAACTGCACAGTGAAAGTCTTACTCAGTGGATCTGGTGTTGAAACTTGATTTCATCTTAAACACAAATAATTAACAAGTCTCGTAGTGCCTTTAGTTTGCACTCACTTTTCTCTTGTGTGGGTCATTATCATGACTCTTTAACGACTAGATACAAACTTTTGATGCATCTAATTCTTGCCATCCATAATGGTAATGCATATGCTCTCTACTATCCTTGTTTATTTTACTACTATTAATTCCTTGAATTTCTTGGCTAGCTCATCTCCAACCACATTAGTTTTAATTTACCTATGGAGCACAAATAATCGCATTATGTGCTGACAATCAATCTAATCAAACTCTCAGAAATTAGAGGTTCTAAATTCAAATCACCGATTTCCCTTTCTTAACTCCTTAAATCTCACCTTTTCTTTACTAAAATGCAATTAAAAAAAATGTAATGCTAGATGAGTCTTGGCGGGGCTCCAGACTGTACTAGCGGCAACCTAGAAGACCCTTGAGGGACAACTCATTAACATTTGGATTAATATCACTTTACAATTGTTACTGGTTACTAGTAATACCCTTCTTTGATAAGTCAATAATAACAACTTTACCACCTCTACATTAATTTGTGATCAATTGAAAAACCAGCAAAGAGAAGGAGCCCTTGAAATTCTCAAATTTAAGTAATGTAAAAACTTCTTAGCAGCAGAGCATTATTTTAGCCTAATTAAAGCAGAATAACTTAAACAAAACAGAACGTCTTTTCAGTCACTTTTCCTTTTGGCCTAGAAAGTGGTAGGGGATCTGAGATGAGCAATAGCACCCTAATTGTGGTTTGTAATTTTTATGAGGAGAGTGTCATCAGAAACTGGCGATTTTAGCAATAGCTGAGATTTGAGAATTTCACAAGAATAAGGTATCCAAACTTACGCATCAAACTAATTTCTCAAAAGTTGCTGTTACCATTTTCATCATTTTCGTGATAGATATGACAAAGACAAAATATGTCACATGTCCTGACACATATAAAAACATAAATATATCACAAAGTAGACCATGACTTGCTTTTCATCAAAGTCAATAGTCCTAATGCATAGAACTCCAAAACTATATAGCTTCTATCTTTCTTCCCAAAAAAAAAAAAAAAACCTCTACTGTGTCTGCTAGCTATTTGAGTTAATGCATTCCTCCCAAAGTCATATAAGAGAACTCCATTGAGAATTATATATAGAACCGGCTCGATAGTGATATGAAGAGTATGCAGGCGCTTTAGCTGATGCATCAAGAGGACACTTAGCAGAAACAATACAATAATTGATTAAAGAAACATAATATTAAATTATAAGATCCATACAAAGTCCTATAAAATACTGCATAGCCAATTAATTTACACAAACATCTCAATCTACCGTGACATCTTGTGCCTGCATGCGCAAAGATTTTCTCTGCTACCAAAACCAACCCTTTCTTCCTTCCTCGTTTCATCTAAAAATATGTCCATCACCAAATCAAGAACAGAAAACTGATACATCAAATCCTCACTGATTAAGTAAATTAATGCACAATACAAAGTGGTAGGGTGAATTAACCGAAAACCCATAAAATTCTTTTCCATTATACACCATATAACATTTTTTTTCTCTTTTGGGGTTCAAATCCTAAGCAAAAATATGCTTAGTTCTGGCCCTCCATTCCCATCAGGGTTCATCATGTAGAAAGCTTCCGAGTCACGGCTCCCCACAACTCTTTCAAACCTGGCCCTCATGTACAGCAACTCCCCCTCCGAAGCACTGGCTTTCCGGCCATCCTCCATCAACGGAATAACTCCGGCACCAACTGACACGCTCTGTATGGTGTTAAGCACGTGCCAATCGGAGTCGGAACACGCGCGTGTGAGCGCGTAGCCACATTTTCTACCATTGCAGTACATAGTCCACATTGGTTCACTAACCAGCTTGGTGGACCGGCCACGGGAGGGTACAGTTTTCTCACACTCCAGCGCGATTCGCACTAACCCGGATGACATCTCCTTCACTAAAGTTGCAGTTGAGACCGCTAGTTCGATTATAGAAACCGGTTCTGATCTGGGATTTTCTTGAACTGCGAAGCTAACGTGGCCTCTCCGGTGGCCAAACAACGTTCCCGTGACTTTCCGGCCTAATGAAGGCGTGATCGACAGTTGGGTAGGGATGTTAAGCCATCTGCACGTGGGGAGGATGGCTGGGAAGGAGATTATGTTGAGGAATGACCTAAGAAGAGTTGACAATCCATAACGGGCTTTGTTGAAACGTTGGAAAGAGATAGGGGAGCCACCTCTTCGGACGAGGGATCGATCGGAGAATTCTTCAGAAGGATCAGGGACGAAAGATGATGACCTTAAGTAGTTTGTGGGAATAATGTCTTGTGTACTTCTGCAGCTGCTGGTTCTTGGTAGGGTGTTGACAGCCATTACTTGTCTATTTTTCATGGTTACTGCAGGAAGAATATGGAAAGGCAGAAAGGCAAATTTTTGTGTACAATTTTCTCGACAAATGTGGAGGAAAAACTTTTGGGAGGAATTTAGGGAAAAGGGAGATAAAAATTTGAGCTTTTGTTAAATTTTTGTTATGAAGACAAAACAGAAAAAGAAAGGAAAAAGTGGAAGAGGCCGACAAAGGTGATGATAGTGTTTGAGAGGTGGGAAATATAAAGGGGAACTATGGAGGGTTGTGGTGGTGGTGATGATGCTGATCATTTCATACAGTCATGCCTTATATTTATACTTGCTTTTATACGCAGTTACACGCATAAAATAATGCTATTGATTTGTTAATTCATGATTACATGGTCCTGCTAAGCATCATAAGACTTGCACGTGCAGACTTTGAATCACGAATGACTAAGTTTTAACTCCTAGCGTATAATGATGTTGCAAAAACTAAGATTGACGTATGTAAATCAAGTTTCTTTCCCTCTAGATTATGATATATTAAGTTATAAAAATGTTGTCGTTGCTCTAAAAAATATATATAAATTAAGTTTTTCTTGAAACTTGAGATTTTTTTAATTTGATTTTCAAACCTTTTTTTTTTTTTTTGAACCTCCTTGTAAGGCTTGTAGTCTATTCTAGAATAAAAAACAAAAGGAATATGAATCCAATTGGAGTTAAATAACTCTAACAAAAAGCGAAAAATTAAAGTGAAAAGGAGCACAATAACAAGAACAAAAAGAAAACAAGATGACGTAAAAAAACCTAAAACAGAAAAGAGAGAGATCAAATGAAGTTTGATCAAGTTTTAACTCCTAGGATATAATTACAATGTTGCCAAATAAATTGACATATATAAATCAAGTTTGTTTTCTTTGAAATGTGTAAATCGAGATAGAATTAAATAAATCTCCAAAAAGCAGGAAATTTATGATGCAGAACGAGATCAGAGCATGTCCGGCCTCAAGACCAGCTTCAAGTCCGGCCCTGGATTTCATCGTGGGTAGCTTCAGCGATAAATACGGATATATAATTTTTCTATTTTAATTGTATTTCTTTTTCTTTTTAGTTTAGAATTTATCACCTATAAATAGGGACATACCTAGGGTTTATTTTAGCAGACTTTTAACAAATTATTATCAAACTTTAAAAAATCTTGTTTGGGTTTTGGATTGAATCCTATTTTTCTTTAGTGAGTTGATCAAATATCACCCTTGATTTATTTATCGTGAAGGGCATTCGTATAACCCCTTCATCATATCATGTTTTTGTGCTGCGTTAGATGATATTAGAAGAAGTTTCTCCCGCGACAACCATTGATGGACATCACCATCCCTTGTATCGCGAAGAAGAGGGTGATTGTACCTGGAGAGTTGCTCACGACCGCACCCTTATTCATTGTGGTCCGCATCAACCTCATCGATAGACAGACTATGAGTCATAATTTCAAATGAAGAAACTTTGGCAAATTTTAATGGATTAAACCCTAATCCTAAGAAGAACTTTTATTAAAACCTAGAGAAATCAATTATTTCAAACCAGGAGAATTCTTACTAAAGTTCTTAATTTAGTGATTGACAATGGTGGCTCTTCAAATATTGTTTCTAAAAAATTTGTTGATCAATTAAAATTATCTGTTAAAGAGCATTCGAAACCTAATAGGGTTAGTTATATACAAGGGGTTGAACTTGTTGAGGATAGGGTTAGTTGGGTACAAGAAGTTGAACTTGTTGAGGTAATTGCAGGATGTTTTGTTCCATTTTCTATTGGTAAATATTACGATGATTTAGTCTGTGATATTATGGATCTAGATGCCTGTCACTTGTTGCTTGGTAAGCTGTGGCAGTATGATGTAAATACAACATATAGTGGATGTGATAATATTTATCTTTTTGTCAAATATGGCAAAAATATTGTCCTCATGCCATTGAAGCCGAGCTCAGAATCTAAATCCGGTCAGTTGATTGCAGCTAATTTGTTACTTGCACATTTGGATTGTAATTTAAATATAAGTATAAAGGAAGTTGAAGGTGCCAAGGCAGTAAAATGAGGTTCCTAATTCAATCGAAGAACCCCAAGTAAAGGCACTTGTGATTCTAAATGATGAAAATAAAAGTCCTTTTAGGGAGATTGAAATCAATCAAGTTCCTCCAATTGCAAATCCACCACCACCTTGTGAGTTATCTATCACACCGACGAAATCAATTGTCTTCTCGGGCCAAGAAAATATAAGTATTGGTGAAATGATTATGTTTGATAAATTTTTTCCTGTTGAATATTTTCTTGTGAAAATTGAGCATGAAGAGAGTTCCTTATCAACCAGGGGACAAATCATAAAATTTGTTTGGAGAATAGAAGATACGGAGGTTGTTGGATTTGAGATCTTCTCAGGATCGTATGTAGTTTCCTATTTTCATAACTAGTGCGGAAGTTTCATCGCAAGCATCGATCCTACAAACTCTGAGGAAGGATTGTGGGATTATTTGTTCATATACTTGTAATGAATTTCCTCTGGAACTCGAGGTCAAGTTCTTTTGAAGTGGAGCGGATTGATGTAGAATGAGATCAGAGCATGTCCGGCCTCAAGATCGACTTCAAGTCTGGCCTTGGACTTCGTTGCGTGCAGCTGCGTGATTTTAGTCGTTTTCCTATTTTAGCTGTATTTTCTTTTCCTTTTTAGTTTAGAATTTGTCACCGGCTATAAATAGGGGCGTATCTAGAGTTTATTTTATCAGACTTTTGACAATTATGATCAATCTTTAACACATTTGTGTTTGATTAATTCTTGTTCTTGGATGCACTCAAGTAGAGATTCCTGTTGAATCTTGTTTTGTTTCTGGATTGAATCCCATTTTTCTTTGGGGAGTTGATCGTGTATTGTCTTTGATTTCTCTACAATGACAGGTATTCGTGTAACCCCTTCATTATGTCACGCTTCCGTACCGTGTCAATTTGATTAGGAAGGGGAGCACAAGTCTTGTAAAATAATTAGCTTAGAAATTTAAGGTGCTATATCTTTTTGCATGCTTAAATTTTTATTTTTTTTGGTAAAGGTACTAAATTTATAAATTTTTTTATTCTGTATAAGTTGAAATTAAAAGGACCAAGCGTTGCCGGTCGTTGAGACCAATTAATAGAATAGCGAACGGTAAGAATTTCTTGTTCCATAATCATGATTGAGAAGCACAGATGCTTCTTATGCAACCTCTCTCAAGAGGTCAAGGTCCTAACAATAATATATCCCTTTATCCTCTATCCGTAGTTTGATTGCTGCTTTATTCCTCTATCAATGGGTTTGATTTTTTTGCAATTGCATGTTTGACCCTAGTAGCATTAAAAAATGCCATTACGGCTAGGGGTAGTTAAGACGCGATGGTGACTCAAAATGGTCGGTAATGTAGGAGAGAAATACACTTTGACCTTGGCCATGCTTGACATTGATAAGCTCACATTGGTCATGTGTGGGTGTAACTCATCAGCAATTACCATTGGACCAAATTTAAACTAGCCTCTCGAAAACGCATAAATTAAAGCCCTAATTTTCCCATTATTAAATATTTGATGAAGTAGGCGATTTTATTTTATTTTTTTTGTCTTCAAATGACAAAGTTAATTGTAGTGAAGCACATTTTTTCCCATAAATTCAAATTAATTGTTGTCTTAAAATGAATTAAAGTATTTTTTAAATTCTACTGTAAGTGAGAGATTTTGAACCCTGATTCTTTACTTATACTCCCTCCTCCTGCACCACACAAATCATTCATCCTCCAGAAAATGATGGTAGAATTACATAGCTTGTATACAGCATGAATGTCAATTTACATATAAGCACTTGGACTGCCTCCTTTCTATTGGGAACAACACATTATTCTTTCAAGTGTCATACTATCACAATAGTTAACACACTCTTCTATACAAATACTAGCACTTCCCAAAAGAAAATTGAAGTTATAACCAATGGTATGATTTCAAAAACGTTGTTTATAAAAGCTTTAAAGTGAAAGTCTTGTCCAAGCTTGCATGAAGATTCTTTTTTGTGTAAATCTATTATATTTGCAGAAATTAGTGCAGCTATAAAAGGTTGTAAAAAGAAGTGGTTTATACATTGACAATGAACTACAATTAACAAGATTAGCATAATTTGGTAAACTGAATTTTGTTCTAATCTATTTTGAACAGTTAAACCAATTCGACATATGCACACTGGCCCTCTTATTTTTTTCCAAAACTATGATCATTTGACATTATAAGGAGGAAATTTTAAGCTAATGAACAAGTGATGCACCTACCCCACCTAGTACATGGGCTCCTATTTTTATTTTTTTTCATTCTCCTCCATGGTGTAAATAAAATTGACAAAGAAACCATATTAGTATATTAGGCTAGCTAGCTAGCTAGCTAGGAGAAGAATCCTAAATCGTGGGAGTATAGTTGAAAGTGATATGAGGACGAGGGAGGATAAATGATTAATGTCAACGAAAAAATAATAGGACGATATAGACCACTTTGTCCCTATCTATTTGGAATGGTACACAAGGGCTTTTGGATTAATTTGATAATCACAATTAGTTTAAGTACCTATCATTAACTTATAGATTAGATAACAATAATGTTTTTATATTTCGGCCGGTTCCAAACAGGGCTTTGCTCTTATAATATACCTTAATGAGATTGGTGGCCTAACCATCTCGACGGCTAGGATCATTTTACATTCCTTGCCACGTGGGCACCCAGGTAACCGCAATAGTCTGCACTGCTGGGTGACCAATAGACTAGTAATAATTAGTAAACCAATGCAATGCTAATGCTAGAATGGTATCAAAAATCAAAACTACATATATCAAATATAATATAATTGTGAGTTGTGACCAAAAAAAAAAGGAAAAAAATCAAAGCCCAATAGGTTCTGGAGGCAGTTTTTTTTTTTTTTTACCTTAGTTTCCATACCAGCCTAATTCAGCTTCTCCTTCCCTTGTAGTGTAGGAGTAAGGATAGACTGCTAATATATATATATATATATATATATATATATATATATATATATAACCAATTCTTGAAATATAATGAATTAAAAATAGGTAAATTTGTTAAATTCTTGCATAACTTGCAAATTCAGCCATTTAAGTACAAAACCTTGTCGAAAATCAAAGCCAGAGATTTTGAATCATGTAATTCTAATATCGTCCCAATAAATTAAATAATAAAATAAATTAAAAAAGCATGTGAACAACTAATTATAGAAATAATGGTTGGCTAGAATGATTAACGTACCCCAAGGCTTAGTTCTAACAAACAGTATTTAGAAAATAATTCATTTTAATTTCCCTTTTTCATTTTCATGTCGTTGTTGAACCAATAACAAGTTCAAATCTCTTCATTATGTTAAGACCTCATACTATCTTTAAATGTACAATTTTTGGATGCCCTTGGAATGATAGGATCACAACAATGCCCAGAAATCTGTAAAAGAAAAATTAAAAAATTCTATCTGCATTAGGAAAATAAATTTGTAGGGTCACAAGTACAGATGCAATGCTATACATTGATTTTTTTTTTTCTTAACTTTGAACTCGTCTTACTCATAATTTACTTGTTTTTGAGTTCCTCAGAAATTTTTTATTTATATACATTTCAATATTCCTTTAAAATATAGCCTTTTTTTGAAGTCAATTCCTTTTGGCAGTACCAAAATTTTTTCTTCTGATAGAATAATCATGCGTAGGACAACATGTGTGAGGAAAAGACGATTAACGAAGTACCTAGCGCTTTCAGAAAAGGCTCTTCTTTTTTTTTTGGAAAAAAAAAACCGTTTTATTTTTTCTTCCCAATTGGCTACAATCAAGTAGTATATAACTACAAAAAATTTAATGTCTAGGATTACAGGAATGTGATTTCTTCAACAAAGACTCAATCCTCTCTTTATCTTTTTCTCAACCGGCAATTAAGATTTCCCTAGCCCCAGGGCTTCTGGAGAATGAAAAATATTTCATATACCTAAGTTGGGTATGACTCAAAACCTTCGAATACTTAAAATATTGAGACCTTTTATTTTGGTAAAAAAAAAAAAAATATTGAGACCTTGATCTATACATCTAGTGTTTGTAATGGAAAAGAATGTCACCTTCGGTCCCCCAGGACCAACATATAATGTAAACATTTATGTGTAACAGAACATGATACGTTTGTGGCTCAGGCTTTTAAAGCTGTCCACCCGTTAATATCACCGTTGACGTTGAGATCCCATTTTGATGTTGTTAATGAAGTCAGTGGTATCATAATGAAAACAAAATTAAGCAGACAAATTGATGTAATACTTAATAGGCTTAGAACATGTTAGACCAAGTGTTGCATACCAAGAAAATGAAGATTGACCTATTTTTAATCGACCAAATTAGTAGCTACCTTATCAATCATCCCATATAATATAATCCTGCAGAGTCATTTCTGCCATGAAAATCAATTCTAATGTTGAATGATAAGATAACCTGTTTAATGGAAATAGGAGTAAGAGTAAAATGTTTGATTTAGTTCAAGAGATTAATGCTGGTATTTAATTAATCTCAATTTGCACGGTTAATTGCCCCTTCTAGTAATCATAATATACTACTACTTATGAAGCGGCCATTCAACGTCCAGAAGGGGTTTCAACCATCCTATCATCATCAGGAGCAAATGTTCAGCTTAGAAAAGTCATAGATTTTATCATTGATAAACCTACTTTGGGTTTATCGACCAAAAGATAATGTTTAATTTGCAGGGAAGAGCAAGGTGTCCAAAAACATGCCTTTCCAAATGCAATATTTAAATGTTGAAGTCAATTAAAAGACTTGTTTTCCAGCATATCTAATCGTTTGCAGGCTTGAGCTCATCATCTGCTCGTGCAAGTTCATGCAACTTTGACCATGAGCAAATACACAATCGCAATCCAAAGAGTTCTTGAATAGGAAAGTTTAACTAATATAAGATAGCAACCGGCCTCCATATATTGAGCAAGATATAAAGGTAGGGCTACTCTAACACCATTAGAGTCTCTGAATCATTGGATGTGGATTCAGTCTTTGGTTTTTTCCTTTTGTGACATATATCAACTGATAACCTGCAAAAGATAGGGTAAATGGCTAGAATTAATCCCAAAATAGCCACTCCAATTGTGCAGACAACTAGCATAAATAAGGTAATAATATGCTTGTGCAAACTCCCACAGTCCACACCATTTTCCTTATATTGAGTGTGAAGAACTGCTCTTGTCCCTAAGATTCTCAAAGAAAATTTGTCGGGGTAGGGTATTACGAAAGGGAGTTAATCATGGATTATCAATAAATCTAAAAGTGATTCAATCTGGGTCGATGCCCGAGTAGTTAATGGGGATAGACTGTAAATTTGTTGGAAATATGTCTTTACTGGTTTAAATCCAGCTCGGCCCAATATTTTGCCTAATTCACCAATCCAATCTATCACAAGAGGGTATAACTCTCTATCTTTTATAAAGACTCGATGCGGAGATAAAAAGAATAAAAATCTCCTCAAGATCTCCTTTTTTGGCTGGGATTGTAGTTCAATTGATCAGAGTACCGCCCTGTCAAGGTAGAAACTGCAGGGTCGAGCCCGTCTAAACTGATTTAGGATCCTTTGAAAACTAAAAAGTGTAAAATTTCTAAAATATAAGTTAAGAATGCAATGTGAGAATGAATGAAAAGATTAGAAATCCTTCCTACATTTTAATAAATGGTAATCGGTTGCTTCGGAGGTCCAAATTCAACTTATCCATTCATGTATTTTAGTGTATGATAAAATTCTTTCATTTTTTTTTGACACATAATCATGATAGCAAAAATTGTGTATTATGCTAAAATAACCAGTGGTGTATCCACTGGACAAATGATGCTATAGTCTGCCTCAACTACAATTTATATTATCTAACAGACAAACACGCTGAAATATTGAAAAAACCAATTTCATGAATTTTTCTAACAAAGTCAAATTAGGCTTTGAAATAATAGAAAATATTATTTCTAAGAAGAAGAGAAGTCCAGTATATTTACCCCAAGCGCAATGAAGTGTCTGAATTTCCATCTTTCTCTGATCTGCAGTCACAGACTGTGCTTGAGCATACACCAGAATTCTTCCTCCCAAGTTGACCATTTTCTCGATACAACCTTAAGCGATACTCCTCAACCTACATGTTGCAAATACGAAATTAATTAAACCCCAAAACCTTAATTAGTGTCATATACAAGAGTAATGCCACTAATTCTTTAACACTTTTTTTTTAAATCCTACCTGTTCACGAAGAGCTTCATTTTCTAGCACAACCTTCTGTTCCTACCATCCACATTCAAAAGAAAAAGGGAAAAGAAAAGAAAAGAATGGAAAAAATGAAATCCATTATTAGCGAAATAATATTTGTCGTTTTATTGAATAAACCAAGTAACGTACAATTTAAGAGATAGGTCTTCAAAAAGGCACTGCTATAACAAAATTCTTGCAGATGAATTAACTGAGTGCATTCTCAATGGAAAAAGAATTCTAAAAATACGATAATGTAGGTTCAATATGCTCAAATATGGAATACGGGGGCAACCAGGAAAGTGCTACATCAAAATAATGTCCTCTGCCTTTTATATATCCATATCCACCTATTAAGTGGTTGAAAGGAATATATTCTTTTTTTTTTGGGTGTTAACATTTTGTGGAAAGTTGCCAAGACTTGTAGACTGCAAAATGCACAAAAAAGTGTAGTTTCCCTGCCTCATGAACAAAGAGTGTACCTGCAATTTGGATTTTTCAAGCTGCTCCAGCAAGACCTGCTCCTGCAATACAAAGGAAACCTTGATCAACGCCATCAGACGAGATTGTTTCCTAACTAGTCCAATTATCAAGAATTGCCTAGAATTGTGGACATTCTTGATGTAGGCACGTTGCCAAAACTCAAGATCAATGCCTTCGAGAAATACCTTCCTGTCCTTAACAGCTAATATCCCTTCATGCAACTGATGCTCCAGGTGCTGCAACTCCTGAAAATTCAGCCCTCCAAGTTCCTTGCCCGTCATTTGACTGGAAAAATCCAAGTGATAAGAATGAGCATCCCAACTCCTGTGCATATAGGAAAATGTACCAATATTTTTCTATGTTTTGCAGCCCCCCCCCCCCTGCCCCTCTCCTTTGTTATACAGATTCCTGAGATTATAGTGGTCCGTTGGTTTATGTCAAGAATGAATTATGTATGTGAAAGAGATCTTACTGTGTAACATTGTACCAATATTTGCTAAACAAACAGGTCCAATCAAACTTTTTTTTGAGTGAAAATTTTTCTTTTCATTATTGTGTTTGTTTAGATGATCTTGAAGTTTATAGATGATTAATTGGTTTATATTGTTTTCAGAAGAATTGTACCATTTTGAACTTAGATGCATCAAAAGCAGAGGCTTACCGCTGCACCAACTGTAGCTTCGCAATTTCAGATTTCAAAGCATCTGCCTGAGGCTGCGGTTCATTCTAGGATATAACCAAGAAGAAGCAGATCGTGTTAGTCACATCCCATTTGTTTATGAGCTTAAATTATGCAGTTTCTCAATACTAAGAGCTAAGAGAGCTTTTTAAAATACCTAAAACCTTTGAAGAATGCCTTGCCACTTTAAGGCATCATGGTGAATTCAAGGATTTTTAAAAGCAGATAATCTAAAGCCCATTTTTTACTACAATTATCAAGTACATCTAAAACAAAGAAATACATAGCACTGTTTAAGAGGTATTGGCAAATCATAAATGCAATATTTACCTCTGTTTTATTCTCCATTGTAATAAGCTTTGAAGATTCTGGATTGGTGTTGTACCTCGCAAGAATTTGCTCCATGCTTCGAAACAAAACACAAATGCATGTAAGAAGAGCAGGTGAAAATTTTATTTAATAACCACTAATCCTAAATATCAGGCAGTCCAAAATACATAAAAAGAAAAAGAATTTACCATTTACTTTTCTGCTAGTATTGCTTTTGCTTCAAGAATTTTGTTATTTCTTTCTTTGAGTTTGTTTTGTTTAATCAAGAAACCTTTAATCTCGTGCAAGAAATTTGGCGGAAAGAAAATTAAGAAATGATTCGTTGTGGCCCAGAATTCGTAACCTCGCATCCGGGCAACGAGGGCCCACACTCAGTTTCGGTCTCTGTTGCTTGGGTCAAAGGGTTGGGCCATAACAAGGTTGATGCATCGCTAGTCGCAACTTTATTTTTCACTCTGGGAGTGGTTAACTGGCCCATCCCATTTTTCCGTAGATTGTCCAATTGAACCAGTGGATGTCCATGTTGGCCATGTAAATTCTTTCCTCGAAATTCCTAAATTTCAAAGTTTATAGATAATTTTCTTATTTCCAAAAAAAAAAAAGAGATAATTTTCTTGGTCAATAATTATGAGCTAGTCTAGACTAAATTTAATGAAACTAGGAATGCTTTTGTTAAGGCAATTCGATTTCATTAGATAATTAATTGAGCTTCAACGGATCCTTTATCTATGTTGTGTACTTGGCCCTTTTTGTTATTTTTTGACCTTTTGACAAAAATGGGAGAGAAAAAGATGTACAAAAGTAATTTTCAAAGTCTGCACTTGCATTATTTTTCTCGACCAATGAGAGTTTAGTCAAAATTTTAGTCAATAGGTTTGGTTGACTTAGTTGGACTGCATGCTTTTCTCTTAATAGGGTGTAGGAACTAGGAAGAGTATAAAGTATTGTCACAATACTTCTTTTTTTTTAGAGCGAGATTCCAAGTTTTCTAATGTTCCTATCAATTAAACTTATGACCAAAAGAATAAATTAAGGCCTATATGTGTCCTAACTTTCAATAGCTTGTAGTTTGTAGGAGGATAGTAGTTGAATAATTGATTTACTCTTAAAAAAAAAGGCAGTGCTTTCTAGAAATTTAAATTTACCTAAGTATTTTTTGAGATTTATCAACAGCTTGAAATATTTGGTTTTATATTTACACATGGTAATATTTACGCACGGTAATTTACTACAAAAAGAAAAATCAACAGCTTGAAATGAATCCAAATTTGGATCTAGCAAAAATTGCATTTGCTACTTATTTTCTTAAATATGACATAAGGGAAGAAAAGTCAATAGGTTAATAACCATTCCTCTGTAGGCAGAAAGAGGAAGAAAAGAAAATGTTGAAAACTGATTCATGCCTCAGCAAAAAAAATGAAAAAATTAATGCATATGAATTGACAAGTTTACTTGAGCAGCAAGGTTTATATCTCAAGAAAAAAAAAACATAGAACAGCCGCCATCTATAAATACAAAAGACCATTCTCTAGAGTTTTACATTTTCTTTATTTTTTTTTCTATAACAAACAAAAGATAAGGAAACTGAGGTTTCTATCCAACTATATTGAATCTGAAAATATTGTTTTATCACTCCTTTAAGCCTTCTTTTTTTTTTTTTTTGATTCATTTCCATTGGAGAGTTGGGCTTAGAGGATATGTTAATTCACAGCCATAAAAGGTCCAAAAATCTGGTTCTGTGTATATTCAAGAAAATTTTAATTCACAGAATATATATAAAAAAAACCCAAAAATATCAGATAAAAAAGAAAAGAACAAGAACAAGAAGAACAAATGAAATCAAGGCAAGAAGGCTTATGATCAAGATCACAAACATACCGAGTGCTGGCAAATTCATAAAGCTTTCCAGTGCTGGAGAAAACTATAACGCCAACCTCTGCATCGCACAAAATAGCCAACTCCTTAGCCTTCTTCAGTAAGCCGGCGCGGCGTTTTGAGAAGGTGACTTGCCTGCTGTTGACGTTCTCAATTTTCTTGATCTCAATTTTTCCCCTCCCCATTTTCTCTTCGTTGGAGTTTCTTTTCCCTATGATATCAAGAGGGATTGTTTTCTATGGTTTTCTTGAATATGATATATAGAGATAGCCATGTGTGTATATATAGATTGTAGCTTTTGGAGAATTCAGTGGGGTTTATGTCATAGCTTTCTTTGGTAAGTCTCAATTACACAGGTCCAATGGAGGAAAGTGTAACCAAATATAGAAGAAAATATAGAAAGGAAATTATGAGTTTACTAATTCTAGCAAACACCTTAATGTGGTATTTTGCATTTACCTTTTGGAGGGGACTTTACCATTTTGGGAACATTGCCAATAAAATGGAACGTTTAGTATAGCATGAGGATACGAGACGTGTCTTTATCTATCACTCTTTTTGTGTTTGTGTGGGAAAAAAGAGAGAGATGGGGTGTGGAGTTAGGAAATTGAGGAGTTAAAAATGAAATGAAACGTGCATTATATTGGATGTTTCTATTGAGGAATTGGAATGGAATGGTTTACTTTTTATATGTGCTATATTAACATTTGAATGGACATTTGTAAAAGTGGGCTTAGCCAAGAAATGGAAAATAAGCAAAAGGGAGAAAGAAAGAAACTACTTTTCATATGTTCGTTTTTAACATTTGATTGGACATTTGTAAAAGTGAGCTTAGCCAAGAAGGGGAAAATAAGCAAAAGGAGGAAAAGCAATAAACAAAGATAGAAAGATAGTAATCGATAACCGTAACCTATGGATAGCAAATTTGGGTTGAACTCATGTCTGGCTATCTATTTCTATTGCTGGTAATTCTTCTTGATAGTTCAATATATTAGACGTTACATTCTCAAATTGAAGGTCTTACCTTTCAATTTGATCGGCCCAAACTAATATCTACTCTCCTGTAAAGTTTACTACATGAAGCACAATTGAAAGCAGACAACATCAATTTGCACATCACAAATTTTGCTGATAAACTTTTTGCATGGAACTGCAATATGCTATGAACTAGAAAATTTAAAAATAAAAAGTGTATGTGTCATATTAATTGAATAATCCTTTTAATGCTTTTCTCCCTAGTTATTCATTTGAAGGCTCTCATAACTTTGATTCGATTCTATTATTTTAACTTGTTTTCATTGCTTTTTTTGCACTTTTTGTTTTAATTCCTTTAGACATGGTAAAACAAAAATGTTGCTCAATCTAATTTGATTTGTAACAGAGCCTTCCTTTCATTTGGTTGTTTTGGCGGCCATCTAGAATGTTACGGTTATCGTAGTTGTTAATGGGACATCAAGAACAATAGTTAAGGCAAATCACTATATTTTACTTGTACAAACATTTGCCTATTCAGCTCGTATTGAGAAGACTCATCCTTTATATGAAAGCTAAGGACAGCTGACTTCATTTTTTTTTTCTTTTTTCTAAATTCAAGATGATTATTCATGTTTCTAGGTATAAATATTTTCGACATTAAAGGAAACCATTTGAGAAATTTCATATAATGTATTTATTAAAAAAGAATGCGATAATATGAAATTTTGTGATGTTGTATATATTTTGAAGACATATCAGTAGCAATATATATTGTACAAATTCAATAAGTATAAATTTTTGACAAATAAATAAGTATTATTCTTATACACGACGACAATATATATACGACTATTTTTGGATGTATATCACATATGCAAAAAAAAAAAAATCAAATTTAATGTGGGATTAAGTGTCATGCATTCAGGGGTACTAATGTATATGCTATCAATATACAATGTTAATTCAAATATAATTCATAGTAAAACTACACGAGACATGGGAATAGACATATATAGCATTTGTGTAGGGATTAATTTCGACCAATTTGTATATTTTGGAATTGTCGGCCGAGCTTATAAGTGTGGCTTATTTTTCCATCATTTCATTTAAGAGCAAATTATTCGGATGACCACTAAACTTTTGCAATCGTTGAGTTTTAGTCACTGAACTATTAAAAGTCTAGTTTTGACCACTGAAATGTATAAAGTTAAGACTCAAGACCATTCCGTTAGATTTAGTCGTTAAGTATGACAGATCTAAGTATCGGCGTGATTCCCAAGACAAAAAAATGGGCAATTTAAGAAGTTCAAGAGGGAACATTATTCAAGGGGCAATTCAGAAAGTTCATCGGGAAGAACAATTTTGTAGACAAATCCAGTATTCCCCCTACCAAACTCATTGAACTTCTTGAAACCATTGGTGGCATCCTTCAGTTCTGAAAGCCGGAACACTTGGGCAATCCCAAGACATTGGACCACACACGAAAGAGGATTTGGATCACCATTGACTTCAATCTCCTGCTCAGGTTTGCCAATGCAGGAAGCAAAATGTATCCTTTTTCCTCCTCCTTTTGCGGATGTGACGCGGGGTAAGAGGTATCAGCCAAGTAAAATCAACATGAATCCTGAAGCAGAAGACCCAATTATAAGCAGCAATTCACGCAATTGATGTTGGTGCTTCGGCTTCATCTCCGGCGAAAATTGGAGCCCATAAATATCCCAGCAAGAGTTGTTCTGGCAGAGGGAGCAAGCCGTGCAAACGTTGTCAGCATCCTCAGTACGAGCACTTGAAGTGAAAAAATCCTGCGGAACAATTCTGCGCACAAGGAGAACAAATCTTGAGATCTTTCCAAACACACTAGTTGGTCAGATCTAGCTCATTGAGAATGCTGGCGTTGAAGGCAAATTTTCCTTCACCATAAGTAGCAGGGCTGCATAATCCGGGACTGCATAACTGCAACGGAGGATCATAATCTAAAGGTGGAGTACCATTTGCAAACCAACAATCAAGTACTAGATTAGCCTCCCTGATGCCGCAGGTAACAAAATCTGTGGAAGCAAGGGTAAGAAAACTAGAACTCTTTGGAGACCAAAGACGAATTAAAGTTCCCCCAGCATTCAAGTCCATGATCATCTTCTTGAATCCCACAAAAATGTTTTGCTCCAGCTACCACCGAAACTAAGTGAATCCCATCTGGTAGAATGCCAAAAGAATCATTATTACCCCATCAATTGCCTCCCTGATTTGTCCCTTTCTTTTGTCTTGGGAATCGCACGAACACTCAATTGGCATACTTAACTATTAAATCTAACGGATCTGTCTTGAATATTAACTTTATGCATTTCAGTGATCAAAATCAGACTTTTAGTGGCTAAAACTCGACGATTGCAAAAGTTTAGTAGCCATCCGGATAATTTACTCTTTCATTTAATCATTTTGTGCATTAATTTGCTTATTCTATATAGACAACATCTATTCAGTCAAAGCAACCAAATTAAATATTTAACCCTTAGCTTTGACCTATATCTTATTTAGCACCATCATATGAGTATTGACACCTCTCCCTCTTTCTCTCTTTTGATATAATGTAGTTCATAAACAACACTTGTCATTACCAATTAACCGCTAAATCACATTGGCAATAATTTTGAAGTATGATGCGGAGATCAACCCTCTTTTTTTTTTCCAGTTTACTTATCAAAATTGCAAACGACCAAGTCTGTAGTCCCTTTTTAAATTGTTGATATTGGTGACTATGAACTATGTTGATATAAAGAAAGAAGAAAATAACCATTAAAAACATGAAAAGCCAAAATAAAGAATTTGGATTAAATAGAGTTTTTCATAATTTTGCTTTAATATTTTTTAGCCTTACAAAGATATGTACTTCATTAGGCATAACTGATAAAATAATTTAAAGGGATATTTTGAAATACAATATCAAGTTACGCAAGCAAAACACTACAAAACTAAGTTCAGGAAGACGGAACATATAATTTTAGGGAGCTTAAATGTTATTTGTGCAAATTTAAGATACATTAGTTAGAAGGCATATCCTATGTGTTAGCACACTAAAAAGGTAAACTGATTAAAGAAAAATTGAAAATGGAGCGAAAGTCATTAATATCTCCTTACTAATTTTGTTCTAACGATTAAGGTGAAGGAAATTACAAAAATAAATAAATTAATAATCAACATTGTACCCACTTTGCATAGAGTTTATATACGGTTTAGATATAGACTTTGTTTGGTGGTCTATGGCCTGTAACGTAATTTGCCCTTACATTAGCATGTCTCTTCGATATGCATTAAAAACTTAAGTAAAGATTTTATTGGAAAATAAACCAAGTTTATAAGATTTTTAATTAAATAAACCAAGTTCAGAAGAATTTTAATTAAATAAAACAAGTTTAGAAGAATTTTGACCAAAGTTTAGTAATTTCATTTAGTGATTCATGTTTTTACAGTGTACTTGTTCACCAATTTCAGTTACAAATAACGTATTAGCTGCAACGGTTTTTCTAGGAAAGTTTAGAAAGCTCGTCAAAAGTTGATAAAAACTACTTTCAGGTATTTTGTCTTGTGAAACCCAAAAGTAGACAATGATCTTTTACTCATTCAGTTCGCTGAGAATCAAGCCAAAGCCCAAGCCTATATCTCAATAAGTTTAAAAGAGGTCATATGACCCAAAACTCATGTAGATCTATTTACTAATCAGCATTGATAATTACAGACAATTAAGTGTATAAATTTCAAGATCACATAATAATAGATTGAATATGTTCCAATATGTAATTTATATTTTACTCACAATATTGAATAAGTTTATTATCATGATGCCCGGTTGGGTCTAGAATAATACTCGACTCTTTGACATGAGTTTAAAATAATTAAGTTAAAGAATAAAAATGATAAAAACACGGTATTATGACAAGTTGATGACCTGTTAGAATTTGATACTTAAAAATTTAAGGCGGGGGCTAAATCCATACAATCAAAATCTACACCTATTGCGCCAAGATGCAATGTAACGGATCGAGTTTAGATTCGGACCCGAGCCGGATCCTGATCCGTTTACTCTAATAAAAAAAATGGGTAGGATACGGAATACATGATTCCGACTCGTATTCGACCTAGATCCGAACAATATATTAATACTTATAAAATATAAATATTTCTAAATTCATTCTTTTATCAAATTAACAATTTAGTAATGACTTTGTAAATTGATTTGTAGTTAGTTTTGGATTAACTATTGCGAGTTATTTGTGATTTAACTTTTGTAATTTGATTTGTTTAAATTTGGAGATTGGATTTGTGATTTTGAATTTAATTTTGAAATATTTAAATTTGGACCTTTTAGACCCGAATCCGACCCGGACTCGGTTCCGGAACTCTAAGATCAAGACCCATCGGATATACAGGTCGGATCTGAGTCTACTACATAAAAATGGGTTCGAGTCTAAAATTTTCAATTCCAATCCGAACCCGACCCGTTGACACCCCTAAATGAAGCCCACACCATTTGTGGTTGATTGTAGAAACTTATTCAAATGCCAACATTAACCCTTTTTTGTGTAAATAGAGGCACCAAATGATACCCGTTCGCTCATACTGTGTCCTTTCAGCTAATAGCCTTATTAAATTACTGTCATGATCATCATTTATCTGGGCTTATAAAGAGTACTCAGTTTTGTTAGTTGCAATTTTTTAAGAAAATTTTGCCATTCTAGTGTCTTTGAATATTAACATTTTTAATTTTTCACTTGATTTAGATATACCAAATAATTACACATTTAGTTGGTGGAGTCACTATAGCTAGTTTGATCAGAAGCTTAGTGTATGGTAGAAATAATTTTTGCCCAAATTGATACATGGGAATAAATTTGCCCTGCAGTAATAATCACTTCGTGCCATAAGTCTCTAAAAATGTAATGGTATTGATGTTCTTGATAGTTTATATATTTGTCACTATTAATCATTTTTGAACTTTTATAGTACACTGATAATGGGATTTATTCTTTATCTACACCTACTTATGATATGAATTACTAACATTTTATACTTATCAAGTGCTGTAGCTATGAATATAGATTGAGTCAGTTTTTTTAGGAGAAAAAAATGAATATGAATTGAGTCAAATATAACAAAAATAAATATTGGTAATATCATACAAATGGAATCTATTTTTTTTTGCCACACAAAAAATAACCGTAGATGGATCATATGATAGATTTAGGGTACAAAGTAGTCACAATTTAGATTAACTTAGTTTGGATTGTAAATTATTTGAGATATTTTTACTGTAGCACTTTTTGTGATGTGATGTATGTGAGATAAAAAGGTAATTGAGAAGATAAAAAGGTGTGTTGGAAATTGTAATGATGACGTAAGCAAATAAATTTTGGCTAATAATTCTCTATCCAAACAAACCAATATTAACTTAATTTTATAAGGGAAGTAAAGATACCATTTTTAAAGTGAAGGATTAAAAAATTAATTTAGTAAAATATAAATGATGTTTTGAATGATTTTAACTTCTTATTATTTACTCGTGTATAGAATGATTTAATGCAATGAATCTTCTATTCCATTTTTGTACCACTCTCTATCGCAATTTCTTGTTCCCTTCCCTGTGAGATGTCTCACGTTTCATTATTCGTTGCGATAACAAATTATATTCCTATTGTAATTCAAATCTACCAATTTAGCTTATCGTCCAAATTCAATTTGGCCTTGGATTTCCCTAAAATTTCGGGCAATTTGGCTGAAACCTCCAAATTCAATTAGGCCTCTGATTTCCCCAAAATTTCTTTAAATAGCTATTGTTGCGACTCTATTGCACTCCATTCTAGGCTTTTTCTGAACTCAAGCACTTTTGTTCCTGGATATCCAGCATCAATTTTCCTGCAACACTAGCAAAATCCAAATTCTAAGAAGAGTTTCTGCAGATTGTGAAGGAATTATAAGAGTCCCTTTGCCGGAGATTCTTCACTGCTGCATAAGGAGGTCTGTGAAACTGATCTTTCTCCTCCTCTTTTTCCTTTTCTTTAAATTGGTCCTGATTAATTTAATTTCCGTGCACGTCGGTGTGGTGGTTGTGTTTCTACTAATCGGATGAAATCTGATAAAGCACCTTAAATCCGAACTTTAGGTACCATATTACTCAGATTTGGTTACTGTACTAAAGGTTTGAATATGATTCTCTAATATTTACTGATCGTTGTGAGGAATTTTTTCAAATTATCGGCTAATCAATAATGCCAAAAAGTATTGAGATGGAAATCAGTGGAAGTGTTAAGTGTTGCTGTCTTGTAGATGTGAAGAAGCTCTCCAAAAGGAGAAGACATGTGAAATCTACAAGTCCATGTCCGACAAGTTCTGAGGATGGCTGTTTTCCTGACTGGTTCTTGATGGAAGTTCTCTGCAGGCTTCCTGTTAAGGTCATCTTTAGATGCAAATGTGTCTCAAGACAGTGGTTTTCTTTAATCTCAGATCCTTCCTTTGTCCGTTTCTATAATGTCTATCGGGCTTCGGCCTCAACCTCAAGTCTCAGCCTTAGCTCTCTCAAAATCAGTGCCGTATTGCCCTCCATGGGTCTTTATCTACAAGAGAATGTCTATTGACGGTAATTCTAACTTGTCCCAATTTCCTGTGGACAAGTTATTGGAGATTATGTATTCTCCTGGTAACTCGACTTCCCCTAATTATCATATCCTTCATCTGCCAAATTCTCAGGAAGGTAAAGGGGAAAAGTATTTCATTCAAGTAGTTGACAACGGGTTCGTGCTATATAGTTGGTACCAATATAACGACAATTCTGACAATCACATTCGTGAATACTACATTTGTAATCCTTTAACCAAGCAATGGTTTCCCCTTTCTCAACAAAAATACGGCTCCAGACTAGTCAGTGCAGGGTTCATTACACAAGTTGAAGCAGGGAGTTTGAAAATTTATAAACTAGTGTTAATTCATTGTTCTCCTATGAAACAAAATTTCCTCGAATTTGAGGTATATTCTTCTGAAATGGGAGAATAGGTTGAATATACTGTTGGCTCCAGATTCAAAATTCAAGTCTCGCCTCGCAAGAAGCCTGTACTTCTGAATGGCTATTTGCATTGGAAAGATTATGACCTTGGAGTTATAGCGTACGATCCTTACAACAGTCCTAATAAGTTCCGCCTCATCAAATTTCCATCTAATGTATACAGGAAAAATATCATGGGAAGATATAGTTCAGTTTCTAGCATGTGTGGTGTCCATCAAGGATATCTCAAGTATTTTGAAGTTACTCATCCGTGTCATCCACAAAGTGGATTTACACATTTCAAATTATGGGTGCTTGAGGACTACAGTTCTGAGCGCTAGCATTTGCAGCATGCAGTTGCGAATAAAGACATTGTAGTTGACACTAATTTGTATCACCGTAGTGCTAGTCCCATTCTTGTATGTTTCCATCCGTATGATGCAGAAGTTGTTTATTTGGAATGGGGCTACGATGTGGTCTCATACAACATCCGAACTAGGAAATTGGAAGCACTTGGTATTCCTCATGACCCTGTAAAGAATTGTCGGTTTATTGATGTTGGGTACTGGTTGTACTTCCCGCTTGTGCTTCCACTTTGGCCAGTCTATATTCCACCTTCCCTAATTCCTATGTGTAGGAGGAGCTGATGCTTTTTAGACCAACTCATTGCTCTTGACTGCACATAATAATATTTTTAACGGATTATTTATGCTTGAATGGACTTTATTTATGTCTATCCTGAATTGTGTTCGTCTTATAAGGTTAAAGACTGTTCTGCTATTTATGCTGGTGATGATATGACCCAAAAGAGAAATAGAGAACACCTGCCTGGTGCAACCGTCTATTGTGGTATGGTCGAGGTATCCACCAATTATCTTATGTTCGTGGTGAGTCGTGGTTCTCTGATCAAAGACTACTGTACAGTGTGTATATATATGTATACACATAGAGGTTGAGTTCATTAATTGTAACCAAATCAAGAAAAGCATGAGTTTCTCCGGTTCACAAATTGAGGTTGAAGAGCTATTGCCATGCTATGATGGATTCTCAGTGAAGGACTAAATTTTTTCTCCAGCATGGATTCTCAATGAAGGACTCGTTCTCACCAAGTGATTTGAGGGACATTCATTGTCTAACCTAGACAAAGCTGTTGCTCTGCAAGTAGCTTCTAAGATGGGGCAGCATTGACACTCATGACATGAGCAGAAATTCAAATAATGAGACGTCTAATGTCCTGAATTAGTGTGTAAAAAGGAAGACGTCTGATGCCTAAACCCACAAAATTATTTTATCCCTTTCTGTTGTAAACATTTTTCCGTCTTCTAAATGATAATCTAGCTCTATTTAATGCACTGGAATTCCCAATAAGCTGCTTATTGTAGACACTGTCATCAAACAAAACTCAAGCAAGTCCCAAATAAAGACTATCACAATTGTTCAAAGATAGTTCAATAAGTAGAGCCAATAACTGTTATTGAGCTTGAAGAAATCGAATGAAGCTTGCAAGTAATAGTTGTGTGCGGATACTTAACCATTATCTTTCACATTTCAAATTGTTTTCGTAAAAAACACCTCTCTAATATTGGAGAAAGTAGCACTAGATTGCAGTGCTGGAGTCGAGGTCGCTGCTATATAGCTGGCTATTCATAACTTTGTTGACCAAATGCCTATAAGAATTAAAAATAGACAAATAAAGCATGAAACTACCAATGAAAATAAGGTTATATTTTCTCGTGGGCTTAGCCAAAATATCCAAATCTCAACTACTTCATACGAACTTGGATAAAGAATTATGTACCTAAAGATCTAGATGTAGTTTTCAAAAGGATTGGGGTACTTTCACGGATAGATATCGTTCTCCAAACAGTATGTAGCATTTAAAGCAAGGGAATAAAACAAAGAGGACCATGTATAGAATGTAGGCAACTGTATATATAGAACTAGGAGGCATAAATCGCACGATGTGCGTTAGAATGATCAGAAAACACGCCCAGTTAAACATAGATTCATGAAGGTGAATAATAATCTGTATAGTTAGTTAAGAATAAATATTATTTGATAATGACTACACGTAGAGGCTTTTCCCACTTATGACAGGCTATCATTTTTTAGGCTTTGCTTACCCAGGCACCCCAAACTATCACAAATGTTGTAGTCCACACATACCAGGGAGAAAACAAGCTTTATTGGCTCTCGTAGGGGGGAAAAAGAAAGAAAAATGATGCAAAGATATCTTTGGTAGTCATTATAGTAGCAAATTGGCTGTAATGCATATACTCTTACAACATGTTATCTAGCACCAGTACACCATAAACCTAGTTGAGAGTACATTAAGTCTCCTCTAGGGTCCACCTCTAACATATACACACAAACAACACTAAAGCGGAATAACAGAGTCAAGAAGATCAACATAAGGCACTATTACAGGTAAACTCATGCATGTTTTCTGACCAATTTTGTTCTCTATAAGTTTCAAGTATCTGGTTCCTTAATTCCACGACTTTGACATTCTAATGTATTTGAAAAGACATAATACAATGGGAAATGAAATAGGATATGTCAAAAACACAAGTTTACCATATCTGGTGAGTTGAAATGCGAAAAACAAATTGAGATATTGCATATGTAAACAAAGTACAATTTTTCCTCGGAAACTTCTGTGACAAGGAATAATACAACCTAAATTACCGAATCATTATTTGGGTTCAACGAGTGATCAATCCCTTTGAAAATTATAGGTGTCTATTGCACATATTAAAAAGAACATTCAATTACTTGAACAAGCTAACTGTGAGAAGTTAAGTTCCCAGTGATCAAATGCATAAAGTCCAATGTGAAGGGAATGAAATCTAGTATAGAAGGAAACGAATTAAGCCACAATAGCCATGATATCATCAAATATGCAGATGTTAGAACTCAAACACCACTTAAGAAGGGAACTCATAACTGATGTCAATCTTTTCTTTCCCCAACAAGACTTCAGATTGAATAAGCACATCAGAGGCAATCAGTGTATGATCTCTTTTAGTCTCTGAGACAGCACAGCTTGTGTGGTCAGCAACCACAGCAGAAGGATATTATGAGATGGGACAATCAGTAGAGGGTGCTTCAGCGCTAGGAGCTATTTCTTCCAAAAGCCCAACGAACCTCACCTTTTATACTCCAACTGGACTCCACAAGAACAAGACAAAACATTAGTGTAGCTGAGCTTCAACTAAAATTCAGAGGTGTTTGTTGTTTTTTTAGGGGGGGAGGGAGGGAGGAGGAGGGAATTAACTGCGTTAAAATAAAAAGAGGAGACAACCAAAACCAAACACAAAAAAAGAAAGCAAAAAGAATCAGCATAAATGGCTAAGTCTTTAAAGCTTGTAGGATCAAACTCGGACGGCAAAGAACTATTTTCCTGTTCATTTAGCTCCTCAACAACAGTTCGTATACTTATTACCCATTGCATCGTAAGGCCATTAGTTTGATACTGTTCCTCAATTTCTACATCATGTCTAAGCAAATAAGACTGTTTTCCTTTATATATTTTTTGGATCTTTCAAAAAGTTGGACTCTCCACATTTTACTTTTCTTATCAATCGATTTTTTCATGAAAAGAGAAGATAGAGCAAAACTACCAGTTGAGTAAAGCGATTAATCTTCTCATGAATGTGAACAATCTCCATCAGCATTTGTTCAGAGCCAACAATGATGCTGCTCTCACCCTTAGGCATGCACAACTTTCCTTCCACAAACGCCAACCACATGGCTTCGAAACATAGAGAAACAGAACAAAAAATATCAAAAGTTATGCTTCTCAATTTATAAAAATCATAAGCTCAAACAAACAAAAGGGAAAATATCAGCCAAGTGACAACAATGCTCAAAATATTTGAAAAAGATCTCCCGTACAAGAATTAAAGTCACTGCATTAATTTCAAATGATTTTTAGAAAAACCAAGATACTAAAATCTCAGGGAAAATCACAAGCCAACCACCCAAAAGTAAGGGCCCCTCTCACAAATTTTCTCACCACCAAATTGATGAAATAAAGAAAACAAGCATGTTAGAGGATGCTCTGTAACAAAATGAACAGAAGGAAGGTTAAATAATGTTCTAGGTATTTTAAATAAAGTAGAAGTATGGAATAGAATACAACATGCATAACCATATTAATTTTTAAATTTAGCATTTTTTATGCTGAAAAAAAGAATATAAAGGTACATGATGACAAAACTACCTGTGAAGGAACCAATATTACCTTTGGGCTATCTAGGCTTAAGTGTGGTTCTTGAATCTGCTTGGACCCATCAAACAAGCATTTGCAGGGCAAAAAGACTATCTATGACTCTACAATTGCTTCATATCTACAATAGAAAGAAAGGCAACACAACTTTTAAAAATAAAACAGGAAACTAGCTGAATAGGGAAGCATTGGAATAGATTATTCAAACAGAGAAGAAATAAAGAAAGAGACAAACCTAAATACAAGTGATTCTTCCTCATGAAACACACTCCCAAGTCTCAACCGCCACCAACCAAAAAATTCAAACATTAAAATTCAGAAAATCAACCCAAATAGTCACAACATAGACTCTTAGAAAAACCTTCAAACCCAGTTAACCATTCAACCTTCATACACATTAGTTTCTTAATTAAAAATAAATACACAAGATTATAGCAAGATAGAAAAGTATTTCACAGGATTCAGGGTTATCCTCTAGACTTGCTTCAAAAGTTTCATCTTATCAAGATTCATTAACAAATCATATCTTTTACACCATTTACCCTAACACTTTCCTTATGAGTTAAAAATTTTCAAAAAGAAACAACTTCCACCATAGTTTCACAAGGGCCTCCTTAGGATCTATTCTGATTTTTTCAAATAGATCACTTTCATATTTTTTCCAACCAATAAAAATGTGAAATAACATATCACCCGCTTCTGACATATTCATAATTACAAAATACCCCTCAAGATAACTTGGTAGTTTAAACTTTATAAAAAATAAATAAATTGAACACATAAATCCAATGCTCTGGAAAAAAGGAGGAAAAAAGTACTTGTTGCTTGACAGTGGCATAACCTGAAATAATCCATCTTTCTTTTTGGGATTACTGCTGCTAATATAGCTATTAGGATTATTACAGTCAAACCTACAATAGTAAAGTTTAAGCACTCAATTTACAAAAATCACCAATAATAAATAAAGGGCACTAAATGAAAATGATCAGATGGTGCGTACAACAATCCACAACATCATGCAATGTATGAAAAAGTTTAATACAAGATAGGAGCAACAGGTGAATTTAACTCGTATATAATAGAGTCCCTAATGATATTTTTCTAGCCTAAAAAAGCATAGAAAGAAGAAAAAGTACCATTACTAAAGATGTTTAGAGTGACAACATTACTCTACTCAAAGTTAAGATTACAAGCTTAGTGGAACTTTAGCAAGACAGAAAGTACGTAACATACAGCATCAGCAAAACAAAGCACACACTGAGGAAAACAACTGTACAACTTGTAGACTGACAAGAAGATAATCAAGTAGGTCATTGACACTTGACCGGAACCATAACAGATACCTTGACTGACTCTAGTGGACTAAGCTTTGTACACTCATCTCTAACATCTTCCTCCAATTCAAAACGTAAGTTCTCATCAGCCTATCAAAAATAGGAATTTGCAACTTAAAGCAGAGTACGAGCCCAAAAGATAATTTAACATAGCAACTGATAAACACTGTAATCAGAAAAGTACAAACGAAACAACTTCAAATGTGATTAGGCCTAACAACTAGGGCAAGGTCAAAATTCTCATCCAAATATTAACACAACATAAATAGCCTAGAAAAGCTTTAAACAGTAAAACGTCTCCATCTTTTGGTATAATAATTAACCTAATTAGAAATTTCCATGATTCTGAGCAACCATTTTAGTTCTCCCAATAGAGATAGACTAGGTAATATCCAACAATTGTCAAATAACGATTGCCAAATTGAGAAGTTGTATTTAAGAACAGAAGGAGGAGAAGATGTGCTCTTAGCAGTATCTTGATTTCAGCTGAGGTGAACATATACTGCAGAATTACAGTGGCTGGAATCAATAATTTGGCATCATCTTTACCACCTAACAACAAAAAAAATAAAAAAATAAATCCAATAACATAAAAGTGACTTCAAGATAATCAATGATGCAGCAGGCAAAAACGATAAGCATTTTACATAAAGTTAATATGTGCAAAAATACTGTTGCAGCAATGTCCATAGAATTTGGTGTAGTCATGTTAGAATTGACTCGAAGTGCTATGCATAAATTCAATATTCTTTACTTTTCCTTTTTGTTAGCTCGTTGGGTAACACAATTCACTTTGATTACGATACCTATATTCAGGGTTTTTATAAATTGTGATCGTAAGCTTAAAACAAGTGATAAGTGAAAGAGTCAAAAGCATGCAATAGCAAACTTATACTCCCCTCTTTCCTTGCTTCCGGTGCAAAAGGAAAAGGGGGAAAAAAAGATACCCCAAAACTAAAAGGAAAAATTATCTGGAGAAAGAGCAAGAAGTTATAATTTTCTGTTTCTCAAATATGTCCATAAGAAAGTAAAATATGTGAAAGAAAAACTCTACCCCATCCAAGCATTTTCTGTTCAAGGTGCTGGAGCTTTTTCTTCTTTCTCTTATCCACTTTCTTTGGTAAGAATGTTTCCCTTGTGAAATCAACAAAGGGTTGTCAAATCAACATGAAAAGACACGTAAATCTAGCACAATCCAGCATCCACCATTAAGCAATAAAGTTTATTGTTTGATATATATATGCTAATTGACCAGTGACTGTGAATATAAATCCTATGCATGAAGAACTGTTGTCAGGAGGAAACTTGCTATCCAGATATATTATGTATTACCTTTCTGCTTGAACCTAGCTTTTGTAACAGACATAGGAATTTTGCCACCAGCCCGAAAAGGTGTACTATCCAAAATTTGGATTGCCAAATCTACTGAAGGCTCCTGAATGCACAGCAAAAAGAACATAAGATCCATGGCTAAAAAGGATACAGAATTCAGTGATACAAATTCCAACAGTACCTTTAAAAAGGTCACAAGTGCATCCCCTTTTTGCCTTCCACTTTCTTTGTCAACATAGATATTTACACGAGACTTCTTCGTTTCAAAATCCTATATGTCAGAACCATAGGAACTTGTCAAAGAAAGTTGCATGAAGCATCTCATGTATCTAAGCACCACAAGACAAGATAGATATAACAAAGTATAACAAGCAACTTAATAGATATCTATGCCAAGCAACAAAATTTAATAATTATCCTATAAATAGCTGGATAGTTTAGTAGCCATTGCTTTAAAAACTCACACAAATGCAGGTTAAGGCACAAGGTTGAAAGTAAAAGGATGTATTTTACTTCATCTGAGAATGATTAAGACAATGGCAGAGAAGTCTCATCTCCTTTATGATTCCACATTTGGAGAATACTTCTACAACCTGCACAAGATTTCATGTTGGCCATATCCACAGAGGAAATATAAGATGCTAAAACAATGAAAGGTTCTAAACCAATAAAAGGTGTATTGAAATGCTAAATTTTCGTTTTTGAAAATTCACTAGAAATACGAGAAACCAAAAGAACTACATTACTCGCTAACCTTATCAACAGTAACATCATTTGGCATGTGTGTTAACTTTCAACTCAAACCAACTGTCAGGAGACTTATTTGCTTCCTGCAAATGCATAAACTAAACTTAATATGTTGCCATAGAAATGTGTATCTTCAATATCACCACATAATAATCAAATAAAACACCCAGTGAGACGTATTCATTATAGATATAACACTAGCATCACTAACAAGTAACATCTGAAGTAGTTATGTCAACTAAAATGGTAGAAAATTATAAACCACCCCTAAATGTTTAACTTTAAAGTTGTCAGATAGAAGCCAATACCAAATCTAAAGGAACCCAGAGAGAGGAGAGAGAGAGAGAGAGATAAAGGAGAAAAACTTTTTTCTCAGCGATTTTCTCAAGCAACTTTCTCTTGCCATTAGGCTTTGCTTCCATAGTATCACTGGTACCCTTGATTTTTTTCTCTATAGAGAAATCATCAGCTTTAATAGTTGGAAAAACTTCCTCTTCTTTAACAAAAATCATATCATCTACCCCAAAATTGGCAGTATTTTCCGAATTGTCTTCCTATAACAAAGACAAAAAAATTAAAAATAAAATGGCATAAAAAATGCAAAGATAAAGTGCCAATTCGTGCTAATAACCAATGAACAGACTCAAATGCGAATCTGAATGATGCCGCAGTTTCTCTGTCCAAACTTGTTTAGGGTTTACCTTCAAACCAATTAAAAATCCACCAGTCTCAAGATGACGTCCTTCCCGTCTTGTTTGCAGAGATACGAAAGTACAACAGCAAAAGAGACGGCACCTGCACAAGCACAGAGCATACTGTCCACGAATATTTTGAAAGTTCATTTACGATCATGCAGGAGAAAGGACAAAAAACGAAGAAGAAATGAGAGATGGAACGTTTTGGAGAGGAGAAGAAACGTAGAGGAGGCAAAGTTTCTAAGAATCGAAAAGCAAGAAAGAACTGCGTGGTCTCAATTCTTTACCCTAGATACCTAGTTTTAGTTTTGACCAAAACGATGCCGCTTATCCTAGCATGTGACCAGCACGAGAGCCGATGAAAACATGTATTTCAGACCTAAATCATTCCTTGGCTCTTATACTATTTATGTTAATGAACCCAAGCATTTGGGGCTTTTACTTGAAAGTTCAGCCCAATCTGCTCCATAGGCTCCAATCCTTTCCATAAGCTTTCTCAACCCCATCCCCTTGCCCCAACCCAATGGTTAAATTGGCCAAATTACCCTGATGTCCAAATTTTTCCGTCCAAAGCAAGTTTACAACTGAGAAAAATCAAGCAACTAAGGTCAAGAACTAATCGTGCCCTTTCCTTTGCAAAATGTGGAGGCTTATTGCCCTGTTGATGAAGAAACAATCAATGGATTACTAGTTACGGAGGATGATTACATGGTGAGTACAGGCTACTGGCTGGTGCCAGAAAACAACATACGCAGACACACAGTGATCAGTATCATCCATCAGGTATGATATGATGAATGCATTTCATTAATTTGTATTTTCCACAATCAAGAACTCTTTAGTATTCTTGGTTTGAATTTATTAACCCATTCTCTGCTGCCCAGAACAATACTTTTCCGAATATGTTGAAGAAATCCAGAGAAAAATCTTCAAGAAACCTGTTTATACTTCAACTTCTTTGAGAAAAATACCAAGAGAAACATTAAAAAAGAAAGAAAGAAAGAAAGAAAGAACCCATTTGATCATGCTTTTGCGCTTCTACAGAAAGCTGCGGCTTTAGCCGATCTTGGGGAAAACAGTGAATATCTTCCATTTCTGGCACTCAACTATTACGATCGCTACATGTCAAGAGCTGAGCAAGGATATATGGTAAAATCCCACTCTCGCGATACCTATTTTCAGTAGTGTCAGTCATCCCAATGACTATTGCTGATCATAACTGTTAGGATCCAAGCGCGGAATATACAACTATTGAGATATCAAATACACAACAATTTAATGGCAAACAAGCCATAAGCATGAATGATAAATGACATAAAATATTTAACGTGGTTTGGCTCCACCATCGAGCCTACGTCCACGGAGAAAAACCCGTTTTTTATTATGAAAGAAAAATTTTATACAAGAATACATCTTGAATCCAAGTCCAATCCTTATATACCATCTCTTATCTCCCAAGAATCCTCTCTTACCCCATGTATAAGGCTACATGATGCTCTCTTGTGTACCCCTGTGTAGTATGCCAAGTCACCTATTTATAGAGAACATTATTTGGTCAAAACCCCAATAACAATAGGAAACCAATTCTAATTCCTACACTTGTAGGAAATAACTTCTAATTCTAAACTAAATAGAATATTTCTTGGCTACTACTTCAAGTAACTAAAATAAATTAGAAAACTAGTTACTTCCACACAAAACAAGAAACCTACCTAAAAGGAATTAAGCCAATTTTCTAACAAATCTCCACCTTGACGAAATTTTTTTTTAAGCAACCATTTGCCTTCAACTACCAAATAATATGGTACCAAACTACACACCCGAATCAATATGGTCCTAACACCAAATTGATTCAATCGACAAATAAACATATGTAGTTACACCGAGTCCAACCTCCAGTTGACTCCTGAGAAAGTGTCTCAATTCACCATCTCCCTTTGCAGGATTTCTTCTCATCACCACTTGCAACCCGGGATCTCCTTCTGTGAGCTCTAACCCTAACTATTGAATCAACCAAGTGGTAAAATCACCATACTTCTTCCCATTCTCAAGACTGTCTTATCACGTGTGATTTTTAAAACTCCACCTAAAACGAAAAATTCGTAACTGTCAGAATTTTCTGGCGCATGGAAACTAGATCTCCTTGTTTCTTTGGGACACGTGCCACACCACCCAAAAAATATAATTGAAATCTAAAAATCACCGGGATGAAGTATCAACCGTTGGAGGTGTGAGAAAGTTTCCAACGATTCATGTCCAAAATCAACATTGGACTCCACATTTTCATTGACCCTTAAATCACCCGCCTAAATTCACCGTCAAGAATCTCCATACTTTTCGACTTTCCATCCTTCACCATCAATACTTTTTACCAAACCATTGAAACAAGGATATCACTAATTATATTGTTCAATTAGTAACAACTACCAATCCACTTGATTTCAATAGTTAACCAGGATCCAACATTAAACAACCAAACTCTTGATCCAACCATTCAATTTATTGGCATCCAAGTGCTTGTAAGCAACCCAGTCTCACAACCAATCTCTGATACCACTTGTTTGGATCCAAGCGCGAAATATACAACTATTGAGATATCAAGTACACAATAATTTAATGACAAACAAACCACAAGTATGAAAGATAAACGACAAACAATATTTAACGTGGTTCAGCTCCACCATCGAGCCTACGTCCACAGAGAGAAATCCGTTCTTTATTATGAGAGGAAAACCCTATACAAGAATACAATTTGAACCCAAACCCAACCCTTGTATACCATCTCTCATTTCCCAAGAATTCTCTCTTACCCCATGTATAAGGCTACATGATGCCCTCTTGTGTACCCTTGTGTAGTATGCCGACCCACCTATTTACAGGGAGCATTATTTGGTCAAAACCCAAATAACAATAAAAAATCAATTCTAATTCCTACACTTGTAGGATATAACTTCTAATTCTGAACTAAATAGAATATTTCTTGACTACTGTTTCAAATAACTAAAACCAATTAGAAACTAGTTATTTCCACATAAAACAAGAAACCTACTTAAAAGAAATTAAACTAATTTTCTAACAATAACAAGAATTGATTGCCATGCAGGCGCATCCTGATGCCGTGTACTTTATTGTGCTCAGTTGTTGGATCTTGGCACTGAAGATAACACATCCATATGTTGATCATGTTTTGGAATATGACCCTGAAGCTAGAGCCGCCGAGAATCATGTCTCAACTCTGCTTTCTTTCAATTTGAATTCAGTTACTCTCCTGAATTTTATAGACTACTTCATCCAGGTGGTAGGACATTGGGTTAACAACCCAACTGAATTCAAGCGTTGGGCCATATTTTGTATGAGACTGATGTTCTACAGTAAGTACTAAGTTTTAAGTTTACTAGTTGAATATCTGTAGCATCTGATGTTATAAGTATGGGGAATTCTGCCATGGAAACTTCCCCTGAAGCATTTACCACTTTTCAATTGTAAAATTAGTCATCTACCTTCATTCTTATTTTTCAAAATATTTTCTTGAAAAGATTCTTTCTTTGTTGTTTTCAAGGTTGGGAGGGATCGCTAATTTTGATGACTAATGTTTTGTTTGTCCTTCATTTCTAAAAATGTTTGTGGACAATGTTTTCCTTACTAAATTGAGGACGAATACCTTATTTTCCATCAAATATTTGTCTGATCCTTTTATTTTCTTTTAATCCTTAATGGTATCTCATCTATGCGAATTTGCTAGTGCATGTTATTGCTGATATAACTGTAGTGCAACTTCAAGTAATAGGATTGATTACTCAAGAAATTTATGGTGGCAGCTAACTTTTCGGTGGCCGAGAATGTGCTCCGTTCATTTTTTGAGCTGCTTAAGATGTTATGCTTTAAGCTTGCAGTGGGATTATAAGTTCTTAGCTCTCTTTTTTATTGTCTTTGGCTGATTAGTGATTAAATATATAATTATATACCCCGTTTAGGATTCAAAATCTCTTTTTGCTTTTATGCATTATGCTTTGACGTGAAAAAGAAGTAATTCTCAAATTCAGTTTGTGAGTGTAAACACTTTGTACCATATTTAATCCATTTTCCATTGTCCAGATATCAAAGTCCTGAAGTTCTGCCCATCCATCATTGCCAGTTGCAGTGTTCTCTCGAAACTGAGCAATCATCCACACTTCAAGGAAATCTTGCACCACCTTTAATCAACGACTGGGTTGAATCTGGAGCAACTGCTAGAATGCTTTCACAGTGTGACACCGCATTAGTTACACTTCAATCTGAACAAATTCTTTTGGGCAAGTGCATGACATTCTGGTACTTAGACTATAACAACTGCTGCTTACCGTAGCTCATTACAAGAGTTTGGTTATGACTGGAGATATTCTGAGTAACTGAGTTGTTTGTGCCTAAGTAACACATGCAGGAACTCCTTTTGCAGTTTTGCTACTTCTTTAGCCCCTGTTTCTGACTGTATGATGATTGCCTTCATAACTGGCTTGCTTTCTTTTATATGCTACAATCACAAATGCTTTAGAGTTTTCTTTTCCATGCTATGTATTCTTCGTTAGATATATAATGCACACACACACACAAGGACATCCTAGTATTCTTGTAGATTTCTATCTAAGTCTAATCGGGACCATCCCTCATCCCTCAGGCCTCAACTACAAAATTTCGGCAAAATAGAACTACTGATCTTTTCCAAAAGTACACATATCCTTAGCCCCCAACCAAAACAAACCAACTGAATCATACTCCAGCACAAATGAAAGAGGGAGGCAGGAAGGGATGGAAAAGTAATCAAGTATTAGCAGTTTATGTATCACGGAATGCGGTAAATGTTGGAGTGAGTTGTTAGGTGTTGATATCCTTATGATAAACACTCTTGCAACTATCGTCATCCAGGTGCCAAAACAACTATTCACACTTAACTGCAGATATCATAAAAGCAAGCATTAGGAGTTTAGTTTACAATGTCAAAGTATCATTACTATGAAAATACGACATCAGAACAAGTGTAATAGGCTAATTATATTAATATTTGTGTTCATGATCATCTATTTTATTCATGGCATGGCACACTTGTCGTATAATTGGAATTGGATTTATCTACCTTAATTATCCGACTAGTTTTTGCCAGGCACCTGGTATCGTACCCTCTTCCTCTAATTGAAAATTTTGCTGATTGACTTCCAAACCTAGTATTTGTCATGGATGCAGATACTTTCCTCGTATGAGTACACAATAGCAAAGATCACCATCTGCTGTGAACGTTAACAATGTAAAATTAGTTGTATCACGAACGGGAAGGGAATATGTTGGCTAACATTTTTTAGTCCATTCTAGCTTGAGCTGATTGTTCAATGTTGTCAATGTGTAAATTCTAGTAAGTAGAATGCGAAGGACCTCAGCAAGAGACAATTGTATTCAAGTTATGCTGGTTAGACTACCCCTCTCTTTACTCTTGAGGCATATGTCTCCAGTTGCGAATTCCACCAGATTAGTTAGGAGATTAATTTGTTGGAAGATTTCCTATCCCTGGTAATTTGGCTTGGAAACAAATTTTAGCTACATAGTGGGAATAATAGGCATATCTTCAGGCCTTGCTCGAGGCCTAAAGGACTAGCGTTACTTGGAGTCTTAATCGGTTACCACCAATTGAATCTAACATCATCATTACAATTGATAGGTCACTCTCAATGAATCTTAAAGTCACTTTCAAGATTATACTCATCTTCAATTGATGGACAATGTATTAAATTCTAAGCAGCCAATTTTTTTCACAATTAGTTCATAACCTTTTTCAGCAAGTTCAAGCAATGATTAGAAGATCATTTTCATTTTTATCAGTTTTCATGGCCTCATGAACACTTTGTTCAACAGCCCTTTAAATGAGATTCACTAAATCTTGTGGCAACTTTAACAGACTCAGGCTTCTAAAATCGATTGCATATTGAGTTGTTCAATTTGGTCTGTTAACTTAAAGGAAATGGGCTTTAGTTGTCATTTGGCACCTAAAGTATACTAGCAATAATTTACGTGCTTTGCACGTGATTGTAATATCTTAAAATATATTATTCTTTAGATACTAAAAATTTTTTATGAAATTTTGATCATCAACATTATAATATAGTATTTTATGTTGTTTATATTTTTAAGTTAGTTACTTTTAAAATTATTATTAAATGAAAAGAGACAGAAATCATTCCAATGTAGTTGACATGTCCCTTAGGATTGAATTTGGAAGGGTAAAAAACAAAAAAGCCCCCTGTGGTAAGTCTAATACACAGAAAAGTCCCCTATGGTTTCAAAATATACAACACGATACCTCATGCTTTGAATTAAATTGTAAAGGTGACGGAATCCGTTAAATTTAACGGAAATGACTTATTGGAACCTAAAAAAAAAATTTTATACTTAATTTTTATCAAATATACCTATTCTACCCCTTAACCCTCAATTCTCTCTATTTAGAGAATAAAACAAATGATTTTTTTGAGCTGTCTTTTGCTTAATTATATCAGGGTATTTTGGTCATTTTGTCCATTTCCGTTAACTTTAATGGATTCCGTCACCTTTACAATTTAGTTCAAAGCATGAGGGGTCGTATTGTATATTTTGAAACCATGGGGGACTTTTCTGTGTATTAGGTTTACCACAGGGGGCTTTTTTGTTTTTTACCCAATTTGGAAACATGAACCCAACACTTTTTGATTTATAGATTGAACTCTAACATATCATATATTGATAATATCATGTTTTACCAAAATTATCGTATATTCATGATTCTATTGCATATAAACCACAATCATTACAATTTTCTATAAACAAAGAATATAATTAGGTTAGAAAAATAAACAGACATGTAATTTGAATTCTTTGAATTATGTTAATTCTATTTTTATCAATAATAGAGTTTAAATGATCCACCACGTAAAGTTTTTTTGATTTGTACATTTTGATAATTGAAATTTTATAGATAGGGATAGTTGGAGTTTTTCTAATTTCCTTTTTATTATTCATATTGTTAGCACAATCTAATGCAAAGCAAAAGCAACAAGTCTAATTTTTTCATATGAGCATAATATTTTTTGTTTTACTGTTAGTTTTTTTAATGATCATGCAATTGGAATGAGAATTATGGCTAATTAAAAATTTTAATATTAATTGTTGTATATTGCAGTGTTTTATTTTTTAATTTTCAACTTTTAATCCATAACCACTATCATTATTATCAATTATTGGAACACACTAAATCTATCTAATTACAATTGTCACCGTAAATAAAATTTACTTCATTTTAAAGCTTTTCATTTCATAATCGCTTCCATTATTCACTAACATTGCAATACAATAAATATATGTAATCATTAGAAAAATAAGGGTATTTTGGGCATCACGAAAAACAATTTGGATATCATTTTTATTTTTTCATTCTTCATTTTAAGTTTTAGGGTCCGTTTGTTTCGGGTGAAAATGTTTTTGAGGAAAATATTTTCTTAATTTTCCGTGTTTGGTTGCACAAAAGTTACTGAAAACATTTTTCTATGTAAAATATTTTCACTCATCTTATGGAAAACAACTTCTCTTCCAAACTTACTGAAGTTGTTTTCCGAAATGCATGCATCCCGCCTGTAGTATGTTCCAAACTTACTGAAAACATCTTGTAGTATGTTCTTTTTTTTTTTTGTGTAAACAGGAGGACTCGAACCCAAGACCTCTTCCTTACACTCCTTCCCCCGTACCACCCAACCCAACCCTCCCCCTATTATATTCAAAATAAAAAAAAAAACCTCATCCTGCTCATCCTATGTTAGTAATTAATTATGTATAATAGGGACATTCTTTTCTAGAGAAACTTTCAGCAGTGAGAGTGCAAGATATATGTCACAATAAGCATTGCATGTGATTGATATTTGACACTAAATGGCCAGCAATTTGTTTATTACTTAAGGAGATATTTTTTATTCATATATACATTTCTCCAAGATTTTTTAAAGTTAAATAATGAGATAAATTTTCTTATTTTGCATGGGAAGAAGTATGTAGTTATAATGTGTAGAAAGTAAAGATAGAGATAAAAGTGAAAATATTTCAAAAGTTAAACAAACACCAGAAAAATGAAGTAAGAAAATATTTTCAATAAGCTAACCAAACACCTGAAAATGATGAAAGGGAAATGATTTTCATGGAAAATTACTTCCACGGAAAATATTTTCCCAAGGAAAACATTTTACTTCCAACCAAACAGACCCTTACTCTTATTATAATTCTTATTTTATCATTGGAGATGGCTTCTGACTTGATGAATGGATTTGGTCTGCTCAAACCAATACAAATGAAGCATTACTATATTATTGTGAATAACAATGTTTGTCTTCCTCTGGATATCAGCGATTTGGATGTTATCTTTGGTATTATTTGAATTGTATTCTATCTTTTTAATTCATTTGCTATTTACTTTATTTCATTTTATATATAGTTTTCAATTTTTTTTAGTTCTTCTTGTTTTGATTGGTTGCTTTAATGAAAATAATGGTTTTTGTGGTGCTATTTCAAATTTGTTTTTCTAGTTTAATACTACTATTTCAATTATAAAGGTGCCATTATTTTTGTATATTGAAATTCCATTAGGTGCAACATGAAAAATTCTTCGTGTTGGTAAAAAAGTGCATAATTGTAAAATTTGCTCATGATATTAGGATGAAAATATACAGAAGAATAAGGGTTCTCTTCTCCTTGTATGTTTCTCCATTTTCTAGAAAGTATTTATTTTTTGACATTGATTTTTTTTTCATAATCTTAACTAATGACTAATGAGAAGTTTTTCATGCTTCAATTAAGAAATTTTGATATGTATAATAATTGGAGATGGAGTATGAGCAATTTTTAATTATAATTATCAATACTATTAAGGTGTAATCATTTGGAGTGTTTTTATTTCTTTTAATTAGTACCACGTTAAAATACCATAATTCTAATTAAAAGGTATGAAGGTAATTTAGGGATAACAAAAACTAAGATAAAAAATTGCTTACACTTACACTCCCTAATACAAAGATTCATACTTTTTATATAGTAATGATAAAATGAAAATCCAAGAGCAGAAGCAGAACTAAGATAGTATATATATAAAAAAAAAACTAAGATAGTATATTACTAATTTTGAAGCTAAATAGCTGGAGAGCTAATGGGAACCCCAATAAGAAGCTATTTATATTTAGGTTTTGAAGTGCACTCCTAAACATGTCCGAAATTTTAAGCTTCAGAAAGGTTAATTTCATAGGCAGAGACTGCTCAAGATAATGTATTGAATTGTTAAGAGTGTTTTCCAGTAGTTGATTGTCATAAGAAAAAGTGTTTTCCATGGTTCATTGTCATAAGAGTGTTTTCCAGTAGTTGATTGTCAAGAGTGTTTTCCAGTACTTGTTCCTTATTTCATCATAAGCTTCATTTTGCATCACATTTACGTTGATAAACATAAATCTCAATGAATAAGCAGCAATACGAGCTGCTAAAACAACAACAACTCGTATATTATAACTGTCAGGGTTGAAACACCGTCTCCGATCTTGTAATTCAACTGTTGGATTTGCAGTCTGATGTTAGGCAGTCCAGTTAAATTTACGGGTGCACAACCGCCAGAAGTCTTTGTCACAGATTACTAGACGATTTGAGACTTCAGCTGAGCTTGATATCTGCTGTATTGGCTCAAATATGGTTATATTAGATTGTAGTAGCTTGACCATCTTACTGAATGCAAAAATGCATTGTCACGCAGAATGGAACTTCTTAAAGCTTTGTTTGTGATTCTAGCTATTATTTCCATTAATCAATACGATTCCAATACATTATTGTGATCTGCAGATGATAAATCCGATTGGTTGCTTTAATCAAGGTTGAATGAGAGATTATTCCCTGTGTTCTTCCTTTTTTGCTTTCATTGAATTCAACAAGATTCCAGCACCAGTTTAACTTTTAGTACACTTCCAAGCAATGGGAGTTCTTCGTTCATTAAAGAATGACAAAACTGGAAGAAATCCCAGCCATTTCGTTCATTCGAATTACACAAAGTAAACTACAAACTCCAAAGAATCCTACTATAACGGACGGGTTGAGTCACTTAAGTGTCTATTTTGTACATGCATTCGTCTTTTAAATTAAACCTGGGTTTGTGAGCGTCTAGAATTTCAATTAAGGAGAACTGAATTTTGTAAATTACTGGACAGGGAGGAAGAAAGAAGATAAAAAGAGAAATAATAATGGTAAAAATGTACCATTTTGTTGAGATAACCAGAGACACCGAAGCTTGCAGCAAGCAATTGGTTCCTTGCAGTGTCTACTCATTAGATGAAATGGAGTTGTACTTTTCACTGTAGGATTGCCACGTGTACTGACTGGAGGAATACGTAGCGTTTCTTATTTGCAGCCTTCGGTTTTCTTCATTGGTGCAACGCAGCCTTGTTTCTTTTTCCCTGTAAAAATTCAATGGTTAATTTTGTAACAGTGGGGGAATTGTATGTGCAAATGGATCAGGTAAATTATGAGAATTTAAAAGTAGAGGAGGTATTCAGAAATTGTGAATGCAAATGTAGGTTGATTTGAAAAGGAAAAATATAATGAACAAATTATTTTTCCATTACAGTAAAAATTAAACTGCTAATTTGTAATTCCAAATGCAAGTGCAGTTCTGTATTTTAATTTATTTTCAATCAATGAAAAATTCAAATCAAATAAAAAGTAATGAATATATTAGTCTCCACTGTTGTTCACTCTCCACTGTTGTGCACTGAGCAAATGTAAGCTGTATTGAAGACATAAAGCAATTGAGTCTCTCATTCTGGAAATGCTCCTTTTTTCACATAAGGAGAGAAATGAACCTGTGTAGCCATAGGCTAGCTAAGTTAGCAATTAACTTGTTACATGAAACTAGGTGGAAGCAATCCTTCCCTGTGTGGCTTAACAAAGAAGCCCACAATGATTTCCTGGCAGTTGCCAGCCTTTTGTAAATCTGCTATGCAGACTAATCATTTAATTATATAATGCAGTTGAAGTTTGACAAAAAAAAAAATGCAAGCTGTATTGGCTGGTTACATAGATAAATTTTTGGAAACAAATTATTCTGGCTATACTTGAGTAAAACTAGATGGCGGTTTTATAAGCTCATTTTACATCTGATTGAGATTATGAATGGAATTGTAGATCCTTAAATCAATCATTTTGCCCTTATACAACATATGTAATGACCAATTTAATTTAGATGAATGACAATTAAATTGATATTTTTCGAAAATCAACTGCTATATTTATGTAAAATTACATGGCGATTTTGTCAGCTCAATTGTACATGTAATTTTCATTTGTTAACAAATAATATAATGAGTAAACAACCAATTTAATTTAAATGAATGATAATTGAATTGCATATTCGCTTTAATTATCTAAACTAATGATAATTCAAAATCAGAGGAAGAATCCAATAATTGTAAATAAATTACTTTTCCAGCTAGGAAGTTCTAAATGATTTGTGCTATTTGGAAAAAAAAAAGAAGGTGGCCTATAAATAATAGTAATTTCTTGTAAACTAAGATTATCGGTTGAAAAATATATCTATTTGCATTGCGTTTTATGAAGTTATTTGGTTTTAAAAAAAATTATTTGATTTGTATTGTTCCACCTTTGATAGCTGAATTGCAATTTAGTGATATTTGAATTAGAGATCGAGCTCGAGCGACCTGACTCGTTCTCAGTTGTCCATTTGAAAATTTTAAATGGACGACTAAAATTGAGTCAGGTCACTCATTTTCAAATGGACAACCAAAATTGAGTCAGGTCGCTCGAGCTCGATCTCCAATCAACCATTGCTCTATATAATTTCCTCTGCAATCATAGAGGATCTCAATCTAAAGCAAACATGATAAGCTATAAAGGATATCATGTACATCACCACTTGAGTTCATTTTGAATGACCTAGGCTAGAAATCAATTTAATAATCTTTAAAACTTTTTGTGGAATCAAATTTTGGTAGTTTTCTTCTAAGGGCATATCTAACTCTAAGAACATATGTCCAAGAGCATGGAGAGCTTATAGAAATTTTATGGAGACCGGTGAATCTTCACTTCTTCTGAATTTCTTTTCTTATCGATGTTTGAAATATTCTAAACCAAAACAAGTTAAATTCGTGACATTCAACATTTACTTAAATATAAAGTTTTCATGCAGACATGTTGCATATGATTAGATTTACAAGTTATACATATAGCATAAACTAATCAGACAAAAAAGAAAGAAAAAAGTTGCACATTGTCACACAAGAATAATTATTCCCTAAAAAAAAGGCACTAAAGTTGATCATCTACGCAAGTATTTTTGTGATTACACAATGAAGATTGCTACAGAAATCATTGGAAGAAACTCGAATCCATCATAGTCACAGATTGAAAGTTTGCAAGTCAAATCTGTTCCTTAAAAGGCAAAGTTTCATGTCCATCCCCAATTCTGATTTTGTAACAGATTTTCATGTCAATTAGGGAAATAATTAATGGTAAAATGAATAAGAGCGAATCTGAACCCTCACGCGCCCTGGAGTTGCCTGACCTTAAAACCTCTGTAGGGTAAGCAGAAACTGTAATGCACGCTCAGCACTAGCCTATTAGCCTATTAGGCAGCCTTTTACAGATTTTGCTGATCGCAAAAAGCAAAGCCCAGCCCAAACTCCGAGCCCAATCACGTCTTCCAACGTTAAAATATCCTACGGCCAATAACAATTCTTGGATCAGAACCAACGGCCCAGATTCAAGACCCCACATATTTGAATTCAAATTTCGCAGAAGTAACGTTACGATTCCGGAGCCTCGGGTTCGGTTCCGAACAACCTAAAATTTTCCACTTATTCCCAAACCTTGAAATAAGGAAGAATGTCTACTATTAATGCACTCCTAATCTAGAATTATTAATTCACTGCTAACTATTTTCGTGGTATGATCTTTATTTTTGACCCTCTTCCATGTTTATTATATCTGTTAAAGATCTCATTGTTTTTGAAAAGATTCTGAGTAGTGGGTTCTTGAAGATTCTTGTATTGCAGCATCAAAAATTTTTCCTTTGAACATTTTTGAAGATTTTGGGTGCTAAAAATCTGGTTTTCTTGAATTGTTTAGGTAGTGGAGAAGATATAGGGCATAAATGGAGGATCCAAGAAAAGGAGGGGGAGGGAGGCATGACTTAAATTTGGCCTCAAGGAAAGCTGAAGAAGCAGGTTAATGTTCTTGGACTCTTTTATTTATTGTTCATTACTTCTTGGTGCTTTTCTGGATTCCACTTTTCCAGCCAGAGATTTTTTGTGAAAATTTTGGAGGTATTTGGGTTTCTCTTTGTCTAATGACATATAAGTTCAATTCGTGAACTACCAGGGTATCATGATTAATGCAATTATATTTTGAAGGTTTCTGCAATAAGGGTAAAAAACAATTCCAATAATCAAAAATTTGAATTATCTTGGAAAATGTAGGGAATTTTTTAAAATTTTAATCAGGGCTTTCTTATGTTTGGAACCCAATTGAAGTGTTAGCTAAGAATTTATGTTATCTGGGGATTCTATTTTACGGGGTTCAGTTTACTGAATTTCTTATCTGTTTTTACCAAGTAAGGCAAAAATTCAGAATTGGTGAATTTATTTAAAATCGTGTTGTTTAACTTGCAGCCCTGAGGAGATTTCAAGCTACACATTGGCTGGAATGTTTAATGGGGCCTCTCGGCATATCGAGCCAGCCCTCGGAAAAAGAGTTCATTGCATGCCTGAGAAATGGTCTGATACTCTGCAACTTAATTAACAAGATACAACCAGGTTCTGTTCCTAAGGTGAAACCCCTTATCTGGAAAATTAACATGACCAAACTATCATTTGATTTAGAGTTTTGTCGAATTTTAGACTATAGTTTTCTCTGTTTTATTATTGATTTTTTAACACATGCTTAGGTTGTGGAGAAGCATTCATCTTTGCACTCACTATTTTGGGATTCTCAGCCATTGCCTGCTTATCAGTATTTTGAGAATGTAAGGAATTTTTTGGTAGCTGTGGAAGAATTGCATCTCCCAGCATTTGAGGCATCAGTTTTTGAGAGGGTAAATTTAAACCGTATGTTAACATTTCTGAGTGCGGTTGGAAAATTATGTGAAAGGGTAGTAATGGCAATGCATTTATATAATGCATTTTCAGGATAATATTGAGGAGGGATCATCGACTAAGGTTGTTGATTGCATTTTGGCACTTAAAGCATACCAGGAGTGGAAGCAAATGAATGGAAGTGATGGGTTTAATAAGCCTCCTCGATCGCCTTTTATGATCCATTCATCATGTAGGCCTAACACTCGACCTCAAGGATCATCAAATTCTAATAGTTGCAGGCAATTGGACATGTCCACAAGCCATGATAAAAAGCCACCAGCAGCAAGTGAAAACCAGAAAGTTCAAGGTTCATTTAGTTCTTATTCCTTTTTTCATCATATGTGCCTGTACGTGGAATTTATGATGATAAAGAGTGCTGATTTTCATTATAGGCCATAGATGGAGCTTACAAGTTCACATTAAGTTTCTCACTATTTGATAGATCAGTAATTACCTGAATGTGATCGATTTAATATTGATGGTTTCCATAAAGGGGAACACTGTGCAGAAATGGAGCATTCAGATGTTTGTTGTAATGGTAAAGTAGAGTTTTTTTAACTTGAGATGGAAAATTATAATTATGTTATGTTCTTGTACTAAAGCCTTTGAACGATCAGTTTTGCACCTAGCTTGATATTTTTAACCTACATGGGGTCTACTTTTTTTCTCCATAAATAGCCTTCCCTAAGCAGCTTCCTTGCCTACTTACATTGTTTGCATTTTAAGTGGAAAAAGGAGGAGCACCAGTTGCTTCTCTGGTATCATATTTCTTCTTGCAACTGATATCTATATTGCCTCTCTGGTATCATTGATTTTCTTGTTACTGATATCCATGTTGCCGTCTCCTTAATATAGATTTAATCATCAAGGCTCTGGCTGATCACATGGTTGACACAAAGGAGAACATGGATAGTAACCTTGTTGCTTCTTTCCACAAGGTAAACATGGTAAATTTGGTCCTAAAAGGTGTATCATGCATTCATAACAATTTTACCTTCTAGATAATTCTCAAGCAGATCTCAACATCATCTATTTCCATTATAGGATCCAGTCAAGCAATTTGGAGAAATTTTGTCTACTTGCTTGGAGGAACAACTGCATAAAAGGTTTCCTGAGGTCAGTTGATATTATTGTAACTGTACATTTTCTTGTGCAAAGAATCAAGTTCATCAACCTGTACTCCCTTAGCATGTGTCAGTTATAATGATATCCACAGACAATGGAATTTTTAGGAAGTTTATTCTTCTGGTTTATCCTATGTTAAAAATGTAAACTATGTCTTGCTTTTTCCATTTCTGCAGTTTCAAGTTTAGGCATCTTGTTTAATTTTTGGGATGTGCCATGCCAATAAGGGTTTGGGTGCACTGGGGTAGGACTATTACATAACTCCTATCTTTTCGAGATGTTGGCCCCTGCAAATGATAGCTTGTAAAACAATGACATAAACTTGTAAGTAGTTTGATTGAGCATGAGTTTTGAGACATTTGCACCTATAAGAAAAAGTTCAGTTCTGATTTAGGGGGAAAAACATGATCGAGAGTGATGTCTTGCACAGGCTGAGGAATATAAAACATTCATCATCCATTCTTGTTGAACTGGTTTATAGTGCAACTTATGAGACCTGTGCAGGTAAATCTTATTGAGGAATTTTTCCTGAAATGGATATTTCTTTATTATTGTTTTACGTACATAGGTCAATCTTATGGCTCCTAAAATTTCATAATATTCAGAGTCACCCTAACAAATATAGTAAATGCATTGCTAAACATAAGTTGGTTATTTACATAAGCAGGCCAAGAAATGAAATTGCAATGATGCGATTGTGAGTGGCAATAAATTCTCTCTTGTCCATACATATTCCCTCAACATACCTTTCTGTCTTTTTTTTTAAAACTATCTTGTTGAAGATGATGGTACTGTTATCATATTACCATGTTATAGTTGTCATAAAACTAACAATAGCGCTTTCTGTATATCATGTCCAGTTGAGAACAGAGATAGTCATTCATAATCAAGGAAGAAGCAGCTCAAAGAAAAGTAGAACATGTACACCCCTTGGGGATTTGTCCTCTCTTGTAAACCAGCAGGTACAGTAGCTGTACTACATGTATGCAATTTTCAGACAGTTTTGGAATCCTGGTACAATTTTAAGTTGGTTACCATCTATATATTTTGGTATGGACATTGACAAAGATGCAAATATAAATCATATCCAGAGAAAGAAAGCAGTATGCAAGTTGTACATGATGGCACACTAGGTTATTTGTGCAGTCATGTTTCTTATAACACGACATCAAACTCTACATGGAGAGAGAGAGAGAGAGAGTAAGAAACCAAATGTGGCTGGAATAAAGTGTTTGCACTTATGGTTATTGCTGTAGCATTTGATAAAATATGTTTAGTGTCTAGCTTAGTGCATTTCAATGAAAACTTTTGTAATTGATATTTGATCGCAGGATAAGTCATATATTGATTAGATTGAGGTTTGTTTTCTTGTGTTTTGTATTCCAAATTCCTTAATGCCGAGAAGAGGGGGAATGTACATGATTTAAATATGTCCTCCCTTATCAGGTGTGCAACATGGTTTATTGCATTTTTATCATCTTATTGCGGAATGCAAACCAACTACCTACTTCTATGCTTCTCATACTGATATCTAGATTATGGTACTTCTGGTCATTTGCATCACTAAAAGGAATTTTTTAAAGTTCTTCATCTTTTCAGATGAGTTTCTATTCACTCCATGTGACATTCTGGTATACAGTGCTGCAGAGCATGTTTGACAAAGGGTTTCTGCAATCACTGGAATCTGGTTGAAAAGCAAGAAAAGGAACTGATGGTATGCTTTCAGTGCACACATATTGCTTACCATGTGTTATCTGATTGTGTTTTGAGGTTAAATTTGAACTCATGCAAGCAGATGTTGTTGTTGATGTCCCTATAGGATGGAATATATTTCTAACTTGACGGTATCAATTTTCTGCTTGCAGAATCTCAAGATATTGCTATCAACTACAAAGAAAGAGTTTGAAGGCCTTCAAACTCAGTTAAACAGCGATCTGAAACAACTTGGTATGATGTTATTTTGTCTTGCCATGTTCTTTAAGGAGGGAGATCATTATGAAATGTATGACTAATCTGGATAGCTGTGAAATGAATGTGCCATGGTACTTTCTTATAATATTTCTTCCCAGTGAAAAATAGCTGCTATTTTTAGTATACATTTTCATTTGAGATTTAGTTCCACATTGGATGTTGTGCATGTTGTGCTAAACAATCTTACATTATTTTTTATTGTCATATCCAGTTCAAATACATTACATTGAACCACAATGTGTTTATTTGCATGATTTCAGGAGGCCAGCTCCTGGAGATGTCTGTTGCTGCTCAAAAATACCATAGGGTTGTGAAAGAGAATAGGAACCTGTATAACATGGTGGAAGATCTAAAAGGTAAACAAGTAATTGCATCTTCAATATTTTTCTTATTGGTTAATGCTTCGTCTTCTTTTCATAGTTGGCACGTAAATAAAATGAGAAGACAAAATATTCAAAACTTTTTGCTGAGAAAGAATAATGTGTTCTGGTAAGGCAGCTGGAGAGAGAGAGAGAGAGAGAGGTGTTTTTTCTTTCTTTTTTTTAATTAGAAATGGCCAAGCTAGGACAACTAACTAAGAGGTAGTTTCTTATAAACATCGCACTTTCTTTCACTAAATTTTTTTTGTACATGGGAGAACAACCGTTATTCGTTCTTATGGTTGAAATATTTTGTAGGAAATATTCGAGTTTATTGCAGAATCAGGCCCCTCTTTAGAGCTGAAAAAAAGACTGTCATAGACTTCATTGGAGAAGATGGTTCTTTAGTAGTTGTAGATCCATTGAAACCCCAAAAGGATGGTAGAAAAATTTTTCAGTTCAATCGTGTTTTTGGTCCAGCTGCTACTCAAGGTAATTAGAACTATCCTCTGTTGATGGTTGTAGTAGTCTATTGTGATGATTTTATGAAATAACCATACAGCACTGTTCATTTCCAGGTGAGGTATTTGCAGATACTCGGCCACTGATTAGATCTGTGATGGATGGCTATAATGTTTGCATTTTTGCCTATGGTCAAACTGGATCTGGAAAAACACACACTATGGTAAGGCTTCGCATTGATTCTAAAAATTGTGCTTCTTTTAGGTTGAAAAACGGTCCATCTTCAATTTTTCTGCTTCAGAATTACTGAATTCATATGACTTGTCTTGTGAAGACATTCATCTACTGAAGGATCATCATGAAATCATCAAGTTTGATTCTTGAAATCTGGGAGCCTTTCTAACTAATGCTTCTCCGTGGACAGAGTGGCCCTTCTGGTGGAACAACAGAGGAACTTGGAATTAATTATTTAGCTCTCAATGATCTCTTCCAGTTATCAGCTAAAAGAAAAGACATCATGAAGTATGATATGCATGTCCAAATGGTTGAGATATATAATGAACAAGTACGTGACCTGCTTGCAGAAGATTCATCAGTCACAAAATATCCTTCCCTGCTTTTTCTGACCTGCTGTCTTTTGAGACTATCTGTGTTATCTTTTAACTTCTCATTTGTTACATGTCCATAATTTGGAAAACTTAACTATGAATACATTAGAGATTCGAAGTTGTTTGGGTGACAATGACTTGGCTCTTCCAGATGCATCTAAGCATCATGTGACGTCCACTGCAGATGTAATTACCTTGATGAAATTTGGCGAAACAAACCGGGCTGTTGGTTCCACTGCCATCAACAATCGAAGTAGTCGTTCTCACAGGTAACATGAAACACTTTATTGAACTCATTATTGATTGCAGTGTTGATAGATGCCAATAGTTTTGTTGTGCTTATTGTGTCACTCTATGGTGCAGTGTGTTGACGATTCACGTGAATGGAGAAGATGTATCTGGAAGCAGACTTTACAGTTGCCTACATTTGGTAGACCTTGCAGGTAGTGAGCGGGTTGATAAGTCAGAAGTAACTGGAGAAGGCCTCAAAGAGGCACAACATATTAACAAATCTCTCTCAAGTTTGGGGGATGTTATCATGGCATTGGCACAGAAGAACTCTCATATCCCATATAGGAACAGCAAACTCACACTGCTCTTGCAGAATGCTTTGGGTAAATTCATCTTTTACTTTGGTGCTTTTCTGTCATTTTTACCACTCAAATGTACAGAACTTTCACAGTCAAATTTCAGTTTACACAAAAATATGGGGATTGAAGCAAACGTTATTGATTAATGACATGAAACTGAACCGTAGAGAAGCTGATTACTCTAGAATTGTGCAGGAGGACATGCAAAAACGTTGATGTTTGCTCATGTGAGTCCAGAAGGAGATTCTTTTGGAGAAACAATTAGTACCTTGAAGTTTGCTCAGAGGGTCTCAACAGTGGAGCTTGGTGCAGCTTGTGCAAATAAGGAGAGCAGTGAGGTTTTAGAGCTTAAAGCACAGGTACACAATCTTCATATAATGTGTGACTAGATTGGTACTCGGAATATCAGTTCCTTAATAATAATTTTACCCTTTCTACTTTTATCTTGATGAATAGTTGCTTTATTACCATGATATATATTTGTTCAAAACTGCAGATTGAGAGCCTAAAGAAGGCATTGGCTAAGAAGGAAACATATACACCTCAAAGAAGTAAAACAAAGGAAGCAGTGAAAACACCATTGGCTGAAAGAACCCCTCCACGCCCCCGAAGATTGAGCATTGAGAATTGCAGCTCCATAAAATTGGAAAAAGAAAACTCGGATGATAGGAAGGGAACCAAAACCCCTTTTATGCAGGGACGATCACGAAGATTAAGTTTGGAAGGGCAGCGATACGCCAAAAAAGATCCTGAGCAGATTACGTTTATAGATCCATTAAGCAAGCCATTAGAGCTCAACGGCACAGATTTTCAAAATCCTACCCCGCTTCAAAATGGAGCCATCGTGAAGAAGCCTCTAGGAAATACAGGTATTGGTCGTTCAGTGCAGGATATTGACCGCCCAAGTGTTCACAAAAGTCCAACAAAGTCTCCTATTAGAAGTTCAATGGTGAAAATGGATTTACAAATTGGTGGTTTGGTGAAAACAGATACAAGCACAGATCTACAGGAACCTGCTCAGCTTCAAGATACAGAAGTTTTGAGAAAGTCTGAAGGACATGCAGGAAATGGCTGTTCAGTGATGGACATTAACCGCCCGATTGTTCCAAAAACTCCAACAAAGTCTGCTTTTAGAAGTCCAATGGTGAGAACAGATACAGGTATTGGTTCTTCGGTGGCGGAGATCAACAGCCTAAATATTCCAAAAAGTCCAACAAAGTCCGGTTTGAGAACTCCAATGGTGAAAACAAGCAACAGAACAAGGATTCCACAACTTCAACAGCCAAAGACACCCCAGCCAGCAGCAGTAACATCCAGGAATGAAAGCCAGAAGGGAATAAAGAGTGAACATAGTGTTCCTTCAGAACTCATTACACCTGGCTTGACCAACACTGCACATGGAAAGGGATCTCAAATAAGGAAATCTCTTCGGTCTATCGGAAAACTTATCAATGGATCTGAGAAAAGGTAGCTAGCTCTTTCCTAATTTTTAATCTCATTTTACTGCAACTTTCCTGTAAGCTGACGAATTTTTTTAAAAAAAAATTATTCATTCTAAACCTTATGAGGTGATTAAAGTTGTCATCATTGATACACAGCTTTAACCTTTCTTTTTTTCCCTTATCTTGTCTTTTGGCATATGCACCTGCTTAATTCCTTCCCTCAACTCCATGTGCACAATTGCAGGAATCAGCAGAAGTCTATAGAACCACTTGCAGTCTCACCTTTCAATGGCTCTAGTAACACTTTTGAGGAAAAGTCACCAATTTCATCCAACTCAAGAGCACTAAGGAGACAGTCATTGACAGGAATTCCACCACCAGACAGATCAAGGAGATCTTCTCTTGGAGGAAATCCTTGTACAGACTCTTGTATGTAAAAAAAAAAAAAACCAATTTTACTTGAAACAAAATGACTGGTTTCTACTTGTCTTAGTGAACTGACATAAGAGGTCCCTTTTTTTGTGGCTGCAGATGAAAAAAGGAACTCCAAAACACCGCCTCCTGTCCGTGCTTCGACCAAATTGACAAAGCGGTGGCTTTAAGATCATTCAGGGTAGACAGTGCTTTGGCTCGAAGCATCATACTAACAAGCAACATTTGAGTAGGGAAAATGTTTCGCCAGATTTTCACTGACGATACTTGCTGCCATAGACTAGCAAATGTACTGACGACAATTTTTGTAGTACTGTACAGATTAGCGACCTGGCAATAGTGGTAATGGAAGATGTGATATTATTTGGCAGTGCCTTTTTTTTCCCCCCTAATCGCTGGAGGTTTAGCAGTGAACTGTTCATTTGTTCTTTCCAACTCTTCTTTTCTGCGAACTCTTAAACAGAGCTGGATTAATAAACTTGATATTTCCTTGCAAGCTCTGAAGTTCATACAGGCCTCGCAGTTTCTACTAAAAACCCAATCACTTCTGCATTTTACCAATTAATCTTTGATTAAGTGTTCTCTTGAACCACTTCTAGATAGAATGACAAGTCTGGGCTTCTCCAAATCATGCTTTTCTTTCAACATCTCCACAGAAGCTGCTGCTGTTGATGCAGATAATTCCATCTTGGCTAAATTTAATTGAGTTTGACGTTCTTCATCAATGATGGATCAACTGTGAGCTCATCATGAATTCTTAAGCCAACAATGGCTTCAGGGAAACATAATCCACCTGCTAGTTTAAATGCGGAGTAGTAGTGATTTCTTTCATGTTGGAGCTTCGGGATGATTGCGAGTATTTACATCTGAAAACTGCTAGAAAGCTCATCAGCTGTATATTTTCTGTCATTACACAATCTTGATCTCAGATTTGACCATTTGGATGAAAAAAATGATGACTTGAACCCGTATATCATTTGTTAAAGAGTTTTGTAACAAGATTGGTTGACTTTGTAGGAAAACTTCAGTCTAGTGTTTGACCAGTTCTTGAACGTAAAATCCCTTGAGATCTACCCGCTGGAAGGTCTAATTTTCTACGTGGCTGGTGATAAATCATCAATTGCAGAAGATTATTAAATGGAAAGAAGAACGTTCAGCACTACATATGATGGGTTGACCTAAATCACAGGTGTCAGGGCAATGAAATTAATGATTTTGTGATCTAGGATGAACATTATTTGACAAAAGAAACAAGAACTTGAAATATGTTGTGAGAATATAGATAAATAAATGATGAAGCTACAAAATTGCATGTGGCTTATTCTTTAGAGAGAACAGATTCTCTTCAGATAACAGACACAATGCATGTGAAGAAAAATGGGAAAAAGATAGAGGCTGACGAGGTAACCGTCAAAAAAATACCCAAGAAAACTGAAATTTTTATTAACTTGGAAACTTATTTGCAATAATATGTACATTTTACTGATGCCAGAGGTTTAAGGTTAATTTATCTCCGGACAGAAGCAGATCTTACTGGGGCAAGGACGGTCGCCGGAACGACAATCTCTGAAAAAATTCAGATCACGTACATCATTTTTAACGCCATGTATGTGACCTACAAAATTATGTTCTATATTTACTTTGTATTTAAAATGAGTTACGCTCCAAAGAAATGAATGTACATCTTGTGGGATTGGACAAAACTGATAAAAACAGTTTTTCAATGCCATGTATGGAACCTACAAAACTTTGTTCTCTATTTACTTTGTGTTTAAAATCAGTTACGCCCCAAAGAAATGAATGTACATCTTGTGGGATTGGACAAAACCGTACAAAACCAACGAAAACGGTTGGCCTGCCGTTTGTGCCCCAAGTCCGATCTTATCATCAACCTGTAAAGTAGAAAGGGTTCAAAATCCAACATCCGAAGGCTTGTGCCTTGTCAAATTCAGTTATTTTTAGGTAACATTAATTAATTTTGGTAGTGATGTCCCATTCGGATGGAATTCTAAAGTTTGAAATCAGTTAACATCACTATCATGTATCATAGCATACTTCATTTTCAGTCTCAAAGCACAATCGGCCCACAAATTGTCGTCATATGAAATTTTCTTTATGCGCCTTTTTAACTTCTTTAATGGCCTCAAAGTCAAGTTGGCATGAAATGTGGCCGCAGTTGAGAGACAGAGGTTGCAAAAATTATGGGACAAGCAGATATAGAAAAATCAAGACTTTGACATAATTGATCATGAACTGACTCAAATGGAAGGGATGGAGACAGCATTCTTCTGATGAAAAGGGAAAGCCTTTTCTCTTTGTGGGTTGCAAATTAGAGTCATTAAAGTAAGCTGAGCAACAGAAAAATGTGCTTAGAAATGGAATTTGCACAGCACAACAACTTTTCTTTACTTTCTGCACAGGTCCAAGATCAAAAGCAACAAGATATAATTGTCAAACAACAAGAAAAGTAGACCCACATTTTATGCAAATCTGCCTGCTCAAAAAAAATGCCTTTTATACGAACTGAACTGCAAAAGAATATGACTCACTTCTAAATCTTGAACAAAAAAAGGGACAGACATCTGGATGCAAGTCAGAATAAGAAACTGAGAATGCAAATGAGGCAAGAATGAATGTGAACCAAGCATCTCCTTGTGATCAGGAGGAGATAGATGCCTCCTTTGGTAACTGCCGATCTACAGTTATCCTCAAGATAACGTCCATGTTTGGTGCAGAAATTAAGCATTTCATCAATGCAAAGAGCTAACAAGAAATAGATGAGAGAATCTGCTTTTAGATATCTCTTATATACCAAAAAGAAGGTAACAATTTCCTACTTAATATACAAAATCGCATCGTCACCCACCACATACAACATTTTTTTTTTCAATTGTTACTATTTGCCACTTACCTGATTTACAATGGTCAACAGAAAACCAAGTTCACGGTACAAGACCAAACAAAGGCTATTGAGACTGAATAGGGAAATGCCCTTTCTTCTTAGCAATGGTGTAGTAATATGCACGAAGTAGTCGTTTCTCAAATCTTCGCAGATTCAATCTTACATTTTGATTATCAAGATATACTTCTTTTGTGACTTCCCAACCCCTCTGGTTCACAGTATCAGGGTCTAGCAAAACTGGATCATTCTTTTCATAACTATCAGACAATGAACTCTCGCTCGGAAGAATCTTGTATGCAACATACTTTAAACCAAATTTAAATGATGATTCGCCAAAATAGGAGTCTGATGCCCAGTCTGTACCAAGAGGAATGATCTGGATAAAAACTGAGCCAGGCTTCATAAAGAGATAATGAGTCAAGGCAGCACCGTGGACTCCAACCAAAACATCACTTGCATTGAGAACTCGATATATCCTTGCGAGCTCTGAAGTTCGAACAGGCCTCACAATTTCCACCGAAAACCCAATCTCTTCTGCCAAGTTTACCAATGAATCTTGATTTAGTATTTCTCTTGAACCATTTCTAGATATAATGACCAGTTTGGGCTTCTCCAAATCGCGCTTTTCTTTTAAAATGTCCACAGGAGCTGCTGGCAATGGAGATAACTGAGCTTGACGTTCCTCATCTTGGATTAGACCCCTGATTCGAGGCCAATAAGCTCGGTCCAGAAGGTTTCTAAAGTCCCTAATAGTCTTATTGCCTTTCATCAATGAAGGATCAACTGTGAGCTCATCATGAATTCTTAAGCCAACAATGGCTTCAGGGAAACAGTGTGTTCTATTATCTCCACTAAAATCTACAACTGGATAATCAGAGAGCTCAGCTACAATGTCACCATACTTCATAATCCACCATTTATGATAATCAAGAATGACAAAAACAACCTGCTTGTTCAAATGCTGAGTAGTAATGAAAAGAGGGATAATCCCATCATTGAATTCATGATAAAGATTACCAGTATAGCCTGAAGTAGAGAAGAACATAGCAGGAACATTGTGTTGCACATCACAATGACGAGAACTGCCCGGATTTCCTTTCTTTACAACAAGGTCTAGTTGAGTAACAGTACCCATTGCATAAGGTTCCCATTTTCGAGTATATGGGCTGATTTTTTCATGCTGAAGCACCTCATTATCATCATCACTATCGGATGGCCCCAAAACATAATCACTTAAATTGTTGCCACTGTACAGGAAGACTGAAGAAGTGTTCGCATCTATTCTTACATCCCCCTTCATGATGCATATATCAGAACGAACGCTGTGTCTATCACAACAAATTGTCCCTGCATTCAGACACTACAGTTGTCAAAAACTAGAGAAAGAGGAGCAAAATTTACTAGAAAACAGGGCACTTCAGGATTTACCCCTGCCTAGTTAACATCTGTAAATTATAAACAATTTTAGGTACACAACCGGGAAAGGCCTAAAAGGACTTTCACAAGGTAGAAGAGCACAACGGGCTGCAGTAAATGAACTTAGAGTTCATGAAAGTAAAGACAAAATGAAATGCAAAAGATTTATAAATCCATGTTACCTCATTCAAAGACCTATGCCAGGAAAACAAATTAACGGGAAAATGAAAATAGAAGATGAGAAAAGGGGAGAAGAGATTGCTACTACAAAAGGGTATTTTCCAGATAAGAAATGCCGAGCATAATTATTATGCTTCCACAAAAAGAGAACGCAGAGAACAAGAAAGGAAAAGATACCTCTATTCAACGGTGTATATAACCAAAAAAAAAAAAAAAAAAAAAAAAAAGTAAGTACAAACTGAACAACACATCTCCCGAACCCACTTGCCAAAGAAAAAGAGGAAAAAAAAAAAGAAACCAACATTTTTTTTTCCAGAAAACTAACCATTATGCACAAATGAACAGAGGGAAGCATTTGCATCAGCTTCAAGAAACAACCTTGCATCGTCAACCCCAAATGAATCTGCAGAGTAGCCAAGAAATTTTCAAAAAACAAAGATACAAATCCTCAATCTAAGCCTAAGGAACACGAGAACAAAGAAAGAATAAACAAAAGAAAAGGAACCACTAAGGAAGAAAAGCTTACAAAGAAGCGAAAAAGTTGATGAAAATGTCAGGTAATGGGGTGCTAATATCAAGCAGCAATAAAGGAAAGTGATAAACATGAAATATAAAAGCTTGGGCCTTGCTCTTTTGCTGCAAGAGGAGTTTCTACAAAATAAGCCATGACGAGGTGATTCCTCATCCTGGATGGCACCATACACCTCGCCCTTTCTCCAGTAGTTGTGGTATTTGTGATATTTCACCATTTTTCCTGCACCCCAGAAAGGAGGGGGAAAAAACAAGGAAGAGAAATGATGGGCTTGTAGTATTTGAGAATGCAGAAGATGACGGAATTTTTAAGCTAAGGAAATGGAAGAGGATTAGAGCCAGAGGAGGAAGAACATGTGGTTTTGTCTAGTTGGGCTGGAGAAAGGTTTAACTGGGGTACTTTGCCATGTGTTTTCTTGGAAACAGAGAGACACCAGCGTGTGTGCGTGTGACGGTGTGAGTCTAAAGAAAGGTGCTCTACTGATTATTTTACAAATGGCAAATGACCATATAAAGTTGTGATGTGAATTTGCTGGAACAGAATTTTGATTTTTGACCAAATGGGGAGGACAGGAAGGCAAGGCAAAATATATTATAGTATGATATTTCCACATTCCGAGTTCGAGATTCTTTTGATGTAAAAAAGAATGAATACTTTGAAGTTTGCTTTGACGGGTTTTAACCGAGGAACTTGATGCAACTTATGTGCATTATTATGATGAAATACATAATTCAAGTAAATGCATTCAATAGAATGTAGTATTCGGAGATAAATGGTGGTGGAGTTGTAAATTCCCTCCTTATAGCAAAAGTCAGAAGAGCATCTATGTGATTGAACCTCTTAAAGATTCTTATTCAGCAATACAGCATCCATTATGAATTTCCACAAATCATATATATATATATATATATATATATATATATATATATATATATTAATCTTTCCTGTACTAACAGTATTGTCAGTATTGAAGAAATGACAATTATACAATATTGAATTTAAAATTTAATCTATACATATATATTATGGATCCAACGATGGCAATATATACACTGTCAGTGTATATAAAACTTACACACACATATATATATATTAATCTTTCCTGTACTAACATTATTGTCAGTATTGGAGAAATGACAATTATACAACAATGAATTTAAAATTTAATCTGTACATATATATTATGGATCCAACGATGGCAGTATATATACTGTCAGTGTATATAAAACTTACATATATATATATAATATAATGTTCAGTTACATATATAGTAGGTTGTTGAATTGGATATATTTATATTTCATTTCGCCACGTGAACTTCTTTAATGTTTAGTGTTTTTAGATTTTTTTAAAATTTGTTTACTTTTTAGTAACAATTAATTTCCTTCCTTTTTCGCTTCCTTATTTATAGTAACTTTCAATCAATCTATTAATTTTTGGCTTATATATATTAATGTCAATTATACCTTACTAAATCATTTTCTCAATCAACTTATTGTTTTCCTTTTTTAAAATCCTTCAATAGATTATGTGCACTCCTGTTCAATAACAGGTTAAGAACTAGTTAGAAATATAAATCAAGTCTTGAACTTATTGCTCCTTATCTTATGATAATATCATGAATTTTTTGGTTTTTTTTTGGGGAGGGGAGAGGGTGGTTCGTAATTTTTCAGAGGTGTTTATTCATTTTTTACATGGAATAAAAAAATGCCCTTTTATAGAAAATTACCATCTACAAACAATTGGAATTGGACTTGTTATGACATAATCCAAAGAGCTCCCAAGCATTCTTCTTATTCCAATGCCAAGATTTTGAGTTGGAAAAATGTCTTCATCCTTTTGACACGTTATCAGTTCTCTAATGTTCACAGCGGATTCTTTTGACTCCACAACAGTTATACTCTCCGTAATTGAAGGATTTCTGATGGCAAGTATTGAATACACTAGTCAATAAACCAGTCACGCACGGTTTGAATATTTACTGAAAAGGATAAAATTACAAATTAAAGTTTACTCCCTTGTATTTATATGTTCTCTCTCTTTTGTCCCCTCAATTTTGTTTGAAGTGCAAGTGCTTATGATCAAATATTGACATACTACATATTACATGCTCTTTTCTATTTTCTTCTGCCTTTTTCCTCTTTTTCCTTGTACTTTGTATTTCTTCCTTCTTCATTTTGTCATGCTATTACTTTCTTACCTATCGTTCTGCTCAGCATATTTGTAATGAATTCTTCTATTTGCTTAATTTAATTCTCCAAATTGTGGTGCAATATGTGTATTTGATAATTTTTTTTTTTGAGAAATGTTATTTATACTCCTTTTTTGTTATTTGCAATCCCGCTATTATTTTTATTTTATAATTTTTATTTATTAGACTATATGATATAACAAAAGGTGGGATTGCAAATATCAAAATATAAAGTGCATATAACATTTTTCTTTTTTTTTACTACGAATAATTGATTGATTACTAGCTATATATAGCAATATTTGCATAATTGTGACAACTAAACATCCAAGTGAATCTACCGTTGAAATGTACACAATGCAATACTATCTAATTTTGGTGATCAATAAAAATTTCTTCTTTCGTGTTACAATAGATTATTAGTTTTTAACTTTTCAAATAAGATAACAATTATCTTGTTATTCTCTCGTACAAAATTCTTAGATTTAATTAGTAAAAATACTATCATACATGGGCTTATAAAATTAAATTATATTTCTATTATAGGAATTCGAGACAGTAAATTCAATCGATGCAATTTTTATCCTTTCCCAAAAAATTAGAAAATAAAAAAATTGGATTTGTTCCAAGCCCAAGAATCATATTCATATTCTTTTTTTTTACGAAAGTTAGATATATAAACCTAATTCCAGAAGAAACCTCAAAAGCCAGCAACTTTTGAGGTCCTCCCAGAGACTTATAAACCCAGCCCCAAACCCCCCCCAAGAACCGATGTGGGATGGCAACCCCACAAGGGCAAGCCAGTAGGCCCGCTGCTACTAAGAAGTGACGACCTCCCACGAAACCCAGTATAACTTCCCTTGCAGGAATTTGCCTCTTGACCCATTCCTAAATCATATTCATATTCCATTAGTTTTTTTTTTTTTTTTTTTTCTTTTGGCTAGCTAGCTAGCCGTTGCGGATGCTCGGACTTGCTGCACAGAGTACCAAACCAAAGTCACGTGCACTCACCAATGGAACAGAAAACGAGTCACGTGCCAACGTGCTTCACCCCACACGCAACCCCATTTCATTCCCTATGACGAGGCGCCCCTAATGGTTTAGACCCTAGGCAATGGACCATTTTAAGTTCTTCAAATTAATTTTGGTCAGTTTTCCTTCTCAAGTCTATAGGAAAATCGATATAGTTTCTAAGGTATTCAAATTTTAATAAATCTGAGAGCGTTTGAAGGAGATTTGTGGAAATGATGAGAAAATCAAAAGACCTTGATTGGTCAGGATTTTTTTTTTTTAAAAAAAAAAAGAGGATTAAAAGTTATTTACAATGGTGGAATTAATCTTTAGAGTTGGTGTAATGGTCAAAAGAGCGTTCTTAGAATTATTTCCATTATCAGATTTAGGCTTCAAATTCTAGACATGATTCTTTCTTGGGGTAGGAAGAGTACGGGAACGGGAAGGGATGTGACGTTAAAAAAAATAGTGGAGTTAATACCAAATACTTGCAATTCAGATATATAACAAAGTAATTCCTAAATGTTGAGAGAAATACCAAGATATAGTTAAACTAAACAACTCACATGATGTGAGATTTGAATTCAGAATTTATAAATCCGTAATTGTTTGAGTTAAATACCTGAGGTACTAAATTAATTTCTTTTTAAAAAATGTAAAGGAAACAAATTGGGCAAGATATCAAAATAGTAATTATTTCTTAAAATAAAGGAAGGTTTCTTTCTTAGGTTGCATTTAAAAAAAAAAACGCTAACTAGTAAAATATTAGATGAGTAAAAACCTACGTGGACAACCAAATAAACATGTAACCAAGTCGTATTAAGATGATATATGATTTAATTTTCACTATATAAGGAACTAAATGAAAAATACAGAATAACTCGTGTAGTATTGGGCCTTAATTTATATTGGCGTACGGATCAAAACACAAAAGCACAAAAGCCCCATGTCTATACATGCCAGTTAGGCATTTACGATGTGATGCCCATTCGGACCTGCCTATCTATTTACGCACTAGCGTTTCTGTGTTGCCGGGACACAAGTGGACACAAATTGTAATGAAAAAGACAATCATGTGAAAATGTGGACAAGAATTATGTAGTAAATTCACACTAAATCTGACGACCCCTTCTTGTATTTGGCTCACAGATGAATTGCTAGTTAAGGTGAAGGATCAAACAACTTGTTTACTAGCCTACTCTATTTGTTACATTATACTCAATCCATTGACCACTTGCAACAATTGGCATGGTATGATGTTATGAGTGGTACGTAGGGTTGAAAGATAAACTAAGTTATTTAATACTCAAATCGAATTCGACTTGATAAGAGTTTGTTCGAGTTTGATTTGCCAGTTAGTCCTGCCAAATTTTTACAATGTTTTATGTTCTATAAATTTTTGAGTTCTGCCTGAACTTGGTTTGATTAGCATAAAATTGGATTTTATATGTAAACATTTCAAACTACTCGAATTGAACTCGACTTTGGTTTAATAAAATCTCGTTCGAGCTCAGTTCAGCAAATAAACAAATCAAATTTAAACAAAATTTTAAATTCGTTAAAATAATTAAACAAATTTGAATACTAGATTGTTTGATTTAAATAGATTCGTTTACACCCCTAATCATGTGATTACAAGTCCGATGTATTTAGACAAAGTCAAAACCTAACGTGCATAAAAATAAAGAATTTAAATCATTTTCAGGTTACCACGAGACAATTAACTTCTCTATGTCAAATTTACAAGGAATAAGAGCCAAACCTATGGGCTTCATATGAATTAAGCTACTTGCACGATGTGGGTGAAAGTTCGACTGCGTTTGGCTCACATAGATTTAGGGCTGAGTGTGAGCATTTGACGTACAGCTGAACAGAGTTTGAATATTTGAGTATTGGGCTTCAACGAATAAGAATCAATTCTTAGGTTTTAAATGTCTTAAGATACTTGCATGCAGTTGTCAAAGTTCAATAAGTTTGGCTTGACATTTGTTTGGATTTCGCAATTTTTGAAAAACTAGTTTTTTATATACAATACTACAATAATGCACAAACAACTTAAAAAATATCGCATTCATACAATATATTAAAAATAACTCCAAATATACAAAAAAAAAAAAAATACACCACCACCACCAACCACAAAAAACACACCACCACCCCTTCTCTCTCTCTTTCTCTTTCCTTCTCCTCCACCTCCTTAGTCCTCCTCCTCCCTCTTCCTCTCCCTTTCTTCCTTCCCCTTCTTCCTTCTCCTTGCACCTCCCTCCTCCTCCCTTCCCTTTTCCTTCCTTCCCACGCCTTGCCCGTTGCCCCCTTCCTCTCTCCTCCTCTCTGGTCGTGACTCGCAACTAAAGAGGGATAGCAGGAGAGGGTGGGGAGGAGGGAGGAAGGAGGAGGGGAGGGAAAGGGTAGGATAGTGGTGAGTGATTATAAGATTTTATAAAATTTTAAAAATATTCTATTAAATTTTTAAATTTTTAAATTTTTAAAATTTTCGAAAAAATATTTTCAAAAACACTCCAGAAAACATCATTAAAAACATCTATAGTAAAAGTTTTTTGGGAAAATGACCTATTTCATCCCTCACATTTCACAAAAATATTCTTTTCATCCCTTACTTTTAAAATGAAGCAATTTCATCCCTGACATTTCAAAATTAAAACTATTACATCCTTGAACCCAATTTTCAATCTGAATCAAACCACCTATCAACCTGATTACAAATTTTGGAGGTATAATTGGTAGATCACTTGGTTAACTCAACTTGAATATAACTCAACTTGAATTCCTACATTGTCATTGTATACATTGATGGTTTTATGTACCTACCATATCATTTCAATTTAAATTTAAACACCAAATTTTGTATTTGTGATACACATCTAGATTCGCAAGCGAAAATACTAACGATGCATGAAAAGATTTATCCAAAAGAAAAACCCGACTATTCCAAGACAAATAATGGCCTTTATGTTATAATGTTTATTTTTTTGGTTTAATAAATATCATGTGAATATGATGAAATTGATCGAATGACCTATCAACTCTATCTCCAAAATTTATTACTGGGTTATTGGATGGTTTGATTCAAATTAAAAATTAGGTTCAGGGATGTAATACTTTTAATTTTTAAATGTCAGGGATGAAATTGCTTCATTTTAAAAGTGAGGGACGAAAAGAATATTTTTATGAAATGTGAGGGATGAAATAGGTCATTTTCCCAAGTTTTTTACCTATATTGTTACAGTAAAATATTTCAAAAATATCATAAAAAATAGCTAATCCAAATGGAGCAAAAAGTTTTAATTCAGATTGAGCACCGGATTCAAAGAGCTTTCAAGCATACTTGAGCTTCTCGCATTTGGAAAGACATTTTTGCCTCAAAAATTTTTTTTATACAATCCAAACACGGATCTTTTGGTTTGATGTGCAACTACTAACTAGCCTAGGAGAGCTAGAGCTGGGTTGGAGCTCGAAACCTATTTGTGTCCCATTCTAGTCATAGGCGTAACATCAACAAGTTAAACACGTAACATTTGGACTGAAAAAAAAAAGATAAAGAAAAACATGCTCAGCATAACCACCCAGCATTTAACACTTTCTTGATGATCTAACTCTGAACTAAATCCCGACAACTGAAAGCTTCACAAATCACAACCCTGAAATACAACGATTAAGAGGAAAAGTGGAAAACAGAAATGTTGTTGAATGTACTAAGAGCTTACGAACATGGAAAATGGAATTAATAAGTAAAGAGAGGTTGTCTAAAGTAGAGGGATAAATATATTAGGACTAACTACGTTTTGCACCCTTGAACTTATAACAATTTTTTATTTTGGACTCTAAATTTCAATTTTGGACATTTTATATTTTAAACTTTTAGATTTTGGTTAGTTTTCATTCTCAAGTCAATAGGAAAATTGATATATAGTTTCTAACGTATTCAAATTTTAATAAATCTGAGGGCGTTTGAAGGAAATTTGTCGAAATGATTAGAAAATAAAAAACCCTTCATTGGTTAGGATTTTTTTTTAAAAGGATTAAACGTTATTTACAATGGTGCAATTAACCATTGGGATTAACCATTGGATAGGGTATTATTTGAAATATTATTTGGAATAATTACTTTAGCACTTTTTGTGATGTGATGTATGTGAGATAAAAAGGTGATTGGAAATATAAAAAGGTGGATTGGAAAATGTGTTTATGATGCAAGCAAAATATTATTTGGGATAAGTTTTGTATCCAAACACTCCTAATTAATATTGTTATTATGCTTTGAATTCTAGAAATGATAGTTGGGGGTAGGAAGAGTACGTGGAGGGATGGGACGTTAAAAAAAAATAATAGTAGAGTTAATACCAAATACTTGCAATTCAGTTATATAACAAAGTAATTCACAAATCTTGAGAGAAATACCAACATATAGTTAGACTAAACAACTCACATGATGTGAGATTTGAATTCAGAATTTATAAATCCGAAATTGTTTGAGTTAAATACCTGAGGTACTAAATTAATTCCTTTTTAAAAAATGTAAAGGAAACAAATTGGGCAGGATATCAAAATAGTAATTATTTCTTAAAATAAAGGAAGATTTCTTTCTTAGGTTGCATTTAAAAAAAAAAAAAGCGCTAACTAGTAAAATATTAGATGATATATGATATATGATATATGATTTAATTTTCACTATATAAGGAACTAAATGAAAAATACAGAATAACATGCATGTAGATGGCATAGGTAACATGTGTACTATTGGGCCTTAATTTATATCGGCGCACGGAACAAAACACAAAAGCACAAAAGCCCCATGTCTATATATGCCAGTTAGTCATTTACGATGTGATACCCATTCGGACTGGAAAAGTCAAAAACCAGCTTATCTATTTACACACTTGCGCTTCTGTGTTGCCTTCATATCTGGATACAAATTGTAATGAAAAAGACAAAATGTGAAAATGTGGACAAGAATTTGGTTATACTATAAGCTAAAATTTCTCATCATGTCTGTGAAATGTGTAGTTTTCAGATGAATCATCTGATTAGGATAATTATGACACTATGCTATTACAGTAACTTCACACTGCATTTGGCTCACAGATGAATTGCTAGTTAAGGTGAAGGATCAAACAACTTGTTTACTAGCCTAGTCTATTTGTTACATTATACTCGATCCATTGACTACTTGCAACAATTGGCATGGTATGATCTTACGAGTTGTACTTAGGCTTGAAAGATAAATTAAGTTCTTTAATATTCGAATCGAATTCGACTTGATAAGAGTTCGTTCGAGTTTGATTTGTCAGTTAGTCCTGCCAAATTTTTATAATATTTTATGTTCTATAAACTTTTGAGTTCGGCTCAACCTTGTTTTGATTAGTAGTATAAAATTGGATTTTAGATGTAAAAATTTCAAACTACTCGAACTCAACTTGAGTTTAGTTTTGATAAAATCTCGGTCGAGCTCAGTTCAGCAAATAAACAAATCAAAATTTTAAATTCATTAAAATAATTAAACAAATTTGAATACTAGAGTATTTGGCTTAAATAGACTCATTTAAAACCCCCTAGTCGTGTGACTGCGAGTTCGATGTATTTGGACAAAGTAAAAAACTAACGTGCATAAAAATAAAGAATTTAAATCATTTTCAGGTTACCACAAGACAATTAACTTCTCTATATGTCAAATTTACAAGGAACAAGAACCAAACCTATGGGCTTCATATGAATTAAGATACTAGCACGATTTAGGTGAAAGTTCGACCGCGTTGGCTCACATAGATTTAGAGTTGAGTGTGAGCATTTGATGTACAGCTCAGCAGAGTTTGAATATTTGAGTATTGGGCTTCAACGAATAAGAACCATTTGACCATGTGGGTCAAATACGCCCCATTTCAGCGAAAACAACTTTCATTTCTATACGACATATTCTAATCTTTTTCTCAACCTCAACTGATATATTACCATCGCGCCACATTTTTCACGTTAAAAATGTGATTTACAAAAAATGCGTTTTTTATCTTAAAAAATAAGTTAAAAAAGGACTAAAATGAAATTTTAAAAAATGCGATAGTTTTGACCAAAAATTTAATCTAAAAAGAATTTTTAAAAAAATGGGAATGGCCCACTTGATATTTGTCCGGAGTTTCGAAGTAACTCAAAACAAAGACTCCAGACAAAGACTCACAAGATACTAAAAGAAGAAAAAAGAGAGAACACATAACGAAAATGACTACTATAATCTCCAGGTTGTATGATACTCAAACTTCCTGGCGATATTTCCTTCGACATAGCTCTTCATCAGATGAATAATTTGACCAGAATTTGTATATTGCCAACCAGAAAAACACTTGGGACCAAAAGAATCTGGATATTATATAGCTGTATTTCTTGCATTATATAGCTGTATTATAATAGTCGTGATAGCGGATTCAGAGCTTATTTGGCATCTTGACAAAATCAAAATACAAGACGCCACGGAAAAGAAGTTTAGAAATCATTTTAAGGCTCCTAGCAAAATAAACACATATAAATGCGTAGTGTCATTTTCTTACTTTTATTTTATGTATGTGGGAGGTTTTAAATTCAAAATCTCTACCTCTTACTTGCATACATAATCTCGTTTAGGAAGGAGAATGGAGTGTAAATGACAAGTTTCGGCTTTGAAACCTCTTACTTATACTAAAAAAAATAAAAATTCATTGCTCTTGATACTGAAGGTTTGAAGCTCTTCACAAAGCATGGAGAATGTACAGCAAGAATGGTCGTTATTTTGCTACTTAATGTAACAGAAAAGAATGATTTATCTCCAATGGTACAATCCCTGTTTTCGGTTTTGACTCATTTACAGAGTTGACAAAGAATGGCCAAGAATGTCTTAGGATCTTACTGAGAATCAAGATGAAAATTCTCATTATTCTTTTTACCCATGGAGCAGTGATACGCTCGATCCAAGCGTTGTCGAAATCTGGGCAGGTTCAGCTTGATATTTTGGTGATCAAGATAGATTTTCTTGGTTAGGTCCCAACGCATATTTGTAGCTTTGTCTGGATCAGTTAGAACAACATCATTTTTGTCATACTTGTCATATAACGAGCTTTCTCTTGGGAGGATTTTGTATCCAACGTACCTCAGACCAAGTTTTTTGGCCGGTTCTCCATAGTAAGATTCTGCTGCCCAATCTGTTCCCAGAGGAATGACCTGTATGAAAACAGAACCAGGCCTCATGAACAGAAAATAAGTCATGGCTGCACCATGAACTCCAACCATGACATCACTTGAATTCAGAACTCTATACAATTTCGCGAGTTCTGTTGTTCGATCAGGCCTCAAAACCATCACTGAGAAACCAATTTGTTCTGCCATTTTCACCAGCAGATTCTCATTTTTTATTTCTCTTGACCCTTTTCTGGATATGATGGCCAGTTTTGGCTTCTTCAAGTCTTGTTTTCCTGAAGGTGTCAAAGCAAGTTTGTCCATCTTCAACTGAGCTTCGCGTTCTTCAGCCTGAATCAGTCCTCTGATTCTTGGCCAATAAGCTCGGTCTAGAAGACTATGAAAATCAACAATTGTTTTGTTTCCTTCCATCGCTGAAGGATCAATTGCGAGCTCATCGTGGATTCTCAACCCAACTATTGCTTCAGGAAAGCAATGAGTTCTTTTTTCTTCACTAAAAATAATCACTGGATAGTCTGAGAGCCGCGAAACCACATCACCATACTTGGTTAGCCACCAATCATGATAGTCAAGAATGACAAACTGAACCTTCTTTTTGAAATGCTGAGAAGTGATGTACAAAGGCAAAATCCCATCATTTATATCATGATAAACATTCCCAGTATAGCCCCCAGTTGAGAAGAAAACTGCAGGGACATCATGCCTAACATCACATTTCTTTTGAGTTGTGCTTGAATTACCCTTCTTGACAATGAGGTCTAGTTCTGCAACATTGTTCATCACACTTGTTTCCCATTTTCGAGTATACGGCTTGATCTTTTCATGTTGCAGTATCTCGTTACCATTACCATCATCTGATAGCGGTGATACATAATTATTGAAGCCATTGTTTGTGTAGAGGAAAATTGATGAGGAAGCAGAATCTGTTCTCAAATCCCCTTTCATCATGCATATATCAGACCGAATGCCGCTTCTATCACAGCATATAGTACCTGCATGTGGCCAGGGCACATTCAGAATCTTGAAATCCTCCTTTAAATATAGCAGGTATTGAAAAGCAGGGGATTACAATTCTCTCTCACCATTAATTAATTCTTCTTAAAAAGAAAACTTATCAAAGAAAGACCCAAAATCAACTCCTACAGGTTCTGATCAAACCTGAAAGTTATACTCCCTAATTCAACCAATTAAACATGATAGCAGAGCGAAAATAATAGGATCATGTTTTTAGCATATAACAGAAGGAACATCTCCTGAAAGAAAATTGGTTTTTTTTTTTTTGTGTAGAAGCAAAACATCACTCTGTTTTAAACTCCAAATACTAAAGTTTCTTGGGAACACAAGGAAAGGAAAAAAGAATGAAAAACAAAAGCAGAGAAACAGGGATATGGGCAGTAAACAAACCATTGGGAACAGCTGAACAAATGGGAGCATTTGCATCCGCTTCAGGAGAAGGTCTTTGATCTTCTTCGAAACCCAATGAATCTGCAAAATAGTTCATTTCAGAATCCAATTAATTCAACTAAAAGAACAGAAGGTAAGAACGTAACAGAAATGCAAAAACAGAGAAAGCGAAGCTACTTACATAGGAGAGAAAAAGTCGAGGAAGGACAACAGGTGAGCAGCTGGGGTGCCAAGATTAAGCAACAAGAAAGAAAAGAAAGACAAATAAAGTACAAAGGTTTTGATCTTGTCCTCTTGTTCTGAATCTGACCACAGACTAAACCAAGAAGATCGTTCGAGTTTTGTTGATCATGATCTCCAACAAGTACATGCACAACTTCACCTTTTCTCAACTGATGATACCTCTGGTTTTTCACCATTTTTTCTCTTCAATTCTCGCAAGAAAACTAATCAAAATCTCAAGAAATGAATAAATATTAGTGGGTTTTATGTGCATATAACAAAATTGACAGAGAATAGAGGAGAATTTGGGGGTTTTGTTGGTTCGGTCGAGGAAAAGTTGGCAATGGGAGGCAAAGTATATATTCTTGAAAAAAGAGAGGGAGGGAGAGGAACAGAGGAATGGATTAATTGCCTGAAAGGGGAAAAAGGAGGCTAAAGAAGGCGATTAATGAATTAACCAGTTTGGAGTATTAACTAATCTACAGTCAAAGGCGTGTTTTTTCTTGGCAAAAATGAATTTGGACAATACCGAGTACCTTGGCTGGCTTGGCTGGGCGGCAGGGCTGGCGCGGTTTCTTTTGATTTGGGGTCGGGGGGGGAACTATCAACTGGTTTGTTTTTTAGGCCAATATTACTCCCACTCTAGCCTATACTAAAGGGGAGGACCCAACTGTGCTATGAAAAAATCGACAGGATTGAACCACTATTGGATCAGACGAATGCACTATGCATCCGTATGAATTTAAACCACTTAAAGTGACAACCACATATAATAGCAAGTAGTGGGAGGCAAGGCCACCAAGCCTTAAAGACTATGGTGGTGGCCAATAGCCCAAACTATGAACGGGTTTTTCATTTTAATTATTTTGTTCTTTTTTCAGATAAAGGCCAAAGAATGGGTGAGAAAACATGTACACAATAAAATTCAGTTTTAAAGGGAAAAAAAAATTCTTAGTTCAATCTAAAATATTTTGGAAACTTTTTCTTCAAGAATTTCAATGAACTAACAATTGTGCAATCCAAGAGTTTGTACAATGAATTTTCAGTGTCTTTCCAAAGTCTCCTAGATGTTAAAAGAGGTTCATCCCCCAATCCCCAACAGAATTTCAGGCAACAGTATTCAATGCAAAATAAATAAAGAGTTCCAATGCATATGGCAATGATTCAAGGATTAACTTTGGAGTCAAATTCATTCGTTATCAAAAACGGATGCATGCAGGCATATGTTGGTGTCTTGAATTGAATTAGGAATAAGTAGAAGCATTGACCACAAACACACTGAAAACCAGTTAAGTTAATCTAGTTCAAGGGACACACTACTATGCTAAGTAATCAATGTTAATCTATTTGTCCAATTATAGTATGCATTGATATTGATTGCTTGTGTTTCACTTTTGGCTAGCAATGAAATGTATACTCTTGGGAAAAAAAAGCCCAAACAAACTTCTATTAATAAGAAGCACACCTTACCAAAACTCTTTTCAAGTCTAGGAATTTGAATTAGATTTTAAAATGGAGTGCCAATTTCCAAAAATCAATTATGGTATTTCGCTTAAGCCCTTATTTTTAAGTCTTATATTTTTAATCTCGAGGTCATCTCCAATCGAATAAATCCGGATGAATTTGACATGCACACATACTAATTAAAGAGGCGATTGATACAAAAGAGAAAATGTAAAAGAAAGCACATTTCTTTTCTTCCCTTTAATTAATTAACGATCAAGTTGTTTGTTAGCATATATATTTAGTTTAGGGCTAGATAATCGGAACACATACCTCATCAAATTACTTGCTTAACAATTAGTTCATTGTACTTGGTAAATATATTATGGTTTTGGAAATATAATGAGTGAAAGAGACAAATATATGTGACTAAACAATCAAAAACTGAACTAGGATCAAGTAGTTTTGAAATAAGGATTTGCTTTTAAACGGCTCCATTTATGTCTATACAAAATTACAAATAGGACAATAATATCACTTAGTATTTTTTTAAGGAAAACATTTTGAACCTTCAAAACCTTTTACCCTCTCCCCATGGGACAATCATTTCTTCAAGTTTCATTCCAGCAAAATAAAGAAGAATATGTTTTGAATTCCAAAATTATTCTCATCAGCAGAAAGGTGTATATTCAAAGGACCATATGGTGGGAAAAATGTAAACAAGTCGAGAAAACCTGTAGGGGAGGTAATCATAATTTAGAAAACCAAATGGGAACTGGTTGCAATTTACCCCTTAAAAAAAATCCATGTAAGCAACCTTTAGCATTGCGATTTGTACATTACAGCCACGCGCCACGCGAATCAGAGCCAAGCGAGTCGCGTGGCTTCTTGTTACTTCAACACCTAAACGAGCTTAAAGCCTTAAACTTTAATTAATATTCAATAACATTTTGCTATAGCTTTTTCTTAAAAGCTATAGACACACACTAGTATCAACTAATGTTTAACCTTTGAAGCCCTTATTTGTTTGATTTGGTCAGGTTGATTTGGTCAGTGAATAAATAACCATTGATTGATATTATTATAATGTCGATATTACAATAACAACACATAAAAAATGATATGGTATTCAAATAAATATGTTCTAATTTCCTTTTTAACCTTAAAGATTTAGAATATTTCAAGCCACTAGAAGAAGACATTTTTAATTCTTTTAATGGACAAAGAGGACAAAAGTTCATAATTAAGATAGTAGTAACATTAATTAATAAGGTGATCTTGAGATATTGACTCTTAAACCCTCTTTTTTTTTTCCCTTCCTCCTCCTAATAAAATTTGTAAATTCCCCTTAGACCAAACACATAAAATGAAATAATTATTTTGTTATTGGCTTTCTTAGAATTAAGATGTAAATAAATAAATAGGAAATATACTGAGAAAATCTAAAAATGCTTGAAGTTTTAATGTTTGGGACTTTGACCTGCAATTGATATAAGATTTCATCCAAAGTCTAAATTATAGCATTTCCTTTATTTTTTTTTTTGGGGTTTGAGTATAAGTGGGAGCTTAGAACTAGTGTAAAGTATAATCCTAGAGATGAGAATCTCGAAGAATAAAAGATTACAATAATCTGAAGTATGAAGTGAAAAAGTGACTCTTAAAAAGTAGCATTAGTGAATCTATTCCATGCTGCTGACGAACTTCAAGGATGCCGTCGCCATTTCTTTTTAACTACTCCTCTTCAATTAGTGGTAGAACTTTTATTTTCAGTCTTTTACAATTGTAAAGGAAGGATTGTGTTATAAGTAATATTCTCTAGAAGTTTACAAGTTTATGGGGGTGCTTTTTGGCAGCATGAAATGAAAGCTGATTTTAGGTTTTTAAGTTAAGAATCATTTTACGATTGTCTTTGATTACTACTTTCATCTCTATGTTTGGATTAAATAGAAAAAATAGATCTAAAATTCACCCTTAAATACCAAATCAAATTTCATTTTTAAAAATTCTAGCCAATATATACTGAAATAAGCCTCAGTTCCAAATTTTTAAGAAGATTGATAGGACAGAGCTTTCAAGCTTTCAATATATACTGTCAATTAATCCAGCCAATGGATGGCTGTTAGAGTCTTTTTCGCCGTCAAGATTCAATTCTTGGGGATAGGAAGGACTTGGAAAAATTTGTGCTATTTAGACCCACAAATTAATGAAAATAGAAAAAGAAAAAGAATTGGCAAAAGATAAACCTATCAGCGCCGAGTCAGATACAGGAAAGCCAACTTTGGCGGCATCATATTCCGTGTACGCTTCAAACCACAGAAAAGTGACACTTATCGGACGAGCGTAATGATGTGGGCTTAGTGAAAATTAGTATTATGAGTTTATGACTAATATGTTGCCACCCGTACTTCTCTCTAGGCAATGATATTGATATCTGATTTAGACGAGTAGCAAGGTTCAAATCCATGTCTTTATTATCTGATTTAGGCTTAGGAATATGCCAAAATCAATATTGTATTTCATGAAGAAATTCCATTCGAAGAGTAGCACTTATTTAGATTCTGTTTGATAATTCAATTCAATATTTAATGGATTCAGATTATAATATATTGAAACGCGTTTGATAATTAAAGATAGAACATTTGAATTAATTAACTGACACTGAATTTTCAAGGCAAAACTTGCTCTAAAAAATAAGTGAAAAGTTATTCACTTATCACTTAATGTGATATACACTCAAATGCATCATTTTTAGTACTTAACAATTCAACAATTTAATATATTCAAATTTTATATTTTGATTTTAGTTTTATCAAACACGCCCTTAATCTGGATTTTTTTTTTTTTTTTGGGTTTTGCAATGTGGCTAAGGTAGTAGATTTCAATTTAGTGTCATGACTCTTAACCAACGCAAAGTTATATACTATTGATCTCATGAAAATCCCTCAGAACCTCGGATTCAGGTCATCTACAATTATCACTATCAGTTTCAATTGCATGATAATATGTAAATAATAATATAAATAATGGCAATAATATGCAAAAACATTACAAATTTTATTACACGCTGAAATTTGGATCCTGCATTTAATTTCTCCTATCGAATTTCAAATCACCACTGTAATTGTAGAGAATCTGAATCCACTAGAACCACCACTCTTAATATAAAAATTATATTCTTTTTCAGTATAAACATCTACATGTTATGTTCATCTAACTAACCATTAATCCAATGGTTATAATTAGCCAATTCATTTATTTTTACCAGTTGGTAAAAGCAAAATATAAGACTTGGTTGCCATTTGGCGAAGAATTTATGTAATTATCTAGTAATTGAGAATAACAACATTAAGTAATCTGTTCGAATATTGGAATCTTTACTTTTCTATCAAAACTTGGTTGTTTTTTGACAAATCAACATGGAATAATTGATGTTTCAATTCAACATCCTAAGAGTCTAAAGCTACCTTAGACAGGAGAGGTACTTTAAGGATGCCAATGTAATACTCAGAAGTTTTAAAAATAAAAGATACAGCCTGCAATTTGTGCCCACAAAATTGTTTAAAAGTCAAACTTACAGCCACAAACAAATATATTATATTTTCATATATACATGAGATAAGTGCAACTATGAAGAAAAATAATAAAGGAGCACAATATAAATGTAAAATAACCCATATCATAGTAGTGACTATCCTATAATCACACGCTAATGTCAGATGAAAGTTGACCAAAACTAATGGAAGGTTTCGAATCTGAAATCTTTCACTTACACTTCCTCCTTTAGCACTATCCAACTCATCCCACCCCAACGATAAGTTTAGGTTCTAATCCCTTGGCACATGATTGAGAAGAGTACAAATGTTCTGCTCCCACGAGTAAGAAATTTGATACTGTTCTTTCTTTATTTCTTGAGAAATTTTTATATACGAAATGATTTTCATATTCAAAGCAAGTCAAACATTCTGCAGCTATAGATGTGCTTATTATGTCATTATCATTCTCATGTAATCCCCCTTGGTCAATGGCGTATACTCAATCATGGTATACTAAAATGTAACTTAAGACTGCAAAAAGGGTTTTCTTCTTCGTGGAATTGGAATAGATCTCCAAATATTCTATAATCAAATTGCATGAGCATTATCAACAAAGACGTCATGTGGGAAAGATCTCCACAAGTACATGACGCCGGATGGTGATGGACACACAAGGGCAGATGTCGCAGACATGATATGAAGTGATAAGAATTTGGCCTATGAATATCTTTTCTCCTGGTTGATTTTCAGAAAATTATTACCAGAGGATTATGGATACTGAGTATTCATAAACCCTTCAAACAAGTGTATCTTTTAAAGAAAAAACTGTTAAATTATTTTTGGTGGACTAACTTATTTTACTTGCTATTTTTGTGTCATAATTATTTTTGTTGCATGCATGCTTGCTTTCTTTTGCCGATGTACTTGCTACTTGTGCTAGTAATTTCTTTCTTCATTCGCTGAATAGTCCCATCCCATCAAAGTTAATAGGATGTTTCATTTGTTAATATGTGTCAGACATTTATATTCTATTAACTTTTGGATTAATTGAACAAACTTGAATGCAAATAAGAGTTTGGCGGAATATGTCAATCTGGCATGTTTCAATTGAGTCCTCCTTGTCTTGCTTGTTTTGAGAAATGAACTGATTACGAATTTCGTACCACAGTTGGGGTGTATTTTTCTTTTTTTGGCCCCTTCTTCTGGGTATTTACCAATATAGTGGTTCCTTCCCCCCCCCCCCCTCCCTGGCTCCTCTTTTAGATACAATGGTTCTTGATATGCTTAAGAAATGTTATAGATTTTCATTTGTCTTCTCAGAATAAATGCATATTTCTTTTGCTATTTCAAAATGTAATTTAAGGATTGCGTTTAGCAGCCATGCATGCTTCGGTACCAACAAAAATGAGGAGAATACAGTTCAAAGTCGTTTTAGGGGAGGGTTGGGTTAAGGGGTACGGTGGAGGAATTATAAGTAAAAAATTCTAAATTTAAGACTTTTTGTTTAGACCAAAAAAAAAAAAAAAGTCATTTTCCTTGAAGAGTGACTCTAAAGTCTAAACTTAAAATACTACCTTTACACTCTTTGCTTCTAAGTGAGGATAACAAAAACCAACTGACGGGTATTGGAAGGATTACACACAAAAGCCATTTCATTCTCCCACAGCCATCAAAACCTGTTTTCTCCGCTCCTCTTCATGCACAATTATTTGGAGGCGTTTGGTTCGCATTCTGGAATCGAAATCCTTATTGGGAGTATGGATTTTGATAGTTCCCCTTTACACGTTCGGTTCTAAAAGTGGAAACCTCCCTTGAGCTACTATACCAGAAAATTTTTACCAAAAACTAAAGGGATAATTTCAGAAACCGCCCTTGAGGTTTCTAGTAATATTAGACAGCTTCCCTCACGTTTTGAAAATTATGCATACCTCCCCTAAAACATAGGTTTGGGTTTCACCTTGACGATGTAAGACTAAAAAAGTATATGAATGCCCAAAATTGCTGTCATCTAAATTTCTTTAGTATGAATAATCATAAAAAAATTTTAAAAGGCAAAACATCAACAAAAGTGCAAGTTTGGGGTAATAATTTTAATACAGTCTATCAAATTATACTTTTCCATAATCCAGTAACTTTTTTTTGCTCAATAATATGAACAATTGGGTTGTTAACAGTGATGATTGCTTCCATCATCATCACTAGCAATAGTATATTTGAGTGGTAGAAGGAAGGAGACATCCACCTTTATTAGCATATTCAAGTGATAAAAGGTTACAATTTAATGGTTATGATTGAAATAGTTTGACCACAATATCTGGCCTGGTCAACAAGAATTGTTTTCCTTTTTTCTGTTATCTTTTCCCTTTTTTATCAATGGCTTGTCTTTAAAAAATTATGAAGGTTATTATAGTCATTGTCTATCATCAAAAGATGTAAGTGTAATATTGAAAATCTCAAGGGAGTTCAGTAAAATTATCAAAAACCTCAACGGAGGTTTCTGAAATTGAGGTTTCTGAAATTATCCAAAAACTAAAAAAATAGCTTAAATTTCACGCTTTTTCAAAATAATGGACGCATCACACTTGATAAATGTTACTAATTTTGGGTTTTCTTTATTTAGTCGATTTCCAAAATTAGGAATTGTACTTGTTTCGAAAATGAGAAGTGCTAAATAATGTCCCTAATTAATCCGTCAACAATTTATGTGTTTTTACCGAAACAAAATACCAAAAAAAAAAATTCTCCTCAAGTCAGTCCAACTTCGATACTGCATTTCACGCTCCACAAACAATTGCAAACATGAAGCAAGAAAGAAAGAAATTACCTGGAAAAAGTAACTAGAAAGTCGCTTTCTAGAAATTCTCTGAGTTTAATCAAATTTGGGCGTTTGGTGGGACTCAGAGAATTGAAGACCTGCAAAAAGTATGTCTAAAGCCTATGATTCGCAACCCTACTTCTACTTCTTTTCTGGATGGCAAGAAAAGCGAATAAACCATTCAAAAAGTGTCCTTCAAAAAAGCGACGGTGTTGGCTTAATAACGCCATGGAGAAAGTTACTGTTTGGATTCCTATTTTTAAGAGTGTTTATAGAAAAATATACTGCAACGATTTGATGTATGTGAAATATAAGGTGATTGAAAAATATATTCACGAAAAATGAAATTTTTTTTTGCTGAAACCAACAATCCAAACAATGCAGGGAGGGTTGTCATTTGTCAATGAGTTTGAGTTAGCCTAAACCCGGCCTCGTTCATTCCAAAAAAAGATTGATGAGTCTTGCGTGTAATAACTAATAAGACTAGCCAAGCAAAGTAGAGTTTGAATCTCAATAATAAATCCAAATTAAATGTAACTCGAATTTGAGTTTTATTAGACTCAAATTCGATTAATACTTGACCTGTTAATATATATAATTATATATATATAGTATACATATACATATACATATGTATATATACTAATTATATATTAAATGATATATATAATATATAATTGTACATATTATAACATTAAAATATTAAAAATTAATATATATATATATTTGTAATAATTTATAAATATTAATATATTATATATAATTAAATACTTGATTATGAGTTTGGGCTGGACTCAATATAAATTCGAACTCTTAGGATTGAGTCTTCTAACTTAAACTCAAACTCAAAAGGCCAAAAATCTGAAAGCCCCTAAGTCTATTTTTTTGAGTTAAGTTTGAACTTGTCAAGATTTGAGTCGTAGAGTTGGATTGCACAACGGATCTTTTGTCCCACATCCTGTGCCACTCTCTTTCACACTTTTTATTATATTGCTATTTCTCCAACAGCTTCAAAAAAGTAAAATATAATAGAAAATTAAAAAATACAGCAGAAAATTTATAAAAAATCTCATTTTTTATGCATTTTGATTTTTTGAGTTTGTTAAATTTTGTGTATTACTGAATTAATAGTTATTGGATCTTAAGAAAACAAAAAAGAAATAAAACATGATGTTTATGTTGAAAAAATAGCAATATAATAAAAAGTGTGACAGAAAGTGGCACAGGATGTGGAACTAGGGGTGTTTCGCGAATCGAGCCGCTCGGGAGCCGATCGCGAGCGGCTCGAATATGAGCTCGAGTCGAGCTCGAGCTAATTAAGTCGATCTCGAGCTAATTAAGTCGATCTCGAGCTCAAAAACATTAAGCTCCCGCTCGCGAGCTCAATTATATATATACATATATATATATTTTTATTTTTTATTTTAATAGTAAAATTACATATATATCCCTAATATTTTATTATTTGTTAAAAAAATTATTGTTTTATTCATTTTTTTTAAAAAAGTTATTTTTTATTTTTTAAAAATAAAATAATAATTATTATTTTTTTTATTTTTTAAGCTCGAGCTCGAGCTTGAGCTTGATATTTTGAGCTCGTCGAGCTCGAGCTCGAGTTCGAGCTTCACAAAATTAACTCGAGCTCGGCTCGATTAGCCAAAACTCGACTCGAGTTCGGCTCGTTTGCACCCCTATGTGGAACAGAACATCGTTGCGGATGGATTAGCACTCTAAGTCTATCGAGTTGAGCTCTTCTATTTTTTGTATGTTCTCCAAAAAGACGCCCTTAGTAGCGTAGAGTTTTGGACATTTATGCATATAGTCAGTCCTATCGACTAGCCATGCTGAGGCCCTTTAATTACGGCTTCGTTTTTTGACAAAATTTTGGCAGATTGCTCCCAAATCTTTGACAAATTTTTGACAACAGAAATTATTGCAGCAATCTGCCAAAAAATTTGTCAAATCTTTGACGTAGTTTGTCCAAATCTGACAAAATAATTTCTGTTGTCAAATTTTTGACAACAGAAATTATTGGAGCAATCTGACAAAATTTTGGATTTTGGCAGATTGCTCCCAAAATTTTTGACGTAGAGTTTTGACAAATTTTTGGCACCAGTTGCAAAAACAACAGAAATTATTTTGTCCAAATCTACAAACTACAATTCGCACGTTGATGCTTTTTCTTTTCAAATGTATAACGTGTATGTACAAAGTTTGTCTACTGTTGAAGACATGACATTACATTCCCAAGAATGATCGTCAACTCTTTGGTCCCATATTTGCACTCCGCTATAATTTTTCTTTTCAATGGGAAACTCCCAATTTTACGAATGCAACGACGAATATCCCACAGGTTTGTCCACTCCCAAAAGTTGTATATGATCCAGACAAACCGTGTTTAGTCCAAACTTGATGGTAATTCCACACTTCTCCTCGCATATAAGTAGGCGTAGATTTCACCAGATTCCATCCATCATTAACACTCCAGTTTTGCTTAGCCTCATAAGTAACTAATGAATTATATGCTACTCCCTCCGTTCCTTATTAGATGTCCTAATCCATTGTTACTTTTTATCTGTCATTTTATGATATCAAGAAAGCATTTATGAACTTTTTTCCAAATTTACCCTTGCTTACCCTTTCAACTTTCTTGAATTGGAACTCTAAATAATTAAATGACAGGTAGTATTAATTAGGTATAGTTGAAGAGAGATAAAGGGTAATTTTGAGAAGTAAAGTAAAACTTTTGTTGACTTTTAGAAAATAACCAACTTTCTTAATCTAAGAGAATTAGTTATTCAGGCCATCTAATAAAGAACGGAGGGAGTATTTCCTAAGTCAAATTAACTTGGTGCTTTTTAACTATTTCTTGGGGTAGAATTTTTTTTCTTCTTATTGTACAATTGTAAAGAAAGTGATTGAGGTATGGATATTACTCCCTAGAGATTTAAAAGCTTATAGGTATGCTCTTTTTAGCATGACAAAGAAAACTGATTTTAGGTTTATTAAGCTAAGAATCATGTTATGCTTCTCTTTGATTACTTTTTTTTTTCTTATCTATGTTTAGATTAAAACATAAATAAATCTAAAACTTGACCTGAAATACACATTGCATGGAACCGTTTCTGTCTCTTTTAACTCAACTGCAAACATTGAGTGTGTATAGATAGTCCAGTATTTGTAAAGATTTATTTGATTGTATAGTAAACATATTTTTAATCACTTTTTAATCTTTCCAACAACCTTTGACTTTCACATACATTACATAAAAAAAAAGTGTTACAGTGCTTTTTCAAACAAATTATTTCAAATAATCTCCTATCCAAACACACTCGATCAATTTTCAACTTCTAGATATGGCTTCTCTACAAAATTCTTGCAAAGAGACTGCATTTTAAACAAAATAGGCCTCACGCTTGGGTGGACTTGGTTTTTAAAGACTCGGTAGTCTGAATCGTACTGTACCATCTCATCAAGTGGTGTGACACAATATGGGTTCATTGAATCTTTGAAAATCAGGTTTGCTCAGTTCAAGTAACAAGTGTCATATTATTACTAGCATCATCATTGCTAAAAGCCTAAAACCATTTAATTGACTTCTTGGCTTGTAATTATTTAGATACGCTTAGCACTGAATTGCTGAGTCTTGTAAACTACTATTTGTAAAATATTAGCAGTGCCTCAAAAGTATTCATCCCAATGGTCTTTTGGGTTTGTAATCAGATAATTGGACACTTCTCTGTTTGAAGAAATAAACTCGTCATGTTGGCCCAATTTGATTAGTTTTCCACCCCTTGGCCCAAAAGTTTAAGGAACCACGCCCCCTTGTATGATCCATATACACAATTTTCAACCCATGCGCTATGTGGAATTTTACATTTCTATTTCTTTATTCTTTTTTTCTTTTTTTACATTTTTATTTCATTAAAATCTAATCTCTATTTAATTTACAATTGAATCATATACTGCACTATTTTTTTCAAGTCAAGTTGACTTGGACTCTTTTTGAGTCTTTGAAGCAAAATTTAAGGATACACGAGTACTAGGTCATGTACTTTCATACCTTTTTGGGGTTTAAATGCTCTTCTCGTCACAAAAGACTAGATTTAAGTGAATTAAATTTTTTCTATTATAAAAAAAGAAGGCACACAAGATAATTTTTTTTTTGTAAATATCAATGCATAATTTTAGATATATTTTCTATTATCTCCTCCAAAAATGGGAAAAAAAGGAAATACTTCCAAGAAAGATAGGAGATCAATGATTCATATGTACAATACGAAAAATCCCGCATTCAATATACTGTGAATTTAAAATGGACCTAATTATTAATATTTTATGAAAGCAAGGTTAATTCTAAACGCTTCAAAAAATTTTCGCAATTTTTACATTTCCTATGTGATTCGGAAAGAAGATTTAAATTCATACAGGATAAAAAACAAAAAAAAAAAGATAAATACTCTTGAAGAAAAGCAAATTACTAAAGGCTCAAGAAGATTTATATACTCACTCATGCAATAATTTTTTTTAAAAAAAAAACAAAGAAAAAAATCTTGAAGAAAAGGAAATTAGTAAAAGTGGAGACCGCCCGCCTTGGTGCCAGCTGTCCCCACGCCGCCCTTTACCAGACACGCCCTCTCGTCTATATATACCCCATTGACCCCTCTTCATCGTCCTCTCCTTCTTCCCCCCTTCTCCAAACCCCAGAGTAGAATAAGGCAAATTCTTCTGCTGGGTTGGAGAGAAGGCCTAGGAAGGCAGGAAAAACCATCCATCAAGAACAAGAGATCACAAAAAACCCACACAAACCCATCAAGAGAGTCTTGATCTTTTTCTTCTTTTGGTGTAGAAGATTAGTATAGTAATGATGGCGGATACGTTTTGTACGGATTGCAAGAGGAATACGGAGGTGGTATTCGACCACGCTGCGGGGGATACTGTGTGTTCCGAGTGTGGGTTAGTGTTGGAGTCGAGGTCTATCGATGAGACTTCTGAGTGGAGAACTTTTGCCGATGAATCGGGTGACCATGACCCGGTTCGTGTTGGAGGTCCGGTCAACCCTCTTCTTGGTGATTCGGGTCTTTCTACTGTGATTTCTAAGGGGCCTAATGGCTCCAATGGGGATTCGTCTCTTGCCCGGTTGCAGAATCGTGGGGGTGACCCTGATCGTGCTATTGTTTTGGCCTTTAAGGCCATTACTAATATGGCTGATAGGTCTGTTTTTGGCCCCCTATTTTTAGTGATTTTTTGCTTGAGGAATGTGTTGTGGGTTTTTCTTGGAAGATTTTCTTAAAGGTTTGGGAGTTTTAAGGTAAAACCCTTCGAGGGCTTTGCTTGATTTTGCTTAAAAACTTTGAAAAATAGTAGGAATAGTAGGATACTTAGATGTTGTGGACTGATTGCCTTTTTTTCTTTTATGGAATGAACTTGGCGTGTTTAAGGTAAATTTGTTGGAGGATTTTGTTTGATTTTGCTCATAGAATTGAAAAGTTTTTCTGTTTACATATGTAGGTGTATGTATGTTGAGGGAGAAATGACTATTGAAAAGGGTGGAATTCGTTTTGCGTAATGCTTATTTGACCGAAAGTAATGGTGGGACATTGGGAGACGAGTTTACAATTCTATCTGCTTTCTATTATTGAAGTGATGTTTCTTTTGTGCTTTAATCTGCTATTTTTGGTGAATGTGAACATTCTTGATTCATTCTGTTGCAGTCCGTTTTGGTGCGTAAAGTTAGAGTCTTTTGATTGGTTTTGTCAGTTTGTCTTGTTGTTGCTTTTCAATTAACTGAATGAAAAGTGGTTCCTTTGAACATCTGCTGTACTATGTTAATATTTGCATTTGCTGCTCAAAAATAAGTCAAGTTTTCCGTTTGATTGGCTCATGTTGATTGACAGTAGGTTGTCAAAATCAAGCATTTATTTCACAAAATCAATTTTGGACTTCTCTTTTGACTTGAATAGTTATTTAAGATATCTTTGCCGAGTCCAGGTTAATCAACTTATCCACTTGTTATAAATTTTTTTTCCTGTTATATAGATGCTTTGATGGAATGAATATGGCTATACTAACACAGGCTCTTTTTTTCTTTCAGGTTGAGCCTTGTAGCAACAATAAAGGTATTTTTTTTTCCTTTTTTTGGGTTTACTTGAAAGCTTTTGTGCAAGGTCATACATTTCCTAGTTGAATGTTTGTCAGCTTTCGGAGTTTTGTTTCCCCTTTGTGTGGGCCCACATTTTTGCAAGATTTTCTTTTCTTTTTTTTTTTGGAGGGGGGGGGGGGTGGGAGTTGTAGGAAGCGTGTTCGTTTTTTTTGGTGTTCCATTTGAGTAAATGGAAAGTGTTTGTTCAGTTGGGCTGAAAATTATAAGTTTGGCATTTCTCTCCTATGCCAGAGGGTGGGAAGGCTTCTGAAGTCCAACTCTGTACATGCTTTTGCCACTTGACTGGATCAAACAACGAAATGATGCTAATTTGTCCTTTTGTCAGCACATATTATAAAGGCCTCATTCTGAGATGATACTTCATGTATTTAGTTATGGTGCAATTATATTTCAATGTGCCTATCATGTTGTTTTTTTGAAGCACCTACCATGTTATTTTAGAGGATGGTGATCCTAGATTTACCTCGCATCTTTTTCTCAAAATGTTTCTGGTGCTTCTAAATTGAAAGGATATGGTAGTCTATCATCTCATACGAAAAACTTTGTTTCACAAAATTTTTGTGCTGTTTCTATTTGCCCTTGGATAGCCAGCACGCTTTGTGCAAGTACATCCTTTGCATCGCATCCTTGGAAACATGTTTTAATGTTTAATTGACTTTCCCGTGTTGTTGAGTTCCATTTGAAAAGTGTCTGGTTCTTCTTAGGGTGTGCTTGGATTTTGTTGGATGCTTTTTGTATTTGGGCACTAGAACTTGGCTGGAATTTCTGATTGTCATTTTTGCATTTTAAGAATTTGACTGGATTGGCTTTGGAAGGTGTGAGATGATATAACTTTTCTAGTGCCTTTTTTAAAACAAAAAGGTTATGAAAAGTTCTTTCCTTCTCCTGCTATGTATTTGAAGTAATAAGATGCTGAATTAATTAATATTTTTATAGTTTGTGTTTCCATAAGGAAAACAATTACTATTGTCATTTGTTAAATATTGTGTTGCTTATTATTTTTTGATATGAAGGATCGAGCAAGTGAGATATATAAAAGGTTGGAGGATCAGAAGTGTACCCGGGGAAGAAATTTGGATGCATTAGTGGCTGCCTGCATTTACATTGCTTGTAGGCAAGAAGGCAAGGCACGCACTGTAAAAGGTGCCTTCTAATGCATTCATACACGTGATTTATTCTGGTTTTGTGTGTATGAACTCTTCTGAGCCTCTAGCTTTAAACTAGAAATTTGCTCTATCGCCAATGGAGCTACAAAGAAGGAAATTGGCCGAGCAAAAGAGTTTATTGTTAAGCAATTGAAGGTTGAAATGGGTGAATCTATGGAGATGGGAACAATACATGCAGGAGACTATCTGGTGAGTTCTTCTGAAACTTTAGGTTACAGTGTAGAAGTTCAGTAATCTGTGGTTCAGTATTAATGACCTGTAACTCTTTGGCTTCTATATGTTTCAGAGACGTTTTTGTTCTAATCTTGGTATGAGTAATGAAGAGATTAAAGCTGTCCAGGAAACAGTTCAGAAGTCTGAAGAATTTGATATAAGGTATTTTTTTATTGCTTTATTAATAATTTCCTTGCTTGTCCTCTTATACCTGCCTGAACTATCTCCACTAGAAGTGAATCCTTGTGCTTCTGTGAATTATTGATGTATTGGCAATTTCCTTGTCCTGCTTTGCAAGGGCATTTTCTTTCTTGCTGGATACAGCATATGTGTATGACATATGTAGGTTCCCTGCAGGTCTATAACATTTAGACATCCTTTAGGTGCAATGCTATTCTATTGTATGTTGAGTAATCATTTGAAAATTAGATGCTCAAAATGATGCATTCTGATGGTCCTGTAAGTTGAAAGATAGTTAGTCAGGAGCAGAAAAAGAAGTACATTTTTCTGATGTCAGGATAGGTGGTTAACATGCAATAAGAGTCCAGTGATGAGCTGTACTTAAAAACCTATGTTTTTTGAGAATCAGGAATGGCAAATTGCTGCCGGTATTCAACAGCCAATAAAGGAAGCATGTAAAAATTGACATAAATAATTGATGGGCAGTGATTGTCTGCAGAACATGGTTCTTTTGAGTTTGAGATGCAGCAAAAAAGTTTTAATTGAATTCTTGGAGAAGTTTTGTGGAGTCAAATCTGTGGCTTCAAGAAGTTTTTGGTTTCGTCTGGATGGTGTACCAAGTAGTCTGGTACTGGACATGATTTGTAGGGTGATCAATCAAGTATTTTGGTTTTGCCTGTGAAAATGGATTTACACATTTAATATTGCTGTCTGTTATTAAAAACAGTGAGATTCCATGGCATGTGACTGATATCGTGTTGTGATTGGTAAACAACATTCTTTCATATTTTTATTTTCTCCTATTGCAGGAGAAGCCCGATATCTATAGCTGCTGCAATAATTTACATGATAACGCAGCTCTCAGATTCAAGGAAGCCCTTGCGAGGTTTGAGCATTTACCATTTTATTTCATTCATGGTGGGGAACTTTAAATAGTTTAAGAAGATTTATACTGACTTGGCGGAGTTGCAGAATAGGTTATTAAATCTCCCTCGTTGCCAGAAAAATATTGTACAGTACTGTTGTCTGATCTTTGGGTTGTCATTGAGTTGGTTACATCTGCTCTACTTTTTCATTGTACATGTGTGTGATTGGAATAGTATCTTGCAGATATTTCTATTGCTACTACAGTTGCTGAAGGGACAATCAAGAATGCCTACAAGGACCTCTTTCCCCATGCTTCGAAAATAATACCAGAGTGGTATGCCAAGGAAAAAGACCTCAAGAGCCTTGCCAATCCAAAATCCTAGATGGTGTGATGGTCGTTGCAGATTAGGCTTTATTTGTATGTTGCATTTGTAGAGGGAAAAACCTGCATCAACTTTTTCTTTTTTAGTTCTTTTTTGTCACTTTGCTTTTCCCCTTGTATCGGTATAGATGATTAAACAAGTTAATTTTGGATGTCTGAGTGTACAATTGAAAATTTTTCACACAGGCCACCATCAATTCATTAATGAAGAGTTTCTTCCCAATTTTCTTTGAATTTCTTGCTCTTGTGTTTCTGGAATGGGTGGATTGTTCGTTTTCTCATGCTTGGCTATGGATTCATTAGCCTCTGGTGCGGCTGCTCAACCTTGGTGTAGGTTATTACTGGATAGTCTACACCACCTTCAAAGAACCACAGTTCAGTGGATATTCTGATGTTGAAGCTTCAATTCAGTGTCATAATTTAGGAATTCATGAATGAATAGGATTACACTAATCAATAGTCCGTCAAAACTAGTTGGAATATAAAGCTTTACATTGAAATCATTATAAAGTGTAACAAATTAAATGTTATATAATTGAAATTCAAAAAAAGGTTAAGAATCAAATTGCCCTGTGGGTGGTTTCAAAACCTACTCATAACCCATTGACACTTTAGATTAAAGTGATAATGTGATGGAAGCCATTTAACTACTGGTAACAATATCCAATTATCTTATTTCCCAATTCTATGCAGTTGTGAGTCACAATTTAGTGGTCTTTTTTTTTTCTTTCACCAATGATGAGTGGGATTTAAGAAGCATAGAAAGAAAAGGAGGATTTGAATTCGACGCTCTTAATTCTTGAGTTTTCAACTATAGTCACTAGACCAAGGTTTCGTAAGCAGTTGCCGTTTTAGTTTGTTAATTGCATAATTTAGGAATTTTATGTTAAAAGATAGGAAGTGATTTGTTCATGAAAAGTTGGACATTTTAGCAAATATCTATGTCATGAGTGATAATTGGCCAAATCTGTTTATTATCTGTTTTAGGTCAAAATTAAAAACATTAAGATTAGATTAATTTTTGTCCTAACTGTATTTAATTATCCTTTTTCTTGAAGTATTTTAAAAATGTTTTTAGGTTAGAAAACTTTAAACATGTTTTTGTCTCTCTCTCTCTCTCTCCCTCCTTCAACCCGTACTCTCTCTCCTCCAATTTGATGAAAGTGGGAGAATGGGAGGCGACTGCAGTATAGTGTTGAAGGGAGTGTTGGGTTGGAGAGGTGAGGGAAGGTCGTTTGAGGGAGATGGAGTTATTGGTGAGAAAAGGGATGTTAATGTGTGTGTGTGTGTGTGTGTTAGTGTTATTTTTTTAGGTGTATCTTAATAATTATTGAGTTTTATGAATGTGAAATTATGGATGCATTTTTTTATGAAAATGATTTTTTTAAAGAATAACATTTTTATATATTGTCAGCGTAAAGATTTTTTAACAAACAGGTTCAGATTATATCACAGAATATGAATTTAAATCATGCATATATGACATACATTCAAAATTGTTAGTGTGAAAAAATCATTATTCTGTCAATCCATTACACGTTAATCCTTTTTTAAAAGCCAACCAAAATTTTAAGGACTAGATTCATTTTCTTCATAATTTTACTACCCTCTTTGATATATGGTCCAAATATTACGGACTAAAACTGCAATTTCTCCCTTAAAAGCACTCAGATAATGTTGTAAGGAGACGGTTAAGAAATCCTTTCTTTCCCCCCACCCCAACCAAAAAAAAAAGTGAACCTACTTTTAGAACTCTAAGATTGTCATCTTATCCTGTATTGCAAGACTACAAAATAGAACAACCGACACTAAAAATATGTATTTCAACAAGGAACTCACGATGACATAATCTATTCATACAATTAGACAACTTGGGTTCTTTATCCATAGGAAAAAAGGTGACAAAACTGTGGATTAATTACAAATAAAGGGAAAGTAGACTAGTTATTAACGTTTTAAAATTATTACTCATCTCTTGATTTATAACACTTTTGCAAATAACTTTTTCCTCCTATCAAAAATATAACACTGAAAACAATTGGAGAACTAATTATATGAACCCAAACGGTTTCAGGATGATGCTACAAAAGGAGTTGTATCTCATAAAAGACATTGCTAGTACACGGGATATTCATTCATTCCCAACCACACCAAACCTAAATTACTTGGATCCTACGTCAAAATGTTGCACTGTCTACAACTTGCATAAAACTAATGTAGTTTTCCACTAATAATTTTTGGGATTAAAGTTTCTTACCCTGACAGTGTATACACACTATCAGACTTGAATGAATGATAATTATGTAAAATTTTGAATTTGAATTTTAAATTTTCCTCAGTAAAATTAAACCTAAAATTTTACATAAGACTTCATTTTAGATGCATTGCACAAAGATGACATACGTATGCATTGCGCAATATGGTATATAATATGTGGAGAAAAAAAATGAAAAAGACAAATGCAACCTCTATTAAACGTATGAAAAGTATGATTTGTGGATAAAAATGCCCTTAAATGTGCATTAGGCTGCAAATCTATGAATTTAATTGGAGGCATATTTTATTTGGGGGAGGGATTGGTTGGGCGGAGTGTAAGTGAGAAGTCTTCAGTTTAAGACTCCCACTTACACTTAAAAAAAAAAAAAAAAATCTGAGATCTTAAAAAAAAAAAAGATCTAATTTCAGATTGTAACGTGGATTGCATTACATTGGGAAAGTGAGAAATATGTAATCTTAGAAAGGAATTTTCTTTTTTCATGATTTAATCCTAACTGTTACTCAATAATCAAAGTACAGTACATGGAATTAACATCAATTACATTAGGAAAAATCGTTTAAAATGTCTCTCATATTTTGCAAAATGACTTTTTTCGTCTCTCATTTTTAAAAGTGTACTTTTACGTCCCTTAAAAATTCACATTGATTAAATTTGGTCCCTATCTAGGTTTCCGATCGGAATCCACCACGGTCCTTGCACGTGATCATTTTTAAAGGGCAAAATTGTCAAATCAAAATTTATATAATCTAATCCATAGTCTCTCACATTTTGCAAAATAAATTTTTTTGTTCCTCACATTTCACAAAATAAATTGTTTCATCCCTTATATTTTACAAAATGAATTTTTTGATTCTTCACATTTTACAAAATAAAAATTTTCATTCCTTATTGATCATGTGTACGAATAACTTTTTTTTTAAAAAACTTATGTATATATCTATTTTATTTCACTTGAACAATATGAATAACATATAATATATCTCTATTTAATTTCGCTTGAACATACTGTTCAGGTGAAATTAAATAGATATATACAAGGGTTTAAAAAAATTGTTAGTTTTTCATTCATGTTCATTTCCTTTTATTCGAAAATTGAAAACAAAGAAGGTTTATATCAAATTAAATTTGAACAGAAAAAATAAACAAAGGAAAAGTATGACAAAAAGAAGTAAGTGATTGATATTTTCAAATTTTAAAACAATCACAAGGTAAGAAATTTAACTAATAGTCTTAAAGGTGGCGAGTAAAAATTTCAGATTTAAACTGCAATTTATTAGTGTGACTATAGAATTCGAATTAGGACCAATTAATTAGATGACCTTATTGCACAACTCAATAAATGAATTATTACCAAAAGAGAAAAGGTTACAAATATTGAAAAGATTCTTATAGTGAAATCAAATATATAATTGTTAGATTTAAATCCACATATATATATATATCTATTGAATAGTATGTGTATAACTACAATTAGTATGTTTAAGTGAAATCAAATAGAGATATATTATATGTTATTCGTATTGTTCAGGTAAAATCAAATAGATATATACATGGATTTTTAAAAAAATTATTAGTACACATGATCAATGAGGGATGAAAAAATTTATTTTGTGTAATGTGAGGGACGAAACAATTCATTTTGTGAAATATAAAGGACTATAGATCAGATTATGTAAATTTTGATTTGATAATTTTGCTCTTAAAAAATGATCACATGCAAGGCACATAATGAATTTTGACAAAAAACTAGTCGAAAACCTAAGTAGGGACCAAATTTGACTAATATAAATTTATAAGGGACGTAAAATTACAATTTTAAAAGTAAGGGACGAAAAAAATCATTTTACAAAACGTGAGGGACGTTTTTAATGATTTTTCCATTGCATTAATACCCAATCACATTCTACCATGTAAGGTACACGCTTCCTTATTTGATACACACACTTGTTTACAATACTCATGCACCACTTAGCACGTAATATTGACTTTGTCATGCCAAATGGATTTGTAATTTACCATTTATGTAGTTTTTCTTCTCGTATTTAAACACTTACCATAAATAACAGTCTAAAAAACTTGCACTCCTAGTCCTAACGTTGTTATTAAACATTGGGCACCTCTAGCCAAACCCTTCTCAAAAGTGATTATCTCGGGCAAAATTTATGGCGAGATAACCAGTTTAGTGACAATAAATAATGCATTTTGAATCATGAGTTAGTATTAAAGAGTTTAATTTCGTATGTACGTCAAGGACTAAAAGTTAACAACTTCATAATGTAGCCAACAAATATTTTGAGATACTTTATTCTTTGAATTTTAAAGAATTGTGTAAATTTTTTTGTATCTTATATAAAAAATAAAAACATAATAAAATTTAAAAATGTACTATAATTGTTTGGCTTCATATAATGTATATTTTACATTTCTAATTAATTAATTATATTGCTAGCGAATGTAAAATTTTAACATAAAAATCTATATGCTAAAATGAATTAAATATTATAATTGAAAATTTTTAATATCAATCATCGATTATTTTGTAAGCAAAAAATGTCAAGATTCCATGTAAACAAACAAATAACATGGTAGAACAAACAAAACAAGTTACATCTTAAATTTGAATTAATTGTATTCTATTCTGACATTTAAATATGAATTCTACTGCATACTGAAAATTTAATAAATATTTTATTCTGACTTGCGTACTAGACATTGAAATGATAAAATTTTCTCCCTATTATTCTGGGTGAAAAGGTCTTTCCGATAATTCTTGCGTACCAAACGTACAGGTTTGTTTGGATTGGGCTTTATTTCCCCAAATTTATTTGCTTACATCATCATTACAATTTCCAATACACATTTTTACCTTCCCAATTACCTTTTTATCTCACATACATCACATCACAAAAAGTGTTACCGTAAAAATATCTCTAATAATTCACAATCCAAACATACGGTTAGAATGTCCTGTTTTATACATGAAGGACTAAAAGTTAACAACCTCAAAATGTGAGGTACTATTGGTACTAGTGCTCAATGCACGCCTAATATGTGTGTAATAAAAAAATGAATAATAGTTATGATTATATATTTTAAATAAAACTTTTATTACTAAAGAAGAAGTTGTTATGTTAAAAACATGTACTTAAATAGTTAAAAATAAAAATAGTCATGAGTAGTTTTAGACAGTTAAAATAAAAATAATTTTTATAAGGATAAAAAAAAATTTACAAAGTCAAGATAAATGGTAACTCCAATGTTAATTCCAAATTCCTTCCTCAACTGTATATGGTATAGATATTTTTCCACAAATACCCACACCGGCCCACGTCCTCCTGTCACAAAAATCCACCGGCGGGGGCCCCCCCGGCACAGGTATAAAACCAGTTAACCACCATTAAGCACGTCGAAAATTTGTTAATTGATCCCTTCCCGAAAAGCAAACCTGAAACGTCACTCTTCCCTCCCTCGCTCCCTCCATCTCCTAACAAACAACGAAACCAACTCGCAAACAAGCAAACATACAAAAAGCAATTCTCACACAGTACACACACTGGGCTTCCATTTCTGTATAAAAAAATAGTAGCACCAAAATCCCACCAGTTTTCTTCCTCAATTAATGGTAACAAAAATCAGATAAACAGATATATCCAGATAGAAATAAGGAACCCAAAAAAAAAAAAAGAAAAGCAAAAAAGCTCTTTCCGTTCCCTCTTCTTCTCTTTTATGGCGGATGCGTATTGTTCGGACTGTAAGAAGAGTACGGAAGTGGTGTTCGACCATTCGGCCGGGGACATGGTTTGTTCGGAGTGCGGTTTGGTTTTAGAGTCCCACTCGATCGATGAGACTTCGGAGTGGAGAACTTTTGCGAATGAGTCAGGGGACAATGACCCGGTTCGAGTTGGCGGTCCCAGTAATCCGTTACTGACCGACGGCGGATTGTCCACCGTGATCTCCAAGCCCAATGGGTCTACCAGTGATTTCTTGACTTCTTCACTTGGGCGGTGGCAGAATCGCGGCTCCAACCCTGACCGCTCTCTCATATTGGCCTTCAAAACCATCGCCACCATGTCTGAGAGGTTTGTGAAATTACAGGGAGTTTTCTTTTTTTTTTTTGTTTTCTAATTTTTTTGTTTTTATATTCTGGGATTGGGTTAGTGTTAGCTGACTGCATGTCGTTTGCTGTTTCTTGATTTTCATGCATGTAATGTGATTTTTGGATCTTCGGGATTGGTTTTTGTGGAATTATATGAAAAATTGGATTTTGGGTGGGGAATTTGACATTTTTATGGATTCTTGGGGATGTTATTCAATTTATTTGTTGTGGTTTAGGTTGAAAATTGTGATGTATTTTGGATTTTATGCTCACTGGGAAAGGGAATTTTTGGTGTCATGAGAAATTGGAAAAGTGATATTCAATGAAATTTGGGATCATTTTATTCTAATAATTTGTGAGATGATTGTTGGGAGTGATTTTTTTTTTTTTTGTTGATTTATGCAATATTGTGAACAAATTTTGGAGAGATTTACTGTTAAAGTTTTCTTTTTGAGAATCTTGGATTATCTATACAAAGTATTAAGGAAATGAAGGGATATTTTGGAAAAGGTAATTGACCATGTCAAGACAATGGAGGCATGCTGTGTGCAAGTGATAGTCAGTTCGATTTGGTTTGTTACTTCAATTGTCCTTTGGTTACCTGTTGAGCCTACCATCCTTCATTCCCGTTATGGAAGTTAGTGCGGGAGATAGAATTTGGGGCAAAATCGTTGTCATGAGGGTAAGTAGTGCTTTTCCAGTTGGAAGTTAATGAATGGAATTTCAGCCTATCGGTTGTGATGATGGTAGACATTCTGATCATACAATTTGTGTGCTTGTGGACAGACATAAATTACACAGATATGAAAGGACTGTTGCACATGTGTGCAGTTGCACTGTACTGTTATTTTTGTATTTACTTGGATGGAAGAATTGTTGAATTAGGTCACGATCAGCACAATTTGTAGTTTAGCCCAGTGTCTCTAGATTTCATCTGCTTTATATTCTTCATTGTAAGATTCAGCGCTGTTTACCTGATCCTTGGAAGGTTAAAGAAGGTACTATCTTATCAATGTTGGGTGTTAGGTTTTGCAACATCCAAGCCTGTTATGCTTAGATTGTGGGAGGGAGAAGATGGAGTGACAGGAATGAACTAGTCTATATTGTCCAATTTTCACGGGTTATGCCTGTACCTAAGGTTTATCAATATGTTGTACTGTCATCTCAGGTAATTGCTCATTTTAACTTTGTAATGTTTTCAGGATATTAATTCAGTTATTCGCTTGCTTTTCTCCACAAGTCAATTGATTGTTTTATGGTTGATTGTGGACTTTCAACTTGCACAATGTTTTGGGCAGTCTATTGCTTTGCATGTACATTATCTTGTCCCTCTTTTTGTCTATTCATCATGTCAGTCATCTTTCTTAAAATACTAACCCTCTAAACTTTGTTTGCAGGTTGGGCCTTGTTGCAACAATTAAGGTATACTGGTCTCACTCATCTTTAGTTTCATTATCATGTTAAGATTTTTGGCCATAGGACTCTTGTTTGATATTTAGTCTCTTACAAAAGAAAATGTTTGCTTTTGGATGTATCGTCTCTTTAAAAATGAGTGGATTTTGGTTTCTACTTGTATACTCCATCCTAGGAGTAGAAATGGTTAATATTCTGTAGTATCCATCTATCTTTCTTTTCTGCATAGCATTTTTAGGCCTTTGCCAATGATACTATCTGAAACTTAGCCCAAGTAAGAGAAAACATTATACGAGATCTATGCTTAAACCATGTTATGGCTAAGGTATGAAATAGAGTTGTTTTCTTGCCTTTTTCCTTATTTTAGGGCTGGGTTGTTAGGGTGGCAGGGTTAGGAGGTGGTATAAATGTCAAACTAAATGCTTCCCCCCCCCTTTTACCAGGACAATAAGGTTTGGAAATGATTAGTTCTGTTTTAAGATGCAAGTAATCTGAAGTTTAGCTCCTAACTTCTATCGTTTTGATTTATCAAGCCAAGTTGGTCAACTATGTCCTTTAGGATTCTTTTGCAGTTGAGTTCTTAAATGGCCTTTTCATCTTGATTGCCTCCCACATTATGGATATTTGATGTTTTACTTCTTGCTTTTCTAGTTGCATGCATAGAATTTGCTTCTTTCAGGACATATCATGGCCGAAATATCGGGCACATTCATAATTAACATGGACTTGTGGATGAACTTTGTTCTTTCTTGTCGTCCCTTTCTTACCTTCATGTCTTTATTTATCTTTTCTTTGATTGAAATTTCTTTGGCTACATTACTGTTACTGGCTGGTTTAATGATATGATTAAAAGGATCGGGCTAATGAGATATACAAGAAGGTAGAAGATCAAAAGTCTAGTAGAGGGAGAAATCAGGATGCTATACTGGCTGCCTGCCTGTATATTGCTTGTAGACAAGAGGATAAGCCACGCACTGTAAAGGGTACAGACTAAGTTTAAATTGAATGCATACTGAATTATCTTGTACCGTGAATGAGTTTTCTTGAACCTGTGGATTTCACATAGAAATTTGCTCTGTTGCCAATGGTGCAACAAAGAAGGAAATTGGCCGAGCAAAAGAATACATTGTGAAACAGCTGGAGCTTGAGATGGGTCAGTCTGTGGAAATGGGAGCAATACATGCTGGGGATTTCATGGTAAGGTTTGTGAATATTTGTCATGTACCTTTTGTCCCATTTCCTCCAAAAAATTTGAAGCAACGTCTTTTCCTATTTCTTTGTTGGTTGATGATTTTTGCAACTTTTTAATCTTTGTTTTTGGCCAAATCTTTTGTCCTTTCAGAGACGGTTTGGTTCTTATCTTGGGATGACAAATCAAGCAGTTAAGGCTGCCCAGGAAGCTGTAAAGAAATCAGAAGAATTTGACATAAGGTAACCTGGTTTATGTTTGACATGCACATGCTTGGATCTACAAGTCAATGAATTTGAACGAGCACACTTGATATAATGAACTTCAACGGACACAACAACTTCATTTTTTGTTTTGTCCCCTTGTGTGAGTGGCAATTTGTTAAACTAAAATCCTTGCAAGGATAAGATGAGAGTTGAAAATATATAGCATAGCAGAGGAAGACTTCAATAAGTCTATATAAAAGGCTCTCCTCTTTTCTCTCTTAGTATGTTGAGAGAAACATGAGACTGAGAAAAGGGGTGGTTCTCTTACCCTGGACTTCTCCAGCTTTTTGAGACCAAATCCTGTTGCTAAACATCTCCACCACCATCTGTATTCTTCAAAATCTCTCCCAGCCCTCTGTCACAATCTTGTATGTCTACTGGGCAACCGCCGCAACCCTATCACCAGATCTATCATTCCATTCCACATTCCCCTAACAAGTCTACGAACAGATACCCCATCTAACAAGTCTACCAACAGATACACCATCCAATTGGCAAATCCCTTAATGACCACAAAATTAAACCCCCCGGCTCTGCCATAACACCATACAAACCAGGATCTAGACCAACCAGTTGCCAAACCCTACAATGATCACACAATGAAAGCCCCTGCCTCAGCCATCCACGATGATGACATCTCTGTACCATTTCTTCAGGCTGTTTCTCGTCCTCATTTTTTGTGCTAGCCATAATGAGTTATTGACAAATAAAGAATGGGATTGATTGGAGATATTTTAGTGGCAATGTTTACTTGCACCTCTTTCCTTTAATTATGAAGGGACTGAATACATGCCAGCTTTTAGGATGGTGAAACTGGTGCAAGGTCGTGCAAATAAGGGTGCAGCAGACAAGGAAAGAGATTAGGGGCAGAGGAATGAAAAGGGCAGATGGAGGATCCGGTGTTGACTGCAAAGAAATGATAAATTGTGAGGTGGAATAAACTCTTCGTGAGTTGAGATAAACCCCCATGAAACTAAAGGAGAAGAGTGAGCCTAACAGCTGAAATTGACAGAAGGGGTAGAGGTATACCATTTTTTGGATTGTAGTGGGTGGTACGAAACTTCCAATAGATTAGTTATTATAAATAGGGTGAACATTGATGAGTTACTATGTACCTTAAGTTTGACATTCTCAAATTTGTGTTCTGTGTAAACAGGCTGAACATGGATTGGATTACTAGTTGTTGGTTGTCCATGTAACTTGTTTTGAGAGATGAGGCAAGGGGGTCAATTTGAAACTGTTATTGTCTGTTATTATCTGGTTCTGTTGGATTGTTTATATCTGTATGTTTAAGTACATCTACTGGATGCCTATCTGGTATTCTGCATCTTGTGTTGGTTTGCCATCTTAGTTATCATGAGCTTTCGTTAACTTTTCCAGTTTGCCAAGCACATGGATAATCATGTATTTCAATGGCTTCTTCCCCTCAAACTTTGTTTCTGCTAATTTTGCCCTTCTCTCTCTTTTCAGGAGGAGTCCCATATCTATTGCTGCTGCAGTTATATACATAGTCACGCAGCTTTCAGACAATAAGAAGCCCCTTAAAGGTAAAGTTCGAATCCATGTCGACTCATTTGTTAGGACTTGACCCTCTTCCAAATAAAACAGAATTAAAAAAAGTGCACTTTGTAAACAATTATCTGTGAATAGTTGGGGATGCACGTGTGAAATTGTAATGTTCATAGTCCAAACAAAATTACAAAAGTAAGTAATCCTCACGTAAGGATGCCATTTCGTAAGTATCTGTTTTGGAAATTTGAAGAGCTCCTTGATGCATGGGTCCAAATTACTTCACAACTACCACTCCCTCTATCAGATTTTGATTCTCACTAGAAACTCATGAAACATGTTTTTTTTCCCCCTTGATGTGGCTATTGTATTCACGTGCTTGAACAAGATATTATGGCTGCAGATGTTTCAGTTGCTACTGGAGTTGCAGAAGGCACAATCAGAAATTCTTTCAAAGATCTCCATCCCCATCTTCCAAAGATAATACCTAGTTGGTATGCCCTGGAAGAGGATCTTAAGAACCTCTGCAGCCCCTGATTCGTCGACTAAGCAATAGAAGATGGACATTTTCAAAATTAGTTCTTATACTTGTTTATTTTACATTTCTCAATGTTAGTTGTAATACTTGTTTAGGATACATAACTCTGAAATGTTAACCTTTTGCATTGACAGAATAATCTTAAATTATGCTTTGATCGAAGGAAAGTTTCAAGAAAATTGTAGCAATAGAAATCCAAGTTCTACATGTTCTCCTTAGTGATGTTTTTCGAGCTAAAATTACCTGAAGCTGAGCTCATTGCGTGATTAAGTTGCATTTTAACTTCATGATTAGTAAAATTTCTTTTTATCAGGTGGATGGTATCCAAGCATGACTTGAAATTTTCTTGACATATGCTACACTTAAGTGTCAATGTAGAATATGTAGCAAAATTCTGTATCCCTTTTCCTCCTCGTCAACAACCCCAAAACAGAGATTCTTGTTACTGGACATTTTCTTTTTCTGTCGTGACGGTAGGAAAGTAAGAACACTCTTAAACTAAAATTGAAGGATGTAACCAGTCAATTACTTAGAAAAGAATTCAATCTGTTAAACTTGATTAGCATTGCCTCTCGAGGCTTTCCATTGTAATCCATGTCATTAGACTACAAGTTTCAACTAATGGAGAAGTTGAGACTTCGAACTTCAAAAGGACAAAATTGCAAATGCAGAATGGGACAAATAATACTTCGAGAAACACGCACGCGTATGAATTGGCAGTAAAAGTGAGAGTGTCTCTTCGAAATCATGAACCCACCACTGCTGTTGCTCTGGGCGGCAATGCTTTGATTTTTCTGGTGTTTCTTTTGTAGCTGTAACAATTGGTTTCAGTCACTTTGTCTTGGGCTTTGTCATAGGTGAAGGCTGTGGTTACATTCTGCACTGGCTTATTGCCATACAACCAGAAAACTTAATGAGAAATTATTTTATCAAAAAGGTAATTAGAAGTTTTGATAATTGTAACATTAAGGATTGACAAATAGTACTATTCATGAATCTGGTAGCTAGGTGGATTTCAGCTTTCAAGAAAAGTTTTCCAAAAGCCTGGTGACCTCCCTCGATTAAATTTATGATCCTCCAGTAAACAAATCTACCGAGTAATGTGAGCGATGAAAGTATCCATCTCAGTGCTATTATCACTACCCTTAATCACTGACTGCTTAAGTGCATCACTTAATTCTTCTGCCCTCTTCCTCATCTCTTGTCCTTCAGTCGAATTCATCAGTCTTTTTACAGCATCTTCAACTACTTCTGCTTTAAAAGATTCATCTTGATGGGCTAAATCCCCCACCATTAGACCTGTTTTGAGAATCTTGGTCACCAGGATAGCATTTCTTGGCTGGTCAGAATGCATAGGCCAGGCTGCCATAGGCACCCCCATGCTAATGCTCTCAACGCATGAATTCCATCCACAATGGCTCATGAATCCACCTGTTGACGGATGGCCAAGAATTTCCAACTGCGGTGCCCATTCTCTCAGTATAAATCCTCTTCCATCAACTCTCTCTTCATACCCTTCTGGCAGTTGAGCTTTCCTACCTTCTCCAATAGAAACATCTCCTGTATCTGCATCTCTCAGGACCCACATGAATTTCTGTCCACTTCTTTCCAATCCAATCGCGATCTGTTCCACTTCTTCATCTGATAACGAAGTTGTTGAACCGAATGAAACGAATATCACTGATTTTGGAGCTTGTTTGTCCAGCCATTCCAAGCATTTATGGGATTTTTTAGATTTCTGGTCCTCAGTTATCACCAGAGGATTAAATGGACCGATTGCCCAATTGTTTTCTGTTTCACCGAACTTTATTTCCGCAAGAAGGTTAAGATATTCACCATCTATCAATCTGGATGAATTATACAGGTTTCCCCAGTTACACTTTCTTGCTTCTTGTTGCACCTTGAAGAACTCTGAAAACTCTTCTGGGAAGCCGCTTGCGGGAGTGGATAAAAGGTCATTTACTGGTTCTCCATCGGCCAGGACGGGTTTTCCCATGGCTTCCCAGACGTAAGAGTAGAGAGCAAAAGCCGAAACACTTTGAAAGCAGTAAGATTCGGCATTCGGGATGGATGGCATATCCTGGACAACATAACACATGAGAGAGTCATGAATTACTACAACTCTTCTTGCTGTGCTCGAGAGTTTGGTTACAAGTTCACAAACAGGCTCACAGAGATGCAACGTCGCGAAAAAGGCCGGGACGAGCTGTGTGGGCAGCTTTGTAGGGGCTTTGGGGTCAGGTGGAGGCGTTGGAAAAGAAGGTAGTGGGAATTCATGGAAACGGATATCGGAAATGGCTAGAGGATCCCATCCATGCACTCGATCTTTAGCCTGGCGGTTGTGAGTGGCCGAGCCAACAAAGTGCACGGGTATGTTGTAGGATGAGATGAGGCGGGAGAGGTGAAGGAGCTGGTTGAGATGCCCTTGCGCTGGAAGGGGCACCATAACCACCACCACATCTGTTTTCTCGTCATAGCCGGCTTTTGCCCCGGGCACTTCAAGTTTTGCCATCTGAAAAAGTAATTTTTTTTCGGGAAAATGGCCAATTTCGTCCCTAAACTTTTTTTCTGTGTCAATTTAGTCCATGTATATTTTTTTTGGCCAATTTGATCCTTATACTTATTTAACGGTTCTAATTGAGGAACTCCGCGGCGGCGCCACCGTATAAATTCAATCAAATCACTAATTGAACAATTAAGTAAGGGTATTTTGGATAGTTCACTGGGACAATAACAAAAGAAGTAAAATCCTTGAAGGATCCAATTCTAAACCTTGGATTCTTGACTAACAAAGTCTCCAAAGGCTGTCCGAACTCCTCTCCCATTGCTTAAAAATTGCCCAGTTTTGCTTTGTTTCTTTTCAACTGCGTCAGAGAGATCACAATTTGCGACGTCCAATTCTAGGACTAGTCCGGCCTCCGAATCCACCGCCCGCGCCAACTCCTCCACCCTTACCAAATCCCCTATGCCCTCCACCAAAACCTCCTCCAGCCCCAAAACCACCACCTGCACCACCTCCTATACCTCCACCTTTCCCAAAGCCACCATCTGCTCCACCCCTTTTTCCGCCACCGGCCCCACCTCCAGCACCTTTGCCAACGCCTCCTCGGGCTCCTCCTCCTACACCTCCACCTGCTCCACCTCCGGCACCCCACTAATGCCTCCAACGACCCCTCCTACTTCCCCGCTTGCTCCACCCCCAACTCCACTACCAATCTCTACCAGCCCCACCACCTACACCACCACCTACTCCTCCACCAGCTCCACCCCCTGCACCTCCTCCAATGCCACCTCCAACACCACCACCTGCACTGCCTCCAACTCCACCACCACCACCTGCTCCTCCAACACTAGCTCCAGCCCCAGCACCACCACCTACACCTCCTCCAGCGCCACCTCTAGCGGCACCACCACCACCTGCACCTCCTCCAACTCCAGCTCCTCCATTAGCACCTCCAACGCCGCCTCCAGCAGCACCACCACTACCTGCACCTCCTCCAATTCCAGCACCACCATCGGCACCTCCTTCAATACCCAGAAAATCCTCAAGAATGTGTTTGTATCCCGCAACATAATTAAACAAAAATCAGCTACCCAAGATAATTTAAATTCTTCCAAAAAAATAAAAGAAAAAGGGGTGTATATCAGGTATAAGGCGCTCTGAAGAACAAAAAAAGTGATAAAAATCGGTCCCCAAAACACTCAACTCTGTTGGTCCTCAAACGTATCGAAACAGTTGGGAAAAGAAGGGAAAAGCTCTGCTGGTTTGTAGTGGAAAGGGATTTTCGAGTGGTGATAATCAGTAGCCGAATAGCAGAGGAAACCGAAATCCAGTGGAGCTTCTTCAATAAAGACTCAATATTCTCAAAACTCGATTGGAATCTTGCCAACATAAATCTCAGCACCCAATTCTAAGTTTAGAATAGAATTGGGTCTTTTGCCGGATTATTGCAATTATAAAAAGCTAATTGGGTCCTTTTGCCGGATTTTACTTCTTTTGTTACTGTTCCAACAATGAACTACCCAAAATACCCTTGCTTAATTGTTCAATTAGTGATTTGATTGAATTTATACGGTGGCGCCGCCGCGGAGTTCCTCAATTGGAACCGTTAAATAAGTATAAGGATCAAATTGACTAAAAAAAATATACATGGACTAAATTGACACGAAAAAAAGTTTAGGGACGAAATTGGCCATTTTCCCTTTTTTTTCAGGCAATTTGTGATTCAGTGTTTGTGGTGTATATATATATATATATATATATATATTTGTGTGATTCAGTGTTCAGTGTTTGTGGTTTAAGAAGTCCAATTTTTGGTAATCTGAAAAAACTTTTGTTAGAATCGCTTGCATGAGAATTGTTTTTTTATATGTCATCGCAAATTCAAATGGGGTCTAAGTAGTTTTTGAGCAAATATACGACTCAGAATGTTTAATCCAGAATTTCAGATTATTAACAGCTTACATTTAGGATAATTTTTGCCAATTAATTCTCTTTTACATAGCTAATTTGGGTCCCACATTCACCACTTTTAAGGCCGGCCTCAGCAAAAACAGCTTAATTTGGTCGGAAGAAAAATCACAATGCTGTGAGAGGCTGAGGGCCCAATGGTCTGGTTTGGATGACTCTAGTCTTGTATTACTTATCCCAGTTGGAAAGCATCTCCATCGAGATTATAAAAATTAACACAAATGATGTGGACTTACACTTACCGTCTTCATGCGCAAATCCGTCTGCTGGCCGGATCAAATATGACGTGGACTTACAGTTTTCAATTCTTCCTGAATATGGTTTAGTATATTTTATGCAGCAGTACCTTTTCATGGAAGTAGTGATAAATAAGCTATGTTTTTAAACTCAGATCGGACCGGTCGGTCCGACCTATCGAACTGAGAATCGGCCAAGTATTCGGTCCGAATTATTCTAAAAAATTGGTTGAGTAAAAACTCGATTAAATCTGGTCAAAATTGAGTTTGACCGAAAAAAACCGGAAGGATCGGTTTAGTCAAAGCCTTTTTTAAAAAAAGGTCAAACATTTTCAATATTATGTTTTGATCCCTAAGTTATTACAAATTATTAATTGTCCAAAAATTTGATGTTATTTTTCAATCAAGTCCATAATTTTAATTCTAAACTTGTTAATGTTCATTAAATAATATAAATTGCTACTTGATCGTTCTAATTTCTTTGTATTTTCTTGTTAAATATATTTGAAACATCAATTATATATGAATATACCTTTATTAATATTAACATGCTCTTAAGTATTTTACATACAATATAATTTTTATTTATGACGTCATCTAGTTCAACTCCGATCGAACACATTGACCCCTGAACTCGACCGAGTCGATATCCGGTCTGAGTCTAAAAACATAGTAAACAAGTAGCATTCGTCACACCCCAACTCCACCCTGTAGCAAGGTTTTTATTGGTAGTGGATTGTCTAATTTTTGCCGGGACTCACTTGACTAACATAATAGTTTATTTTTTTTATTGTAACACAAATTATTTTATTAAATTTTACAATAAAAAATATTATAACACATTTTAGCGGAATAAACCAAACAATCTTCACTCCTAGTCTTTTTACATGAGATTCAACTAAAACACTCGATCTACTGATTGTTAGGTCATTCATATGGCATTTCAATATCCAAATCAGTGTCCACAAAATTTGTTAATATTGGAGTGAGTTACACAGCTTAGTGAGATCCGTGTATTTAAATTTTAGATGCATACATAGACCTGACATAAATAATACTCGACAAGCAAAGAAAACAAATAAATGACATACATAATAAAGGATATTGGTATTGATTATCAATGACAATTCGGTTCCATCTTATACCACCATTACGAGCTCAATATCCTACACCCAATCAATTGGTTAGTTTCGAAAGTGCCTCTCATTCTCGACCCAATAAGCGGACAATCTCCTGTCCATGAACTGGGTTGCAGACTAGTTTGTGCAATGGCGTTCAACACAACCCTGTAATGATTAACTCTGTGTAATGCTGCATTTTTTAGAGCTTAGGCAACTTCAGCTGTCAGTATTACAATGACCATTGTGAATGAAGAAGAACATGTAGTGGGAACTTGGTAAGATTCCACATGCATAGGAAATTAGCCTTGCCATGAGGCCTGTCCTAAAAGTGCTTCTGTTTAGCCAGTCTTGTGTATAGTTTAGATTCTCTTTTGTACTTTTTTTTTTGTCGCAACAATAATATTTGTATAACCTACTCTAATTTAATCTAAGAGGAGAAGGAGTCGACGGAAAAAGTCACAATTAAATGGTAAAATGAAAGGTCAAGATTGACTTCCCATTCCATCAAAAATAGCAAAAAGTCACAATTAAATGGCAAAATGAAAGGTCAAGAAGCGATTGGCAGATTCTCCTTTGTATCTTTTTTTTTTGTCAAACAGTTACACATAAGTTAGATTAAAATTAACCGAAACATTCTGAGGTTGAACCTAAGAGGGACCACAAGAAATACCCATCCAGCCAATTGGTGACAGGAAGATGCTCCTGTGGAGATTCTCCTTTGTACTTAGTGTCCAAAAACTTGTAGTGTCAGAAGAGGCACTTTAGTTGGTTAATGGAGGGAGTGGAGCACTTGCATTTCGCGCATGCGTGGAAGACAGCACACATGGCCTATTATAGGTGGCATGTAGTTTTTCAAAAACTGTTCTTGCCAATGATGACAAATTAATATAAAGTAAGGGATTGGGTTTACCCTAGAAGCAATATAACATTACTTATCTGAAGTAGAAACCAATGTATTCAGATTGAAATTTGTAAGTAAAAGATCTACCCCACGCGTAACCCTAAAAATAGTTTATGTCATGGTACTAGACCTCAAATGATTTTGAAGCCTTCTTTTGTACACTAACTAGAATTGTAGTTCCTGAGCAGAATTCCTAAACAATGAACTTTTGGCACGATCTTTTATTTATTTATTTTTTTTGGCACATTATTCATAGTTATTAAATCCTGTCAACTCGACGATTAAACCTGTCAACTCGATAAATTAACCATTTAACCTCGAGTAAGACCTTAGACCAAATAACAGAGGAACTCATTGCCTAGACAATAATTTATGAATTTAATAGATAAACTCCAGAAAATTGGTTGGTTCAAACATAGGTTAAGGGACCAATTAAATAATTATATTATTCTTACTTATTTAAATATAGTGTTTTATTATAGAGGAAAAAACCTGGGGAGCCCTTAAACTATTATCGTTGTTAACTTTTGGCCCCTCATCTAAAATTTGTTTCCGACTGATCCTTAAACAATTAAAAATGCATACTTTGAGGACTTTCGATGACTTTGAGCACAAATCTGACCGGATTTAAAGGGCATTTTTGTCTGTTCATGTTTTCCCCTCCTTTTCCCCTGACTCCTTGGACAAAGCCACAATATTCATGCTCTTCCAAACACTCCCAAAAAAAAAAAAAAAAAAAAGAAAAGAAAGAAAGTAACGAGGAAACTGTACAAGAAAACAGAGCAAATAAGGGAAAAATAAAATCAGCAAAGTAAAGAAAAAAGAAAAAGGAGGCTCAGATTTGCCTTTAATCAGACAGAAAATGGCTCAAGCCCGCCATGGCTGCAAAAATCACAGCCTTTGATTTTGGGTGTTTTGAGGGCTTAAGGAGCTGGAAATGGAAACAGCAGTAGAATGATTGCGCTCTTTGGGATGCAGCATAAAGGGTTGTTTGGTGGGTAGCGATGAAATCACCGGCGGCGTAATTGCAGAGAGAGGCAAGAACCCTCCACAAAACTCCCTACCTCCCCCACAATTACACTGCCTCATTCTAGGGGTCCTCCTTCTACCGACGCCTCTCGATCTGAAAAAGCTGATAAAGCATGTAGAGACCAAGGCTAGTTTGTGAGTTTAGGATAGAAAGGAAAAGAAAGAAAACTCTAATGAGGACTGAGGTGAGAAGCGAGCTTGTTGAATATGGATTCTCAACAAAAAAAAAAAAAGAATCGAACTTAGTTGAGGCTCAGATCCGTCATATCAGTAAGGCAATGAGGAAGTAAACCGCCATGGCTGCAAAAACCGGTTGCATGTCGGAGAGAACCCATATCAGATTCTCCTACTTCTGCCATCCGGGTTGCCCAACCAAGATACGGGCCACTTTGTCTTAGTGCCAAATTTTCATTTGCTCAGAGAAATTATCATCATGGCCTCAGATTCAGTCCTCCGTGATCTTTCTTTCTTTTCTTTTTCTGCTTTTTTTTTTGGGAGTGTTTGGAAGAGCATGAATATTGTGGCTTTGTCCAAGGAGTCAGGGGAAAAGGAGGGAAAACATGAACAGACAAAAATGCCCTTTAATTCCAGTCAGATTTGTGCTCAAAGTCATCGGAAGTCCTCAAAGTATGCATTTATAATTGTTTAAGGATCAATCGGAAACAAATTTTAGATGAGGGGCCAAAAGTTGACAACGATAATAGTTTAAGGGCTCCTCTTTATTATATTATACTTGAAACTTGGGCTTGAACCATTGGTCCGTTGAATTGGTAACCTTATCGGAGTGATGTCTAAGCCGGTCCGATAACGATAACATATTACTATATTACTATCGTCATATTATTTGTTACACACACATATACATGTATACATACATACATGCATATATATATATATATATATATATATATATATTCTCCAGCATTATTCAGTGTATAGTTATTGTAGTTTTTTTTTTCATCTTTTTGTCCTATCTCGTATTAATATATCTACTCTGATCGATGTTAGGTGTAGAAAAAGGGATTGAATTGGTCGGATGTTCATGCAAGAACATGGGATGGTTGGGGGCAGCGTGAAACGTTTTTTTTATACTTGCATTGTGGGATCCTTAACATGCAAGTTAGTATGTTACCACAGCCATCCACTTAAAGAATTTGCTTGGTGTCGAAAGACAACACAACGTGGCCAAGCCAAACACCACAAGACACCCAACAATCCCGTATGAATGAATATATATATATATATATATATATGAATTATTTTAATAATGAAGATTACTTTTTTTTTTAACGAGTACAATAATATAATAAATTAATAATATAATTGTAAATCAAATGATGGAACAAGTACTAGAGTAGGACAGAACGGCACGACACCACAATTGCAGCGTCATTCAATCCCATACCATAGATTTTGCACATGATACACAATTTAGCACAGAAATCTTAAGTGATTAAATATTGAAAAAGCAAAATTCTTCAGAGAAGAAAATTTTATGTTTGTCACGGATTTGGGGCAGGGACGGTCATCAGTATGACCGTCCCTGCACGGTAAAAAATTTGTGCGGCTGAAAATTGGCTCTCAAAATTTTGTGCGGCTGAAATAACACCATGTAACTCGAAATCCGCGCCAAGTGTGGGGCCCACCACTATCTGTTGTGAAAATACATCCTGTGAAAAAAAAGTTACGCGCAGTTGAACCAATATTACGCGCAGTTGAAATGAGCTAAAATTGGCAGGGACGGTTGCACCTGCAACCGTCCCTGCCCCGAGTCCGTTTGTCACGTACAACTGGCACATACACGAATGACCAGGAATCATGTGAACTGTTGACCATTCTTCTTCAATGACGTAACATTTCTTGGATGAATTGGATTTTGCTGGATAAATGAATGAGGTTCAATTATCTTTAAGGAAAAAGACAATTTAATATTATTGTCTAAAAAGACAATTGAATGAGCCAAGAACTGATGTTTTGTGTGTCTCTACTTTACAATTAGAGATCAAAATCGAGATGTGCAAATATTTTGAACAAGCAAGAACTACTAACCAATAAACATAAACATAGCACAAGAACTATCGCAACCATGGTTCAAAGACTCGGCCGAGTCGTCATCGTTTCGATCCCTTCCGATACGATATCAGAGCGATACGATTCCGAGATATTTGACTCGCTGAGACGTCACTGTGAAGAGTTGAAACGGCCGAATCACATCGAATCATCTCGAATTAACTCGAATTTTTATTATTTTTACTAATTTTTAATTATTTTTTATTATCATATTTTTTTACAATTTTTAAAATATTAAATATTTCAAAAATTCGCGTCTCGCCTAGACCGCGACCGATATGTCTAGACCGATGTGGAACAATTCGGCCCGCGACCGCGACTTTGAACCATGATCGCAACAGGAGAGCCAAGTGTTTAATTAATGGAAATACTGTTAGAAAGATGATCATCTGCAGTCTAATTAAGATTTCATTGCACTTAATCTGACTCAAGAAATTACAGTCCTTATTAATCAGAATTTCTCCTGATTAAAGAACATATTTATTTTGTTTCGATGAACAGAAAATCTACCGACGAATATGAGCAATGAAAGAATCCATCTCCAAGCGACTAGTACCACCTTCCATAACAGAATCCTTTACTGCTTTGCTCAATTCTTTTGCCCTTTGCCTCATCTCTTCTCCTTCAGCTGAATCCATCAATCTTCTCACAGCATTTTCAACAGCCATGGATGTCTCAAGTTCGTCTTGCCGAGACCAATCCCTTACCGACAGACCAATTTTCAGCACCTTTTCCAGTAGTATTGCGTTTCTGTACTGGTCAGTATGCATAGGCCATGCTGCCACCGGTACTCCCATGCTAATGCTCTCCATACACGAGTTCCATCCGCAGTGGCTCATGAATCCACCTGTTGATGAATGTCCAAGAATCTCCAGTTGGGGTGCCCAATCCCTCACAATTATTCCTCTTCCTTCAGTTCTTTCTTCGAATCCCCCGGGCAACTGAACTCTCCTAACTTCTCCCTTGAAGATATCTCCTTGATCTCCATCCTTCAATATCCATATGAACTTTTGCCCGCTTTTCTCTAATCCAATCGCGATCTGCGTGGCTTCCCCATCTGATACTGAAGTATTCGAACCAAAGCAAACAAAAATGACCGAGTTTGGGCCTTGTTTGTCAAGCCACTCCAGGCAATAGTGTCTCTGTCCCGTGTTTTTCTGCTCATTGATCTCAACTGGATTGAAGGGACCAACAGCCCATTGCTTGTAGGAATCGGCAGTTCTGGCTTTTGCAAGAAGATCAAGGTATGGACCCTCTATAAATCTACATGTATTGTACAGATCGCCAGAGCTAATTGGCTTGGATTCATTTTGCAATTTTATGAAATCTTGCAACTCTTGAGGTAAAGAACTTGCATGTGATGGAAGATTTTCGAGTGCTTCAAGTATTTCAGGCTCGAATACTCTAGGTTTCCCTTTTTTGCCCCAAGAATATGCGTACGCGGTGAAGGCTGAGACGCTCATAAAGCTATAGGACTCTGCATTGGGAATTAAATCAACATCCTGGATGACATATGGCGTAACAGAGTCATAAATAACCACCAATCTTCTTGTTATGCTAGAAAGTTGTTGCAGAAGTGCGTAAACTGGCTCCCGGAGTTTGATGGATGCTTTCAGCATTGGGATGAGTTGTACGGGAAATTTTGTCGGGGCGTTTGGGTCAGGAGGAGGAGTTTCATAAGAAGGGACAGGAAAATCGTGGAAATGGATGTTGGAAATGGCAAGAGGATCCCAACCTTGTACTCGGACCTTCGCCTGGCGGGTGTGAGTGGCCGTGCCAACGTAGTGAACGGGTATATTGTAGGAGGAGATGAGGCGGGAGAGATGGAGGAGCTGGTTGAGATGACCTTGTAAAAGAAGGGGAACCATAACCACAGTTACTTCATGTGTTCCTTCTTCTTGAATGCGACCAATTTGGTTTTGTGCAGTAGAATGACCATTTTTGGCCATTGGCTGGATTTGGGATTTGGAAAGCTTTTTGTACTTTAGCTTGTCAGACTTGCTTTGCTCTTATAAGGTGTAAGATGAAAGCTCTGCTAATTCTACAACTCAAGAGAAGCTTCTACAACTCATCTTAATTGCAAGTGGACCCTCTGCTAATATTGTAGGCTTCCTAACCTTCCCAAGAACTCTTTCCATGATTGGTAATATTATTGCAAGTGGAACCTCTGTTAGATGACAAAGTTGGAAAGTACTTGACCATCAAGATTGCTCTGTTGGCAAAATTTGACTTTGATCCAAGTACTCATCAGTTATTCGATCTGGGTTTCCATCATCCTTACAGTTATAGCAAGGAAGCAGCAAAATTTGACTTTGATCCAAATACTCAAATTGTTGGATCTGTAGTAGGACCGACGCGCGGGTTTTACTGCAGTTACAGCAAGGAAACAGCAGAAGAATTGTACAGAAGATACGAGCATCGAGGATAAGGTGGAGGGTCGGTTGTTGTTGTCCGTTGAATTGTTATACTCCTGTCCCATTTTAAAAGTTCTAATTTTTTTTTCATACAGTTTAAAAAAAAAATAATTAATTTTATTAAAAAAATAAATTTAGATTATTTTTTTTTCTAAAATACCCTAACATTATTGTTTCCTCAAGTGGAAGAACAACCGGGGCTACAACAACAATGAAAAAATAAAAACATTGAGAAAAAGTTGTTCAAACCATCATAAAGGAGAGAAGATTGAATTGTCCAAAACAATTTGTGGAATTGGAGTCCGATTATGATTCTAGTAACTACATTTTGGATGAAAGTTTTTTCAAATCTGATTAAGGGAAAAGCTATTTAAAATTTGATATTTTCCTTGAGAAGGGGAAAATTTAAGTCAGAGTTCTTCCATTGTTAAGTTTAGTATTTCAATTTTGAAGGATTATTATTACTTTACCCCCTTAGTGTTTGGTATTACTATCAAATTTTCCCTTAACTTTGTTTTTTAGTCATTTTACCCGCAAAATTAAAGATCAAACTTAATGAAATTTATTAATTCAAGTGATAAGACATGTTTAGCTTTTAAAATTATTATTACTTTACTCCAATAAACTATATCTTTATTATTAATTTATCTCATAGAGTTATTTTTTAGATAATTTATCCCACCATTAAACCAATTTAACAAGTTAAAAAACTTTAGAAGAAAATACCCTATTTTTGTATAATAAAAACAATAAAAAAGTTAGAGTAGCCCTTCTCCTTTTTAGTATCAAGGAAAAGAAAGTCAAAATATTAATCTCTTTCTTCTTGACAATCTTATTAATATTGGAAAAATAGAATATTAGAGAGAGAGAGAGAGAGAGAGAGAGAGAGTAAAATACCTAGAAAATTATGTTAGAGAGTAAAGCGATTGTACCACTATAATTTAAAGGGATAAAGTGATAATAATGTAGTAATGTTATAAAATAAAAGAGAATTTTTGTCAAAAAATTGTTAACATATTAAGTTGAATTACCTTTGGGGTGAAGTGACTAAAAAATAACATTAGGGGGTAAATTAATGTAGTAATATAGTTTATGGGGGTAAATTGATAATAACCCAATTTTGAACCAAATAGTTAGAGGTGGGAAGATTATGGCTAGGGGTGGTAGGTTAAAAAAAATGGAAAATTTAAGTCAAGTCTCGAGATTTTGTTACAGATCCAAAAACATATGGAACATATTGGGACGATTTATTAGTAATAGAATTTTGCCTAGTAAACTCTTCCATGTAAGCTTGACGAGTTAGTGTTAGGACTTAGGAGCTCTTTCTTCGTTTTATATGTTTGCTCAAAATCTTTTCGAGACTTTTATTATGCTGGATGAACGAGGTGCAATTATTTTTAAGGAAAAAGACAATATCGTCCAAAGGACTATCGTGTGCCGAGCTCAGTGTTCATCCCTAAACAGCCGTCTCATGTTTATCACCCGAACCATCTATTTGTGTTGTAAGAATCTACCTACGAATATGAGTGAAGAAGCACGGAACTTCCTCGGACAGAGCTGATCTGACGAGTTCGGCGTGCTGATGAGAAGAGCGTTTCCCCAATCTGCAAAGCGAACAAGAGAATGGTCTAATAGGGGAGCCCCGAGGTCGTCCCCGAGTGTACTCCGACGGTCAAGTTAGTTTTCCGGTGAGTGAGATTCACGGGAAGTAAACAGTCGGGAGTAACTGTCCAAACAGTGAGCGTACCTTGCGCAGTCGGCGTGCGTTATTATTTATACCTGTTTAGGAGTCCGACCTCCGTACGTTTCGGGACCTGCCCAGAATAGCCTCAATCCCACACTGAGGGGGAGCAATCCCGACCTATGCGGGATTGTTCTCTAGAGCCCCTTGGAGCCCTAATGGCGGAGGGCCGCGAGACGGTTCTCATGGGCCTGGGGTCTAAGCCCAACTCAGGCCTCTCTAGGCTGCCACGTGTATAGGCCCAGGACGGGGCCTCTGCACTAGCCCCCTAGATTAGGTAGGGATTTCAGGCAAACCTAATCTATACCCGTGCCACGTGGGAGCCCAACGTTGCACTGCTCTGCCACGGTCACCTCTGGTACAGTGCTGTCATTGGGAAGCAGCGTCCGCGTCCTTTCAGTTGTCGCGTCTCTTCGGTCTCCGTACCGCTCTTAAATGCGTTCACATAAGCCGGTTCAAATTCAAGCAACCGTTTCCCCCCATTTTGCTCCCTATAAATAGGGATTCTAAGACTTTCTCCAACTCTATTTGCCATTTTCCCTTCTTCACGTGCTTTTTCTACTCCCAAAAGCTCTTACGGCAAGACTTCCGGCCATCAGTACCCAGATTCCGGCAGTTCCTCCATCCCTTTCACTCCGATCATCAGTAAGTTATTTTTCCCCTCCTCTGCCACCTTCTGCATTTTATGTCGGATCGCTCCGGCGTTACCTCCACCGTATCCCAAACTCCGGCCCGTCGTAGAGCCCCCAGAATCTTCATTTCCTTCTCGTCTTCGTCCTCATCTTCATCTTCATCCTCTCCTCCTCCTCTCTCTTCTTCCTCTGCTTCCAACCCCCACTTCCACATTTCCGACATGCTCGAACCCATTGATATCATGAGCTCTCCATCTGCCCATTCTCCTTCTACCCGCGCCTTGGAGGAGGCGGCCGAGCTTGATGCTTTCATCGATCAGCAGGCCACCTCCATTCCCTTCCCCAGGTCCCCACATGACTCCACTGAAGGAGCCCAGGGCGGGGCAGGTGAGGATAGGGACTCCTCGGAGGGGACCCCTACTGCTGAGCAGGGGGATGACCTCGAAATCGACTTCGGTCTACCTGACCAGCAAGAGGTCACCCTCTCACCCGGGGTTGTGGCCGAGTTGGCCAGGTTCTTTTCCATTCCTCCGGCCTACGAGCTGAGGGCTGCCAGGCCCGACGACCGAGCAAGCCGACCTCCTCCTGGTTTCGTAGCCATCTATAAGGAGCAGCTGGTCGCGGGGTTTCGACTCCCCATCTTTTCGGCCCTAGCCGAGATTCTGAGTTACTGGGGGCTCAAAATCACCCAAATCCTCCCCAACTCGATCAGGATCATCACTGCGTTCCTGATCCACTGCCAAATCTGCTTCATCCCCTATTCTCTTTCTCTTTTTCGGGTCTCCTACACCCTCAAACTCTCCCTTCTTGGGTGGTACTACTTCTCCCGCCGAACTGTTGGCAAAGTTCGGGGTGGGGAGGGCACCCAGGACCTATTCTACGGGATCCCCTCTTCCGTGAAGAATTGGAAGGGGGATTTCTTCTTTGTCAAGTCCACACATCTTCCCTCTGATGTGTGGAAGGTTGGGGAGGTCGTATCCGACCCCTATCCGGATGACCTGAACCCCGAAGCCCTCAGCCAGCTGGTGAGCTCCAAGGTGAAACTCTATGCAGGCAAGTTCTCCACCGAGCAAATATCTGCAGCCGGGTTGATGGGGACTTTGTCCGGGTCCCCCGAAGGAGTGGAGCCTTCCCCTACTGACTGCGACACTTGTAATGCCGCCTCTAGACTCCCGTAGTCTATTGTTTCTTTCCTTCTTTTACTGACCAGTTTTTACTAACCTGGCGGTGTTTTGTTGCAGTGAGGAAGCTCTCCAGGCTACTGGTTGCGCCAACCGAGCAGGTCGCCCCCACTACGCAGCCGGAGGCGGCGAAGAAGGCCTCTGAGGCCTCTCCGACTCCTGGGGCAGCTCGGCCCCCCAGAAGGAGGCCTCCCAATCTCAGTCCCCCTCCAAGCAGGTCGCCGGCAAAAAGAACGCGACGGGGCAGAAGAGGGGCCGAGAGGATGAGCCCTCCTAACCCGGGAAGAAGCCAACGCAAGCCTCAGCACAGCGCCCCCTCCTGCTGACGTCGGGGGGCCCTGTCCACCTGAGGATTGGCTCCGCGGAGGAGCACACCCGGGAGAGCGCTCCCCCGAGCTTGTGGCACTTCCGCCACGTGGCCCCCACGAAACCGGGGCAGGCCCCTACGATGCATGACCCCCGTCACTTCTGCCCGACCTGGGAGCTCTCCATCAATGACCGAGCCCAGTTCCCCGAGGTGGTTCGCGAGTTGGTCACGGGCTCAGTCCTCCCACGCGACAGGAGGTGGATGGATCTGGCCAACCCGTCCGAGCTCCAGGACATGTACTACACCGCCCAAACCCAAGTAAGCCCTCTCTCGCTTAGGCCCCTTGGGTCCCTGATCTTTCCCTTGATGGAGTCGGTAATTTACTAACTTTTACTTTTCTTTTCTCAGGCCAACGCCGTCGGTGCTGCCCTGGCGACACGCTTCTCCGAACTGTCTCCCGACTTGAAGAAATTGCAAAAGAAGAATCGGGAAATCGAGCAGAAACTTGCCCAGACCCTTAAGGGGGCGGACTCCCTTAAGGCCAAGTTGGGCAGGACGGAGAAGGAGCTGGAGGAAGCCCGAGTCCAGCTCGTCTCCTCCCGGTCCGAGTTGGACCAGGAGAAGAAGGGCGTGGCAAAGTTGAGGGAGGAGCACGCCATTGAGCTCTCCGGCACCGTTAGTTGGAAGCGCAAGAAGGCTGTTCGGAATTTCATCTCCTCCGAACAGTTTGCCGAGGACGTGGCCCTCCTCAACCAGCCTATCCTCCAGGTCGGCTTCACGAGGGCCTTAGACCAGGTGAAGGGCCTCAACCTGCCCGGCTTCAACTTGGCTGGCTTCAAGGATTACAACCCCGCAGCCGAGGGGAAGTTGGACTGGCTCTTCGATGGGTACTGCAAGGGGCATGCCCTGAAGGACCTGGTGGACATGAGCGACGTGGGGGCCGAGCTGGCGGAGATCCCCCTGGAGGAGGAAAAGGCTCCCGGCAGGGCTTCCGGGAAGGAGCCAGTGGCTTAGGATAGCGGCCACTCCAGAAACTCTTTCCATTCTCTTATAAGGATATGGCCCTGCCCCGCAGCTCGGATATCTTTTTGAATGGCCTTCACCATACGCCTCTCAACATGCTTAAGGTGTACCTTCAGCTCCCGCTTCCAACAGGTCGCCCTCTCAACATGCTTAAGGTGTACTATCAGCTTCCGCCTCAAGCAGGTCGCCAGCAAGAAGAAGACGTAGCTAGGTTTCTCTTTCCTTTTATAGTTCGGTAGGCTTTGTAATAGATAGGGTCTAAATGCATATATGAAACAATATTTGAATGAAACTGTCTGCTTTTGACCTTCAGTCCTTGCTAGCGCCTAATTCTAATAACCGAAAAGGGCACACCGACCTCCCGGGTCGAGCACCAAATAAATCCACCAAGGCCGCGTGTCGGCCTCCTGGGTCGAGCATCAGACTTTAAAGCTTTAAGCCCTGCCGTCCTCCTGGGTCGAGCATCAATTATCAAACTTTAAAGGCCTTCCGTTGATTCCTTATTTTATTTTGTCCCCTAGCCGCCGGCCTCCTGGGTCGAGCGTCAAGAGTTTGAATGCCGACCTCCTTGGCCGAGCGTCTCAAAATTTTAAAGATAGTCATGCCGACCTCCTGGGTCGAGCGTCGATTTCTTTTGAAGGGTCGAGCGTCGATCTCCCAGACTTGAAAGGCATTCCATCCGTTACCATTCATCACCCCTTAGAACCCCCACTAGGACACTTAGCAGTATCTGAGTGTGCTAGTGTAGAAGCGAAAAGTTAAACGGCATTGATAATGAGAACGGATTTAAAACTTGCAAACTGAGCATTTATTTAATGATGAACTGGTACGAAAATTCCAGAGAATACAATAAGATACCCTAACCCAGTCTATCCTACATACAATCGCAAGTTCGAGAAGTGCCATGTGCGGGGTACCTCAACTCCATCTAATCTTGCAAGCTTGCAGTAACCAGCTCGGCTCGCTTCCAGGACTTTGTATGGACTCTCCCAATTTGGATCAAGTTTGTTGGAGCTATGAGCTCGGCTGACTGAGTTCTTTATCAAGACGAGGTCTCCAGGCTAGTATTGCGTATTCCTCACCTTCGCGTTGTGGTAGCGAGCGAGCTGGCTTTTATACTTAGCCATCCGTATCGCTGCTTCCTCGCGCTTTGCCTCCAGCAGGTCCAAATTGCACCTCAACTCTTCTTCGTTGGCTGTTGCAACGAAGTTTTGTGTTCGAGGCGAGGGGAGACCGACCTCCGCGGGCACCACCGCCTCCGCCCCATAAATCAGGAAAAACGGGGTCTCATGAGTGGCCGTCCTCGGCGTAGTACGGTAAGTCCAGAGGACGCTAGGGAGTTCATCTACCCAGTTAGACTGGGCTAGTTCCAACCTAGTCTTTAGCCCTTGCAGAATGGTTCGGTTAACATTCTCCACCTGACCATTGGCCTGGGGGTGTCCGACCGAGGTGAAGTGTTGGCTGATCCCGAGCTCGACGCACCAGCTTTTGAAGGAATTTTCAGCAAACTGTCGCCCGTTGTCGGATATCAAGACATGCGGGATCCCGAAGCGGCAGACTATGTTCTTCCAGAAGAACTTCTGAATTGCCCTTCCGGAGATAGTGGCCAGAGGTTCGGCCTCCATCCATTTTGTGAAGTAGTCGATGGCCACCACGAGGTGTTCGTACCTTCCGGGAGTTCGGAGAAAGGGACACAAGAGGTCTATTCCCCACTGGACAAAGGGCCAAGGACTGTAGATGGGGACCATCTCCCGAGTGGGCTGGTGGTGCAGCGGGGCGTGCATCTGGCAAGTTCGGCATGTCTGAACAAGGGCCGCAGCATCTCGGAATATCGAGGGCCAGTAGTAGCCTAGGAGCAAGCATTTTTTGGCCAACACTCGGGACCCCACATGTGCAACGCACAGGCCTTCGTGTACTTCTCGGAGGACATAGTCGCCCTCCGCAGGAGTTACGCACTTTAGCCAGGGAGACAAATACGACCTCCTGTAGAGGGTCCCCCAAGCGTAGGCGTACTTAGCAGTTCGGAGCTGGAGTCGGCGAGGCTCGATTTTATTTTTGGGGAGGACACCCGAGTTGAGGAAGTCCACAAGAGGAGTCATCCAAGTGGCCGAACTGTCTATGGCCAAGACCTGGATCTGGTCAATGCTTTTTTGCTTGACTACCTCCACCAAAACTTCCTTGCCCAGGTGGGCAAACGAGGAGGACGCCAGTTTCGACAGGGCGTCCGCCCGTTTGTTCTGTGACCTCGGCACCCGCTCAATCTCGAAAATGTCGAACAGTTTCATCGCCTCCTGCACCTTAGTCATGTATTTTTTCATGACATCCTCCTTAGCCTCGTACTCCCCGCGGACCTGGCAGATTATTAGTTGGGAGTCACTCCGGACCCTGATCGCGGTTATACCCATTTGGTGGGCTATCCGCTATCCTGTCAATAGGGCCTCGTACTCAGCCTCAATGTTGGATGCCGGGAAGTCAAACCTGAGCGCGTAGGTCAGCTCCTCCCAGGTAGGAGAGGTGAGCAGCAGGCCGGCTCCGCTCCCTTCCTTACTTGAGGTCCCGTCTACAAATAGTACCCACGGCTCCTCCGGCTGCGCCTCCTCAGGCGTATAGCTCGGCTCAGTCATGGACAAACTGGCTCCCTCGGTGAGGAAGTCTGTCAGGGCCTGAGCTTTGATAGCGGTGCGAGACTGATAGCCGATGTCGTGCTCGGCCAGTTCGACGGTCCATTTGATTATTCTGCCCGAGATCTCGGGTTTTATGAGTATCTGCCATAAGGGTTGATCCGTCAGGACAGTAATGCTGTGGGCCTAGAGTAAGGTCGGAGCTTCCTGGCGGCGTGCACCAAAGCGAGGACCAATTTTTCCGCCGGCGTGTACCGCGTCTCCAGCCCTTGTAAAGCTCGGCTAACGTAGTATATTGGCCTTTGAGCCCCCCTGTCCTCCCGCACCAAGACCGCACTAACGGTCTCGTTGCAAGCAGACAAGTACAGGAACAGGGTATTTCCCTGCTCTGGGGCAGTCAGAGCAGGCAGCTCGGTCAGGTATGCTTTTAGATCGGTGAAGGCTTTCTGGCATTCCTCCGTCCATTGAAAGTCCTTTGGTGCTTTCAGGATTCGAAAGAAGGGTAGCCCCCTTACCGCGGAGCGCGAGAGGAATCTATTCAGGGCGGCCATCCTCCCCGTGAGCCGTTGGACCTCCTTGACGCTCCTCGGGGGGGCCATGTCCATGATAGCATGGAACTTATCCGGGTTGGCCCGAATTCCCTCTCTGGAGACCAGGTAGCCCAGGAACTTTCCCGACCTGACCCCGAAAGTACATTTCTTCGGGTTCAGCCGCATCCGACTTTTCAATAGAATATTCAGGATTTTTCTCAGGTCGGGAACGAGCTGCCGGCCCTCGCCTGTGTCTCCGCGGTAGGCGCGCCCTGCCTCCTGTCCTGGCCGACCTTGCCGCACGAATTGCCCCAGGAAGTCGCGCTGGATCAGATTTTCGATCTCCTTTCGCAGGGCCCATCACCCCTCCGTATCGTGCCCCACATCACGGTGGAAGGCACAGTACCGGTCATGGTTTCTCTTATTCTGGGGTATCCCCATCTTAGGTGGCCGCTCCACTAGGCCATTCGCCTCCAGAACGGCCAGAACCTGGGCTCTGGGCCGAGTTAGGGGGGGTGTAGTCTTTTTCTGGAAGCGGCGGTTGAGCGGGAACTTTATCCTTTGAGAGCCGGTCGAAAACATTCTTCTTGGCCGGGCCGTCCTTGTTCTCGGGGGGGGTTTATCCTTTCTCTCCGATCTCTTGATCTGACTCTCTCTTTAGGCGAGCAGCCTCCTCCGCATTAGCGGTTGCGTGCGCCCTAGTCAGGAGCTCTTCCAGGTCTCCGGGAGGCTTCTCGACAAGCTTGTAGAAGAGCTGTTCCACCCTGAACCCGTTCATGAAGGCGGTCATGACCACCCTTTCATCCTTGTCCCTAATCTGCAAGCTCTCCGTGTTGAAGCGGGTCATGAAATTTCTCAGGGACTCATCCGGCTTCTGCCGGATTGCCATCAGATGAGTTGCGTTTTTGGAGTAAGTCTTCGAGGAGACGAATTGGGCGGCGAATTGTCTGGCCAGCTCGGTGAAACTCCGGATGGACCCCGATGCCAGGCCCTGGAACTAGAGCCGGGCCTTCCCCTTCAGGAACATGGGGAAGGTCTTGCAGCGGACTGCATCCGCAGCGGTCTGCAGACGTATGTGTGTCAGGAAGACCGAGAGGTGGTCTTCCGGGTCGGTCGAACTGTCGTACAGTTCGATGTTCGGGATTTTAAATTTCCGAGGTAACGGGTAGTCCTCTATTTCTCGGGTAAAGGGCGAGACTGTGTAGTTGTCCTCGTACAGTTGCGGCCGCAGGATCTGCTCAAACTTGTGCCGGACAGGCTGCCACTGGGGAGGGTCCCGCGGCCGGCTCTTGATAGATCGGGCGGGGGAACGCTCAGCCTCGTTCCGCGCAAGCTTCCACGAGGAGAGATTCCTTGGTCGGCCCCCCGCGGACCAGTCGCGAGAATATCTCTCGCTGTCCCCGACCACCGAGCCCGCGGCCGAGGGGGAGTCCGTGGCCGTTTACTCTTGGGGGGCTGGTCCCACGACTCATCCTCCGAGGGAACGGGAGGCGATTCCCTCTCCTTCCCCTTCGCCTTGGAGGTTTGTGCGCCCTAGCTTCACCCCTCTCCTTTGCTTGCCGAATTATGTCTTCGAGCATGGGAAGGTTCTCCGTTACGAACTGAAAGATCTGCTGTCTCCGCTCCCCTGAAAGGGCGGAGCCCCCGTAGCCCCGAGCCGCCTCGGTCTCCATTCGCCGGGACCCCTCGCCGGCTTCGGGATCGGTGTTCTCCATAGTTCACTTTGAACGCGTTCTCGCTATCAGCACAACCACTCGTACCTTCGGTTCCCACAGACGGCGTCAACTGAAGAAGCACGGAACTTCCCCGGACCGAGCTGACCTGATGAGCTCGGCGTGCTGATAAGAAGAGCGTTTCCCCAACCTGCAAAGCGAACAAGAGAATGGTCTAATAGGGGAGCCCCGAAATCGTCCCCGAGGACACTCCGACGGTCAAGTTAGTTTTCCTGTGAGTGAGATTCACGGGAAGTAAACAGTTGGGAGTAATTGTCCAAACAGTGAGCGTACCTTGCGCAGTGACTCATGAATCCACCTGTTGATGAATGTCCAAGAATCTCCAGTTGGGGTGCCCAATCCCTCACAATTATTCCTCTTCCTTCAGTTCTTTTGTCGAATCCTCCAAGCAACTGAACTCTGCTAACTTCTCCCTTGAAGATATCTCCTTTATCTCCATCCTTCAGTATCCATATGAATTTTTGCCCACTTTTCTCTAATCCAATCGCGATCTGCGTGGCTTCCTCGTGTGATACTGAAGTATTCGAACCAAAGCAAACAAAAATGACCGAGTTTGAGCCTTGTTTGTCAAGCCACTCCAGGCAATATTGTCTCTGTTCTGTGTTTTTCTGCTCATTGATCTCAACTGGATTGAAGGGACCAACAGCCCATTGCTTGTGGCTTTTGTAAGAAGATCAAGGTATGGACGCTCTATAAACCTGCATGTATTACCAACTCCTTCACTCAAATAATAACGAATGTCCAGTTCTACACCTAACAATCAACTCAAACTCTAATTACATTATCTATCATTAGGGACAATGAAAAAGGATAAGAGTACAAAGTCATATAGATCCAATTTAAACAAAAGATTCTGAAATCTAATTTTACACTTTTTTTATTCTTATTTGCGAAAATTAAAATCATGAAAATAAACTACCTATCATGAATACAGGCTAGTAATTCAAAATGTTGAATGAAAAGATACGAAATATTTTCTTCACATCCTTAATTTTTGGCCCCAACAATTATTTTACATATCAATAACCTTATCTAGTAAATAAGCATTTTTCACTATTAAGAAACTTTATATAAATCAAAATATCAAAATATAATTATCTATCCATAAATTAAGAGACTCTAATTAATTTTTAATTCAACAGGCCTCAACATTTCCTTCCTAATCATTCTTTCCTTGGATCTTCATTTGTCATATTCTTTCTCCTCCGCTCTAGCACTATCACCCTATTATCAAATAACAATTTTAATAAATAAAAAATTAAAATTAAAATGAATATGTATAATGGAGTTTATTATTTTAAGGGGGGAAGTAGTTACAATTCTTTCATTTAGCCTAAAGATTTTTCATGTAATCAATACCCGTCTTCTTGTCAGCCACAAGGAATTTTTTTCCAAAAAAAAAAGGACACAGAATAAATAAAAATTAAAAAAAATGAAAAAACACATTTCTTTAGATTTAAGGGGAAAAGTATTTATAGCATCACATACAAACTTCAACTTGCCTTTTTTAGGGCGCAAAAGAAAGTCAGATAAAAGGAGGAAGTGGTAAGAAAAGGAATAAGCAAAGGTTTCTGATCAGGACACAAAAAAATGACAAAAAATAATAAATAGTATATACAAACAGAGACGGTAAAAGTAGAAGATCATGAATCATGATTATTGGACTAAGAAAGAAAGGAAATATCAAACCCAATCTTGATCTCCTCCAACTAAACCATTCATTTAGTTAATTATGGATAAAATTGAAAGAAAATGCATCAACTAATCCAATTGAGAAAAAAGTAGAGTAAACGATTTGGATGAAGGGAAGAAAAGAAGAGCAATACAGAGTGAAAACTAAATAAGGAATTTGCAGTGTTGATAAGAGTTTGTTTAGTTGTCCTTAGCAAAATAAGAGAAAGGAAATAAGGTGAAACAAAAGGAAGCAAAAGGAAGAAAAGAAAAGGAATGTGCCATGTGTCAAAATGAAGGGAGAGTCACTTGGCAACCATTGAAATTGCTACAATAACTCCACTTTCTTCTTATATAACTAGGAGGTTTTCGGCTGTGCTTATAATTTGTTGTCATATATTTTTGTATAAGATAAGATTAACAGTAATGTTTGTGAAATAACATTCTTAAAATCATAAATTACCAATCAAACATGTGGCTAACAATATAAGACTAAACAAAATTAGAAAACCATCAACATTGCAAAAGATAAGAGAAGATGACAAAAGATTGGCAAGTAGTTTTACAAATAGCTTGATATCTTCAAGTGTAAGTTAGTCTTACAGAGACGGGAGAAGACATGCTGAATACTTAATATAAAGTGCAATGATAAGCTGCAATTACCAAAAATCAAATATTGAGATCCATTAAGTTGCACAAAAGAACAATTTCTTAATGGATGTCAATATTGTGTCAAAAGATGCAAGATTAGCAATTCAGCTATAAAGTGCTTTAAGATTAGCAAGATTAGCAATTCAAAAGGCTTCAAGCAAGTTTAGAGTTCATTATCATGCTGCTTCTTCAAGGGACTTCTTGGTGCAAGATTAGTTGGAGCGAAAGCTAAGAGTGCATTGGTGGGCAGTGAGGCAGGTGTAATAGCTTTAGCAGAATTTGATCCAATTTTAGGAGGTATAGTTCCAAAAACCAAGGCTCTCTTTGCTGTGGTCACTGGAGGCTGCACTTTGTTTGCTGTAGCAGAAGTTTCAGCGATGGTATCAAGTAGTTTTTTGGTTGATGGACTGAAAAATTCATTTTTGTTAGCAGATTGCAGCACAGTAGCATGAAGGTCTGGAATTTTTTCATTCGTTTCTGCAGCCGTGATTGCCATTGGAATGTGAGCTGATTCCTCAGTAGTGTATGCCTTGACAATATTATACTTGCCTTCCTTCTAGCCTTGATAATCTGCCTCATAGTAGCGGATAAAACACACAATCGAATGTTTTCCGATTGCAGATGCTAGTTCAGCAGAAAAGTTAAGCTCCTGCAATTTTTTGTTTTAAAGTATAAATAATTATCAAGTGTATCCTAAAATATTAGCTATTTGTTTGGAAGTAGAAGTTCTTATTGTATATTTTGCTCCTATACGCTCTGCTGATATATATGAGTAGGTCTATATAATATGCCAATATATATATGAGCTCTTTGTCTGTTTTAATAACATTTGACTACTACTAACTTCGTCAAAGAGACCATTTATTGAATTTGAGTGTTGGCTTGTCTTTCTTTTTCGCATTCAATAGCATAGCACAGAGGTCTGACTAATGATTAACTAATACAATAGCAACTAAAAGTGCATACACATAGTCAGTTTTAACTCGAGCCAAACATGTCATGTATAGATACCAAGATAATAACCAAGAACTCAAGCACATACAATAAACAAAACTTACTATCAGATTTTAGGGAGAAGAACATATTTTATGTTTCTTAATGGTTATTAATGTTAATAAAAGCTAAAACTTTCCAACAGAAAACATGCGGCCTCTAATTTAATCAATAACATAACAGTTTCAAAACTCTAAGTACATAAAAAAAAGTGCAAATCAAAAGCATAAAGCTTAAATTTGATCTTGAGTTTTTTAGACAAACCTCGTAGCAACGTATGCAGACTTGCAAGAACAAAGCACAAATAGCCTACAACAGAGGCAACTTCAATTTAAATGAAAATTTTAGTTTTGCAATTAAAACGAAAAAAAAGAATAAAATTCAATGCAGATAATGGGGAAAAGTTCAAAATTTTAAAAAATATTAATAAATCAATATAAATAAGCAAGAGAGAAAAGGTAATTTATTGTTTTTTATCAGGTGAAAGATGAACAAAAAAAGATAGCAAAAAAATTAACCATACCACGTGGGGAAAGTGAAGCAACAAGAGCAAAACACCAATTGTTTTTTTTTTCTTATCCTTCTTAAACCAAATAAATGATCATGATTACTTGTGAAAAAAGCTTAAAGGAAGCATCAAATCTATCAATGATCTCTAGGTTGATCAATGGTTTAAACTTGAGCAGGTACAATAAAGGTTAGAGAAAGATGGGGTTTTCTCTAAAAACTTTTCATGCCCTAGACAAGTCTAGACTAAACGAAACATCAAACAAGGCACACACTAAGTTGCTTAATCAATAGTCACTTAGATACTAAAAGTTTTGCCGATAACAGCCTTTCTGCATTGACTTTAAAGTTCTCTGAAAAATAGTTAATCACTCATATTTCTCATTTAGAACAACAACAGGTCACATATCTCATCTGAGATATTATTACTATAATTCATTCTAAGAAAAACTATCTTAGGTTCTGTATAACTTCTTATTTTTATGTGTTACCAAATTGTCCATTGTGATTAAAGAGAAAAGCACCAGTAGCAGGAGGTTGAAATTAGTTAAAAAGGAACTTGTCATGTAATAATAACTTTAGCATAGCAGCCACAACCCCAAAATCAGCACAAGCAAAAGTTTGTCTCACAAAATATATTGTGCTAATGACTTTGGCTCACAAAATCTGTTATTGATGTCCATTACTACAATTTTTTTTTCTAGTGTATGTAGCAATTTGACTGTTTGATAGTACATTGATTATATATAAACCAGTAGGATAGCTCAATTGGCCAGAATCACATCAGCAAATGGATCTCTCTTTTTTGTAGGTATTCCACTAATAATATATATATATATATATATATATTCAAGAATTCACCAAATTTCAAAATAAGGATTATTGAACTAGGAGCTGGATTCGTATTTTCATTTTTGGCTTATTTTTTTAGGTGAATGGGTTGCAGCAGCACAATTGGATTAAGAAAATATTAACACAATCACCTACTCAAATAAACAACCATTTGTTTCACAAAGGATCACACAAAACAAATAGCACCAGCAAACTTAAAATAAATGAAGCAGAAACTGAGGAAAAACTACTAAAAAAAAAGGGAACGGTGAAATTTCACTTTTGAAAATATAGTCACATAAAATGAAGAAAAGCTGCTCATAGATTCAAGAAAGACAACAAGCTGACCTTCAAGTTAAAGGATTCCTTGACTGATGATATGAACTGCAGCAGAAGGAACCTATCAATTGACGCATATGTGTATAATAGAATTTATTAATCTGTCTATTACTCATACGGGGAAAATTTGACAAAAAAAAGGGAAAGACTTTTTCTCAACAAAGAGACTCCAAAGAGAAAGTGTAAAGATCAAGATGCTTCTTCTTGCAGTTTATAAGACAGAGGAGCCAGCACCATGCACTGATAAATACCTCTATTCCATTTTTTGATTTCGTAATTCACTGGAAAGGTTACAGGCTAAATGAATAGGAAACCTATTTCTTATCATAATTGGAATAAGGAAAAAATCACATCTGAAAAGATATTTCTCATCATAATCGTACAGCTGATGAGAATTGAAAAGAAATCATGATTTGAGCAGAAAAGTGAATAGCAAAGCTAATGAGAATAGAATGTCATACCTAATCTAACAAAAAGTTCCCAATTTCGCTCATTTGAAATACAATTATCATGTGAGTGTCCAACAATTCTTGCAACATGAAATCAATAGAAAGAGAAATGGGTTAACATGAAATCAATTCTTGCAACATGAAATGGGTTAATTTGATATTAGAGAAAGAAGAAACCACGGCAAGTGTAGACAAGAGCAGTTCACCTGCTCCTAACTTTCCTCCTTTGAAGTACAAACACCATGTGAGTGACCAGCAATCTCTACAACATGAAATCAAGTGTCTGCAGGAGTAGCAGTTGACCTACTGGCTTGAAGAAGGGACTCACAAAACCCATCTCCCAAATCATGTAAAAATCCCAACTTTTTGGCTAGAATAGGCGTTTCGAATTGGGTTTGGTAGAATAGCCGTTTGGAATTGGATTTGCTCAGAATAGGCGCGCCAAATTTTGGCTCAGAATAGCCGTCTGGCTTCAACGGCAATTTGAGAAAGAAACTATTCAATGCCAAAAGAAAGAACATGTTTCAGACAATTTGGAAGGAATATTTGACTTTTCCACATGACAAAAGAAAAAGGAAAGCACTAATGAGAAATAAACAGTTCAATGCCAAAAGAAAGAGAAGGCTTTGGACAATTTGAAAGAAATATTAAGAGAAGGCTTCAGACAACTTGCAAGAAATATTTGACCTTGTCACTTGTCAAATAATTAAGAAGCCACTTGGCAAAAGAAAAGGAAAGCACTAAACTTTCATCTTTTCTTATATATATACGAGGTAGATAGGCATATATATATGTGTGTGAATTATTTTAATAATGAAGATTACTTTTTTTTTTTACGAGTACAAACAATATAATAAATTAATAATGTATTTGTAAATCAAATGATGGAACGAGCACTATAATAGTACAGAACGGCACGACATCACAATTGCTGCGTCATTCAATCCCATGCCACAAATTTAGCATATGATATACAATTGGGACTTGGGAACCAGTACAAAAATCTTAAGTGATTAAATATTGAAAAAGCAAAATTATTCAGAGAAGCAAATTTTTATGTTTGTTACGTACAACTGGCACATACACTTTTTTTTTTTTTTTTTCTGGAGACGATAAACCTAATTTATCCTATAATAAGGGAAGGGGGCGGATCTAAGGAAGTCCAGGAATAATCCGGAGGGGACTGAACCACCACCGGACTAGATGGGTGCACAGCACACCTGCCTGGATTTTTTTTGGAAACAAGCCACTTAAATGTGACATTTTTGGTGGGATCCCTTGCCTCCCCCACCAATTAGGTGGTGGCCACTGAGCCAATGGCCCAGTGGTTAACTGGCACATACACGAATGACCAGGAATCATGTGCACTCTTGACTATTCTTCTTCAATGACGTAACATTTCTTGGATGAATTGGATTTTGCTGGATGAATGAATGAGGTTCAATTATCTTTAAGGAAAAAGACAATTTAATATTATTGTCTAAAAAGACAATTGAATGAGCCAAGAACTGATGTTTTGTGTTTGTCTCTACTTTACAATTAGAGATCAAAATCGAGATGTGCAAAAATTTTGAACAAGCAAGAACTACTAGCCAATAAACATAAACATAGCACAAGAACTATCGCAACAGGAGAGCCAAGTGTTTAATTAATGGAAATACTGTTAGAAAGCTGATCTTCTGCAGTCTAATTAAGATATCATTGCACTTAATCTAACTCAAGAAGTTACAGTCCTTATTAATCAGAATTTCTCCTGATTAAAGAACATAATTATTTTGTTTGGATGAACAGAAAATCTACCTACGAATATGAGCAATGAAAGAATCCATCTCCAAGCGACTAGTACCGCCTTCCATAACAGAATCCTTTACTGCTTTGCTCAATTCTTTTGCCCTTTGCCTCATCTCTTCTCCTTCAGCTGAATCCATCAATCTTCTCACAGCATTTTCAACAGCCATGGATGTCACAAGTTCGTCCCGCCGAGACCAGTCCCTTACTGATAGACCAATCTTCAGCACCTTTTCCAGTATTATTGCGTTTCTGGGCTGGTCAGAATGCATAGGCCATGCTGCCACGGGCACTCCCATGCTAATGCTTTCCATACACGAGTTCCATCCGCAGTGACTCATGAATCCACCTGTTGATGAATGTCCAAGAATCTCCAGTTGGGGTGCCCAATCCCTCACAATTATTCCTCTTCCTTCAGTTCTTTCTTCGAATCCTCCGGGCAACTGAACTCTCCTAACTTCTCCCTTGAAGATATCTCCTTGATCTCCATCCTTCAGTATCCATATGAACTTTTGCCCGCTTTTCTCTAATCCAATAGCGATCTGCCCTGCTTCCTCGTGTGATACTGAAGTATTCGAACCAAAGCAAACAAAAATGACCGAGTTTGGGCCTTGTTTGTCAAGCCACTCCAGGCAATAGTGTCTCTGTTCTGTGTTTTTCTGCCCATTGATCTCAACTGGATTGAAGGGACCAACAGCCCATTGCTTGTGGGAATCGGCAGTTTTGGCTTTTGCAAGAAGATCAAGGTACGGACCCTCTATAAACCTGCATGTGTTGTACAGATCGCCAGAGATAATTGGCATGGATTCCTTTTGCAATTTTAAGAAATCTGTCACCTCCTGAGGTAAAGAACTTTCATGTGATGGAAGACTTTCGAGTGCTTCAAGTATTTCAGGTTCAAATACTCTAGGTTTCCCTTCTTGTTCCCAAGAAAACGTGTAAATAGCGAAGGCTGAGATACTTATAAACGTGTAGGACTCTGCATTCGGTATTAAACCCACATCCTTGATGACATATGGCGTAACAGAGTCACAAATAACAACCAATCTTCTCGTTGTGCTAGAAAGTTGTTGCAGAAGTGCGTAAACTGGCTCCCGGAGTTTGACGGATGCATTCAACACTGGGATGAGTTGAGTGGGAAATTTTGTTGGGGCGTTTGGGTCGGGAGGAGGAGCTTCATAAGAAGGGGTGGAAAATTCGTGGAAATGGATGTTGGAAATAGCAAGAGGATCCCAACCTTGGACTCGGACCTTTGCTTGGCGAGTATGAGTGGCCGTGCCAACATAGTGAACGGGTATATTGTACGAGGAGATGAGGCGGGAGAGATGCAGGAGTTGGTTGAGATGACCTTGTAAAGGAAGGGGAACCATCACCACAGTTACTTCATGTGTTTCTTGAATACTAGCAATTTGGTTTTGGACTGTTGAATGATCATTTTTGGCCATTGGAAGAATTTGGGATTTGGAAATTTTGGAAAGTTCTTTTTACTTTCAGCTTGTTGGAAAGCTCTTTACTTTCAGCTTGTTGAAATTGCCCTGCTCTTATAAGGCGTGCAAGATGAAAGATGGGGTCCTTAGTCGTAGTCAGAATTACTTGACGTCCAACACGGACTAGTCCATGGATTGGTGGCTACGGAAGCATCTCAAAGCAATTGAGGAAAAGTTGAATACCCTCGAAAGAGAAGTGGATTTTGTTAATCTCCCATCATTTTTCATGTATAGTGAAAATAATTGGTTATTGGACAAAGTTGAAAAAGTACTTTTTACTTGACCACCAAGATTGCCCGGTTAGCCAAATTTGACTTTGATCCAAGGACTCAATTATTGGATCTGTAATAGAGCATGTGTGAGGTGGATTTCTTTGTCACCTTTTAGCAAGGAAGCAGCAGAAGAACTGTACAGAAGATGTGAACATGGAGGATTAGGTGCCGGGGTCGTTGTCCATTGACAGTTGTTAGGGATAATTTCCCAAAACCACTCTCACGCTTTTCATAATATCACTCAGCCTCTTAAATTTTCTAAAATCTTTGCTACTTACCCTGTCAGTTTGACAAAACCAAGGGATAATGCCAAAAACCTCTCCTAAAGTGTCTGACTATTTCAAAAGCCTCTCTTCGGATTTTAAAAAGTGTACTAATCTCCTTTGAGGTCTATTATCTTGCAACATTTAGGTCCAACCAACAATTAAAAAATAATATTAGGAGAGAAAAAATAATATGATTCCACCATTACCCCTCATCTATTAAATTATTTAATTAGTCTAATACCCACCCAAACATTAAAGAAAATATTAGAATTTATTTTTTATCATTAGGGATTAAATCACATATGGCATAAAAAAATAGTATATCATTCTATATATTTTATTTAATGTAACATCTAAATTGATCTTTTTAGTTACAAACTCATCGTCAAATATGATCAACAACAAATAATCAAAAAAATTTGTAACCAAAATATTACAAAGAGTGAACTTTAACATCATAAAATTCTCAACAACTAACCTTAATGTGTTAATAAGAATATTTATGATGTTAAAGTTTGTTCTATGTAATATTCTGGTTGTAAATTTTTTTATTATTTGTTATTGATCATGTTTGAAAATGGGTATGTAACTGAAAAAAGTAATTTGGATCTTGTATTAAGTAAAAAATATAACATAATATACTATTTTTTGATACTATATGAGATTTGATCGCTAATGATAAACAACAAATTGTAGTGTTTTTTTTAATGTGTGAGTTGGTGTTATATTAATTAAATAATGTATTAGATAAGGGACAATGATGGAATCATATTATCTTTTCTCTCATAATATTAGTTTTTAATTATCGATTAGGTCTAAATATTACAAGATAATTAATCTCAGGGGAAGGTTAGTGTAATTTTTAAAATATAGAGGGAGGCCAGTGCAATAGTTAGAAACTTCAAGGGAGGTTTCTAAAATTATCCCTAAAACCAAATGTCTCCATCAAAGGTCGTGAATTGATGACACACCCTTACACTCTTAATAAATATTAAACCTAAAAAATGAAAACAGAAAAACAACTAAAATATGAAAAAAATAACCAAATTGTCATCTTATATTGGTCTATATTTCTTAATATCGAAGTGGTGATGGGGTAACAAAAGAGGTGGTTAACTTGAATTTTGTTAACATCAATCACTTAAAGAATTTTTGTATGTAATTAACACATTGGGATATTTTGCTTGGACAGATATAAGGAAATTAAACAATTTTTTGTAAAGTATGATTTAATACATAATGTACAATGTATTGGTTTGTAGATTTTTAGAACAACTATATGTTCATTATAAAACTATATTTTTAGGACTAGAAGAAGGCCAAAACACAAACATTTAAGTGCTTCTATGTGAGGACCCGAAAATTTTCCGAATTTCTAGGCTTTATTTTATTTAATTGCACACTTTTATACCTTTTCTTTATTAGAAAATTCCCCAGATAATTTTTTTTATGAGCAAATATAGTTTTTAAATCATTTTCCTAGTATAAGTTAGTTCATGTGAAATTAAGAGCGTATATCGGACGTGGGACCTGTTAGTGCGGAACGTTCGGTAAAATTCGGCCAATTAGGTTAAGTTGTGTATACCGGGTTTCTTTTAGCAGGTGTTAAGAGATAATTAGAAGTTATCTAGATGGATTATTATTGGAGAGACAAAAGGGATAGAGATGTATTAAATGAAGTGACAAGTGTCACTTGAAGATTCATTCTTACCTTTTAACCTTTTGGACCACTATTCATGACTTTACCATTTAAACTAAAAATTTACCAAAATTACTTCAATTTTACAAGTTTCTTGGCCGACTTTTATCAAGCAAAAAGGAAAGAAAAGCTCTCAATTTTCTAGTCTCCAATTTTGCCCAATCTTTCAATTCAACCATTTAATCTTCAAATTTTCCCATAAAACCTCTTCACTTAGTGTTGGTGAGGTGATTGGTGAAGTTGTTTGGAAAGTTAAGGTGACTAGTTGCTCTCTCTCTTGTGTTGCTAAGGTGAGTTGTGAAGGAACCCCTCTCCTCCATCTAATGATGTTTAATTCATGATTGGTGGTAGTTTAAGATGTAATTTTATGGATTATATTTTGATTTTGGTTGAATTAGTGAAGTTTTATAATTATTGGTGATTTTTCTGTTTTCATATGATTATTATTACGTGGTCATGTATGATGATTGGAAATGATATTTAAGGAAGCTAGAAGGTGGAAAAAGTGGTTAATTGCAGGAAATTTCTGTTTTGGAAGGAAAATTGGAAAACTAGGGTTTCATGTCCTACATTCTGCCCGGCACAGTACCTCATAGTTAGAGGCCGAATTGGCCTTGGGTTAAAACATGAAAGTTGTAGGAAATGATATTTTAGAGATGCCTACAAAATTTCAGGTCAATCGGAGAAATTTACCTTATGCAAAGACTGAATTATCCCTGCTGCCCTGTTTTTACCCGAACTTGAGAATTGCTTCTGTAATTAGTTAATTTGGTTGGGAATACTTCAGATTTGGTTGTTGATGTCTTCTGATGAATTGTAGCCTTGTATCTTAGCATTTGTATGGCTTTGGAATCACTTAATTTGGACTTAGGTAGCCTGACTTATGATGTTTAAACCAGAATGCGGTTGGTGAACCTGTTTTTGCGGTTCTGGTTTAGTATATTGAATTTTTGACCTGATTGCACTAGAAACTGGTCTGAGTAGCCTTCTTCAACATTGTAGCCCTATCTCTTAGCTTCGAAACGGTGTATCTTTCACCTCCATCCGATAATCGTAGTGCCAATGGTGCCAAAACCGCAAAATGATGTCAAAAACTGTTTTTATTGTTAGAGCTTAACTTTCATTTCCGGACTTTTCTCTAGTTTGAATTGTACTTGTACTACTTGGAGCTTACTGAACGGCTATTGAATGAACTTATTTTGTGTGTGACTTTGGGACTGGATGAGAAAAATAATGAAGCCATAAATGACTGGAAATAGGAAAATACAAAGGGCGTGCTGCCCAAATTTTTGCTCGAGGGCTAAGTTTCTATTTAAACTTGTCTATTTTTCGTTTGGCAAATCCTATGACCGTTTTCCATCTTAAAACATGATACCTTTTCCATTTGAACCTTCAAATGTTTATTCACTACTTCATACCAAAATATAGAGGTATGACCTAAGGTTTTCTCAGTCAAGACATGTAGGCTATAATACCTACTTGAAGGTATATCGATTTTGAACCACATACACGATTCCGAAAAATAACATTTCTGAGCCTATCTAGTTGGATTCCGACTTGACTTTGATTCAAGTTTTTTCCATTGGAACTGTTATAACCCTTTGAGTTTGGTTTATGACACCCTAGTTATTTCCGTCCACAGATCCAAATGGCTATTTTTCACTATAAAGTCACTTTTATCCGTTTTACTCGTAACTAGTCGAGTTCCTTGATTCCACTTACTTGTTTTGCTAGATGAATAGTAATATTCTTTCTCGTTGAATCATAGGTTTTCTCGGTGACCGAGGGTAAGATCCGATAGGACATTTTGGACGTTATTTTGCATAATTCGGTGAGTGTTCCTTGTTTGTTATGTTTCTTGATTATATGGCTTGTATATATGACTGATAACATGTTAAACGCTTTCAATGATTAGCTAAAACGAGTTTTCTAGGCGAGTGTGTACTTATCGCACTCGACCTAAATAAATGTGAAATTTTCAATGATTAAATGATTAAATGCTAGTTGCGCATGAATGTAAGCCTTTTGGCTGAACTGGGCCTTGCCCCTTGTTACCGATCGACTCGAGCCAGAAGCGGACTCGGTCGGGCGATATGGTGACCTGGGTGAACGTTTGGTATACTCGAGTATTACCTTGTAGGTTGGTGGAGGTTGGTGGAGCCTGACCAATGTCCAGGAGAGGGTGAATGAAATGAACGAACGAACGAACGAACGAGGGTTTTATGTATAAACGAAAAATGCATTTTCAAATGAATGAAGGAAAGGGGAATGACAGAAGAACGAACGAATGAACAAATGAACGAACGAACGTATCCTTTTCATGTATGGTTTATTGTAAATGTTGTAACTGTTTCTTAACTTATCGTTTGATTTATGACTTGATTCTATGTTCGGAACCTCACTGAGCCTTTAGCTCATCCCTTTAATTTTGTTTTCCTTAACAGGGGAAGGCGAGCAAGGACGAGAGCTCTGTATAGACTGGATGGGTCTAGTTTTGGTTTTATTTTGGTTCTCGCCCTAGTGCTTGGCACTGGCTGGTTGTATGGTGACTTGAGAACTTTTGTATTCTCGACGGTTGTACTTCTTTCTGAGATAGCAATGTATATAAGTTTTGTTTTAAATTTTGGATCCTCGTTTTGCTCTTTCTTGTGGTTCTATTTCTGATTTGTGTGAGGGAACGACTGAGTCCCTGCGAGAGTTGGGCAGGCGGCCCGCCGAACCCTCTGGTTCGCCTAAGGGGGAAGTGGGGCAGTCACATTCTACGTACCTAGGACTGATGTTTTATGTTTCTTTATACTTTGAATCATATGGTGGACTACACAGATTTTGAACAAGTGAGGAGTGTCGAATCACAAGAGCAAAGTGTCTGATTAGTCGAAGTTAATTTTGATTAGACACATGGAGTTTTCAATCATCAAAGAATTGCATTAGGTATTCCATGCGCATATGAGCTTTACAGCAAGCAAACTGATTCTTGAAGCCCAAAAAGAAACAACCCGATTTTAAAACTGGGAGATGAAACTACTAAACAAATTAATGTAGTCCTATTGCCTGGAAAACCAAGTGAATAATAAAACTTCCAACTGAAAAACTTTTCTTTTTTATTCGAAGCGATCAGGTTATAAAATGTGATGGTAGATAATGACAATGGAACAGCAGGAGAAATTGTGAACGACAGGACTGGTTTCCTTAACGTAGGGTACGATACGCAGTCAGGAGTCTGTACAGAAATCTCAGGTGATTAATTTTTTTTTCCTTTAAACGGCAAGTGATTAAAATTGAAAAAGCAATACTTAAAAGAAGAACTTTATGTTATCAGGTACACCTCTACGTAGATTGAATGATAACAGGATTGGGATAGTTGCGGTTGTGCTTTTATCTGATCCTATACGGTTGTTGTGCTTATGTTATATTTTTGTATTTGTAAAAATGTTAGTGTACGTAAATAAAATATTTCATATACATTTGATACAATAGTGTAACATGATTTTACATCTAATGTTAGAACAAATACAATGATCAAAGAATAGGACACAATACAACTGTGCCTGCCCATATTCAATTATGATATATAAACATATGTACCCATTTTTCTGTTTTTTCTACCCAAAGAAAGTGGACTCATTCTGACTACTCTTCTTCAATCAATTTAAACAACAAAGAATTTTCACCATGTTTTCCCAAAATCAGCATTAAAGAAAAAGGACATCGGAAAAATAATAAAGAAAAAGCACCACCATATTGCACTAACGTATTCAGTACTCTCTAAATGCTTGAAAAACTAGTGGCTGATCATGCATTATTAGTGAACTTTAGTCCGAGATACACCTTGATTTGAACATTGAACCCTTTTGTCTTTCTACGGCGAAAGACCAAAACCTGATTGTAGAATCCCGTTTCTCAAAATTTTGATATTTATCAGCTGCAACTTCTAAAGAAAGTGGCGGAGTCAAGATCTTTATTCAGGGTGTACAGTAATATTAATTTAAACTTACAATGTACTGATTTGTAGATTTTTAGAACACTATACATTCATTACAAAAGTACACTAATTTGTTATATAATCAATGTCACAAAATATTGACAAATCGTGATTTACCATTTGCCAGGTCATTTTAACGGTATGAAATGGTACAGTAATCAAATTTAGGCATTAGAATACAATATCTCAGTTCTAATATGTGAAGTAAGTGAATATTTTGTACACGATCGAACTATTAAATGACTATTACGTTCACTCATAATTCACGTGATTTAACATTCAAAATAGTTCAATATTAAGTAACTAACATTTATAAGAAGGGCAAATTCCACTTTATCCCCCTGTGGTTTAAAGTTTTTTATATAACCCCCCTATGGTTTCAAAAGCTATACACAGGGTTAATCACATTTAATCCCCTTAAGGTATACTTCATTTCTCAATTTACCCCCTAACCTTTAATTTTGCTCACTTAACCCCCTATAGGACAAAATTGCCATTACATTATTTTGACTTTTTATTTACCTTGTTTTCCTTTCTTTTATTTCTTTTTCTCTTCTTCTTTATTTAATTCTTCCTCTTTCCCACAAAAATCTTCACCTTAATGATTGAAATTAAAAAAGAGAAATTGCAGAGATCTATCTTCTTCTTAAATGATTTAAAAAAAATATTCAAATCACTTTCCTAAAATACAATTTTTTTAGCCTTTCAATTCTTTTAATTTTGAGTTTTCCTCTTTCCTTTCTAGTTTCTCATTTTATTCTCAAGAAAATATCATAAGATGAAATTGTTTTCCTTTCTTTTATTTCTTTTTCTTTTTCTTTTCTCTTTCATCCTTCCCAATAGAAAATTTCATTTCAACGAAAATGTTTGTTTTAAGTTTGTAATTGCATATTTCTGGGTGAAGGTTTAAAAGGCATCAAAAACTAATTTTGTTTTTTTGTATGATATCACGTGTCACAAATTTCAATTAATTAGGTCACAATTTTTGTATGATTATTAAACTAATTTTTGCATCAAAAACTAATTTTTGTTCGATTATTAATCAGGTCATAATTTCATCTTAAGATATTTTTTTGGGAATAAAATGAGAAACTAGAAAGGAAAGAGGAAAACCCAAAATTAAAAGAATTGAAAGGCTAAAAAAATTATATTTTAGGAAAGTGATTTGAATATTTTTTTAATCATTTAAGGAGAAAATAGACCTCTGCAATTCCTCTTTTTCAATTTCAATCATTAAGGTGAAGATTTTTGTGGGAAAGATGAAGAATTAAATAAAGAAGAAAGAGAAAAAGAAATAAAAGAAAGGAAAATAAGGTAAATGAAAAGTCAAAATTATGTAAGGGCAATTTTGTCCTATAGGGGGTTAAGTGAGCAAAATTAAAGGTTAGGGGGTAAATTGAGAAATTAGGTATACCTTAAGGGGATTAAATGTGATTAACTCGCTATACATAACCCCCTCATGGTTTGGATTAAAGTGTCAATGTGACGAGAATGATCATTGGTAACGGAGTCACCTAAAATGTCAAAAATACCCTTATGTAAAGTTGAAAATTATTTATTAACCAAAGGGGGTTATGTGTATATTTTGAAAATTATAAGGGGGTTATATGGTAAAGTATTAAATCATAAGGGGGTTATATGGTAAAATATAAAAATCATATGGAGTTAGTGTGTCATGTATTTATAAGGGTAATTTCGACATTTTTAGAAGTTCCGTGATGAATGACTATTTCCGTCACTTTGACACTTTAATCCAAACCATGAGGGGATTACGTATAGCTTTTGAAACCACATGGGGGTTATGTAAAAAATGCTAAATTACAGGGGGGTAAAATATAATTTGCCCTTATAAGAAAGGAAAAAGATAACATCCTACTGTATGTTTTAGTTCAATGTTCCATTGTGGAGATATTGAGGATAGTTGTAAGAAATTTCAATATTTTATCTCAGGGTTAGAGGAATTACTATCGAAATTCAGGACGAGGAGGGGTGAGACAATATTAAAATTTCTAAAATTTTTACAGATTACTTCACAGTTGCTAAAAAATTGAGAGGGTAGTCTGAATTTGGCTCTGCCACTGTCTAGAGATGTTGAGAAGTTGTGGACCAAAATCCTCAAAAACTTATAGCGTCAGAAAAGGCAATTTGGTTGTTTTTTGGGGTACTTCCTTTTCATGAATGATAGAGAGCACACATGCCAATTTACAGCAAAAACGAAAAGCTTCTTGTCTTACTACTTTGTCTAATTATTGAAAATCAAAATTGTATGAGCATTTCTTCCTTTTTTTTTCCCTAAGGAAGCCAAATTCCTTTCGGGAACATAAAAGTCAGCATGTGATTATAGGATTTATGTCTTTTAGTAGCTAGGAAATTACAAAGAAACCAAATTGCATGTCGATTAGACGCTGGTGGTTTTTGAAAGACTGCATTTCTTCAATGCTGACCTGTTGGATGACATTTTCCTGATAATGACGGAAAATAAATTCATCAAATTAATAACAACGAATCTGTACCTAGGACTAGGAGAAGACCAAAAAACAAACATTGAAGTGCTTCTACCTAGGAGGCTAGGACTGATGTTTTATTTTTCTTTATACTTTGAATCAAATCATATGGTGACTACACAGATTTTGAACAAGTGAGGACTATGGAATCAGGAGAGCCAAGTGTCTGATTAATCGAAATTAATACTATTAGAAAGCTGATCAGCAGCAGTATAATGAAAATCTCATTGCAATTGATTGAACTTAATAAGTTACAATTTTATTACTCAGAATTCCTGCAGATTAAAGAGCATAAGGATTTGGATGAGCTGAAAGTCTACCTACGAATGTGAGAAATGAAAGAATCCATCTCCAAGCGACTAACACCACCTTCCATAACAGAACCCTTGACAGCTTTGCTCAATTCTCTGGCTCTTTGCCTCATCTCTTCTCCTTCAGCTGAATCCATCAATCTTCTTACAGCATTTTCAACAGTTATGGATGTCACAAGTTCATTCTGCTTCGACCAATCCCTTATTATTAGACCAATCTTGAGCACCTTTTCCAGTAGTATCGCGTTTGTGGGCTGGTCAGAATGCATAGGCCATGCTGCCACGGGTACTCCCATGCTAATGCTTTCTATGCACGAGTTCCATCCGCAATGACTCATGAATCCACCTGTTGATGAATGTCCAAGAATCTCCAGTTGGGGCGCCCAATCCCTCACAACAATTCCCCTTCCTTCAATTCTCTCTTCAAATCCTTCTGGCAGCTGAGCTCTCCTATCTTCTCCCTGGAAGACGTCTCCTTTATCTGCATCCCTCAGTACCCATATGAAATTTTGCCCACTTTTATCTAATCCAGTTGCAATCTCCTTGGCTTCTTCATCAGACACCGAAGTTGTTGAACCAAAAGAAATGAAAATGACCGAATCTGGCGCTTGTTTGTCCAGCCAATCCAGGCAATAGTGTCTCTTTTCCGAGTTTTTCTGCCCATTCATCTCAACTGGATTGAAGGGTCCAATAGCCCATTGCTTGTCTGAATCGGTTATTTTGGATTTAACATGGAGGTCAAGGTATGGACCCTCTATAGCTCTACAGCTGTTGAACAGGTAGCCAGAGCTAATTGGCTTAAAATCATTTTGAAATTTTACGAAGTCAGTCAGCTCTTGGGGGAAGCAACTTTCCCATGTTGGAAGATCTTCGAGTGGTTCGAGTAGTTCGGGCTGGGATAGTTCAGGTTTCCCTTCTTGTTCCCAAACAAACGAGTATATAGCGAAGGCTGAGGAGGTTGGAAAGCAGTAGGACTCTGCGTTCGGGATTAAACGCACATCCTGGATGACATATGGCATCAGAAAGTCATAAATAACTACCAATCTTCTTGTTGTTCCAGAAAGTTGTTGCAGAAGTGCGTAAACGGGCTCACGGAGTTTGATCGATGCATTGAACGCTGGGATGAGTTGTATGGGATATTTTGTTGGGGCGTTTGGATCCGGAGGAGGAGTTTCATAAGAAGGGATGGAAAATTCATGGAAATGGATGTTGGAAATGGCAAGAGGATCCCAACCGTGGACGCGAACCTTTGCCTGGCGGTTGTGAGAGGCCGTGCCGACATAGTGAACAGGTATATCATAGGAGGAGATGAGGCGGGAGAGATGGAGGAGCTGGTTGAGATGGCCCTGTGCTGGAAGGGGAACCATGACCACAGTCACTTCATGAGTTTCTCGAATAATACCAACTGGGCTTTGGACTCTTGAATGATCATCCATGGCCATTGGAAAGATTTTGGACTGGAAATTTTGGAAAGCTCTTTTATTTTGTCAGCTTATTAGAATTGCTTTGGTCGTTTGCTCTTATAAGGTGTAAGATGGAAGCTAAGGAGAGTCATTAATCGGAGTTAGAATCTGTTGCTGGTAACTCTTCGGATGTGTAAGAATGTTGTGGGATATTATCACTTTACCCCCTTAACTTTTGGTGCTACTATCAATTTCTCCCTTAACATTATCTTTTAGTCACTTTATCCCCAAGACTAATGGTCAAATTTAACGGAGTTTGATAATATTAGACTTTTCTTTATTTTCTTTTTTATAAAATCTAATTTTTTGTCTCCTTCTTTCCTATCTCTTTTCGTTTCCTAGTATTAATAAGTGAAAAAAAAGAAATTTGAGAAAACCTTTTTAGTTTTATGTTTTTTGATCTCTTAAAGTGAAAAAAAGGAAGAATAACCATTCCAACTTTTTATTTTTAATTATATATAAAAAGGGTAAATATATTTAAAATTTTTTTACTATACTAGTTAGATTAATGATGAGGTAAAATGTCTAATAATATTAGGAACTAAAGTAATTGTATCACTATAATCCAAACGAATAAAGTGATAATAACAATATAGTAATGCTATAAAATAAAAGGGTATTTTTGTCCAAAATTTCTTAACATGTAAAGTGACTAAAAGATAATGTTAGGGGGTAAATTAATAGTAGTGATATAGTTTAAGAGAACAAATTTATAATAACCCTAATGTTGCGGCCCAACACTTTTCTAATTCATCCAAGTCTTGTGCGTTTGAAGAAAATGAACCCCGTACTCAATCTCATTATTGTGGCACAGGGGAGATCAATGCGAAAGTGACCCTCCCCAAATTTGTGTCATAAATTGATGGAATCTTCTTGTTAAAAGAAAAAATAGCAATCGAAATGTAATTTGGGAAGTGTATAAAAGAAAACTAGGGCGGTTTTGAACTCATGACTTCCTATTTACGATCTCATATATTTTATCATCTAATCCAATTTTTTGAAAATTGTTTAACTTTTTTCACGTTAAACTTCGAAACCATTAAAGAGAGAAAATATGACGTTAGTAATAGGATAGGGGTGTGTGCCATTGGATTGTCCATGAGAGCGCCAAGGGTAGGCTTACAACATCCCTCAAAGATCAAAAGAGAAAAAGTTGCTGGTTGAATGAGCACGTATTTTGCAAATTCCACTCCGCTATAGAGATATTAAACTATTCTCATATGCTTTCCCCACCAATATGTGGGTTTCCTCTTTCATAGTCACAAATAATAAATTCTTCACTCTTTACTCTTAAAAAGAAATTTTTTTTCCATCTTTTATCACCCTACACAAAGAAAAAGATAAATTAAACTTTCATCCATATCAAAGTCAATATCAGTACTTCTAATAAATTGCCTTCATCAAAACTTATCTACCACAGCAAACAAAAGTATAGACTCGTCACTGTAAATTGCCCCAATTTGACTTTTCTTCAATCAAATATCGTCCTAGAACATGTGAGCCACTTGAGAATGAAAATAAAATCTCATATAACATGAGCATAATATTTAAGAACAACTTTTTCTTCTTTTCCTATGTTTCTTCTGGTGAGCGACTAGCTGAAACCCCTACCCGAATTTTCACCAAACCAATCATTAACATGAACCGGCCTTTTTTTTTTCAAGTTAGTTTATAGCGCAAAACCGCTTTGATAAAAAATCAGTTAAAACCGTAAAAAATCGGTTAAATCAGTGATCCGGTTCGACTGGTTGATCCGATTTTCAAACTTTTCTTTCCTCTTTTCCCCAAACATAATTTGAGTTACCTAATTTGTAACACATTCATTTATTAATAGGAATAATATAAATCGCCACCCACTTAGTGTAAGTACGAAAATCACTCGCTTTCCTGAATGATCTCTAAATCAAAATGTTTCCATCCCTATGATCTTATCAATTTAGCATCAGTGATTCCAACTTGCATTAATTTATTTAATTTAGTTTTTCAAATAATTTTGATGAATGGACATATTTTAGCCATGAACTTACATTTTTATATATAATTATTAGGTGTATATTTGATTGCAAGTCTAATATTTTTGGAACATTTTCTATGATTGGTCGGATATAACCAAAAACTTAATTTTAATATTTCTGAAACTTATAAAAATATAAAATAATTATGCAATCATGTTAATGTCAGTGGATTTTTGAGAACGGTCCAACCGATCCGACCAATTGACCCCTGACCTTGTAGTTTAGCCAAGTCGCTATCCAATCCGAGTTTAATAACATTGACCAAGACCTGATTGTCAGTTGCATCTTCGTCTTATGCTGGACAACTATTTCTTGTTGAATTCCACTCCTGCAATAGATATTTTAATACCTCTTTCAACGTTGATCTTAAGACAAAGCAACTAATAAGTCCAGAAGGTTGTGGAAGTAGTTTTTTTTAGTAAGTTCCGTCACAATGATATCTTCAAGATTGGAAATTGCTTTGTCAGTGGAAGCCCGCAATATACGACTAGCCATGCAATGACAAGAAAACATGAAAAAAATATTACTTTTCTTGTTTATTTCGTGTCCAACAAAGATTAAATGATGTAACAGTTCTTTGATGAATTGAAAACTGCCAGATTACATTTATGCTGGATGAATTAAGTTTGATTATTTTTGGTTGGAAAAAGACAAAATGTCCAGCGGACTATCGTGACAAGCTCTGTTTTCATCTCCAAAGAGCATGTTCATCACTTTAATTGCCTGTTTGTTTTCTAAGATTCCCATTTCTCAAAATTTTGACATTTATCAGCTTTAACTTCTAAAGACAGTGGCAGAGCCAGGATCTTTGTTTAGGTGTACAATAGTATTAGTTTAAACTTACAATGTATTGATTTGTAGATTTTAGAACATTGTATATTCATTATACAAGCAGGCTAATTTGTTCAATAACCAATGTTACAAAAATTGAACAAAAAATCAATAGCTCGTGATTTTTCGTTTGCTAGGTTATTCTAATCGTATAAAATGGTATAGTAATTAAAATTAAGCATTAGAATACAATATTTAAATTCTAATACGTCTAGAAAGTGAATATTTTGTATGCAATCGAACTAGAGGTGGCAAAATGGGCGGGATGGGCGGGATTTGCTTGGGTTTGTGATGGAACCGAGTCATATGGGTTTGGGTCCAATCTTACCCATATGTGTTTTGGGACTAACTTGGGCGGGATCACTTTGGGATGGGTTTAGATTGATCCCGCCCAATACCCAAATCTATTTTCTACATATTTTTTTTTCCTTTAATTCATTTTTACTTTTTTATATAATTTTAATATTTTTTATTTATTAAATTTTTTTTAGTTTTATTAAATAAACATGCAAGTGCTTTATACTCAGGATTCCCATCAAAAATTGGATTAACAAATAAAGGAAAAAATAGATATACAGTCATATTCCAACATATATCAAGATGGCCAAGATACTTAAGGTGTTGAATATTTATCATCATCATTGTTCAAAGATGTCAGGTCTAAATTGACTGAAATGTTGAAAATTCTTATGGATAATGACTAGGAAAACTACTAGATTATATTCTCTAGTATGGCTATAAAAATTGTTAAAGATAATTTTTGAATCTAAGACTCCGTTTGGATTGGCTATTTTTTCAAAAAATGCTTTGTTTGGATTGCCGGTTTCCGTCGAAAAATTACGTCGTTTTCCGTGATCACATTTCCCTATTACCTTTTTTCCTCACATACATCAAATCGCTACAGTAATTTTTCTATGAAAAATCACGGAAAATGCAATCCAAACACAAAGTTTTTCAAATACAATGTTACAGTAATATGCAATAACTCAAAAAACATCCCATCCATATTAGTATATCAAATATTTCAAAAAAAAATTATAGTAAAAATTTTTCATATACACTGCTATAATAAAATATTTCAAAAATACCCCCCAAAAATAGCTAAACCAAACAGAGCCCTTGTTATTTGAGCCCAATGGGTACCCAAGTATTTCCATCAATTAATGGGTACAATTGGGATTTGTCCCATTTTAAACCCAATATCAAAATCCAATACCCATCCCGCCCAAAGTCCCCATGGGCATGGGTAACCCATTGGGACTTGGGACAAATTGCCACCTCTAAATCGAACTATGAAATGATTACTTGGTTCACTTGTAATTCATGTGATTTAACATTAAGAAAAGTTCAATATTAAGTAAATAACATATGTAAGAAAGGAAAAAGATAACATCCTATCATATATTTTGGTTCAAATGTTTCATTGTGGAAATATTGAAGGTAGTTTTAAAAATTTTAATACTTTTGGGGCACAGTCTGAGGGTTAGAAGGAATACTATCAAAATTCACAAGGAGCAAGAGCGAGACAAAAAATTTTAAATTTTTTACAGATTATTTTACAGTTTCTATTGAGGGAGTGGTCAGAATGCATGTGGCTCTGCCACCGTCTAAAGATGTCGAGAAGTTGAAGACCGAAAGTCTCAAGAACTTGCAGCGTAAGAAAAGGCAATTGGGTTGGTTTTTGGGGTACTTCTTTTCATGAATGATAGAGAGCCAAATTCCTTTTGGCAACATAAAAGTCTTCATGCGGATATAGGATTTATATCTTTTAATAGCTAGGAAATTACAATGAAACAACATTTTTAAATTTAATAAACCAAATTGTCCGACCACTAGATGCATGTGGTCTTGTAAAGACTGCATTTCGTCCATCCTGACCTGTTGGATGACAATTTCCAGATAATGACGGAATAAAATAAGTTCATCAAAGTAACAACGTACGTAGGACTAGGAGAAGGCCAAAACACAAACATTAAAGTGCCTTCTACCTAGGACTGATGATGTTTTGTATTTCTTTATATTTTGAATCATGTGGTGAACAAGTGAGGATCATGGAATAAGAAGAGCCAAGTGTCTGATTAATCGAAATTAGTACTATTAGAAAGCTGGTCAGCAGCAGTTTACTGAAAATTTCATTGCAATTGATTTAACTTAACAAGTTACAATTTTTATTACTCAGAATTCCTGCTGATTGAAGAACGTAACGATACGGATGAACTAAAAGTCTACCTACGAATATGAGCAATGAAAGAATCCATCTCCAAGCGACTATCACCACCTTCCATAACAGAATCCTTCACAGCTTTGGTCAATAGTTTGGCTCTTTGCCTCATCTTTTCTCCTTCAGCTGAATCCATCAATCTTCTCACAGCATTTTCAACAGTTATGGATGTTACAAGTTCATTCTGCTTCGACCAATCCCTTACCTTTAGACCAATCTTGAGCACCTTTTCCAGTAGTATCGCGTTTCGGGGCTGGTCAGAATGCATAGGCCATGCTGCCACGGGTACTCCCATGCTAATGCTTTCTATGCACGAGTTCCATCCGCAATGACTCATGAATCCACCTGTTGATGAATGTCCAAGAATCGCCAGTTGGGGCGCCCAATCCCTCACAACAATTCCTCTTCCTTCAACTCTCTCTTCAAATCCTTTTGGCAGCTGAGCTCTCCTATCTTCTCCCTGGAAGACATCTCCTTTATCTGCATCCCTCAGTACCCATATGAATTTTTGCCCACTTTTATCTAATCCAGTTGCGATCTCCTTGGCTTCTTCATCAGACACCGAAGTTGTTGAACCAAAAGAAATGAAAATGACCGAATTTGGCGCTTGTTTGTCCAGCCAATCCAGGCAATAGTGTCTCGTTTCCGAGTTTTTCTGCCCATTCATCTCAACTGGATTGAAGGGTCCAATAGCCCATTGCTTGTCTGAGTCGGTTATTTTGGATTTAACATGAAGGTCAAGGTATGGACCCTCTATAGCTCTACAAGTGTTGAACAGGTAGCCAGAGCTAATTGGCTTAAAATCCTGTTGCAATTTTGCAAAGTCAGTCATCTCTTGGGGGAAGCAGCTTTCCCATGTTGGAAGATCATCGAGTGCTTGGAGTAATTCAGGCTCGGATAGTCCAGGTTTCCCTTCTTGTTCCCAGACAAACGAGTATACAGTGAAGGCTGAGGTGCCCGGAGAGCAGTAGGACTCTGCGTTCGGGATTGAACCCACATCCTGGATGACATATGCCATCAGAGAGTCATAAATAACTACCAATCTTCTTGATGTGCCAGAAAGTTGTTGCAGAAGTGCGTAAACTGGCTCGCGGAGTTTGATCGATGTGTTGAACACTGGGATGAGTTGTGTGGGAAATTTTGTTGGGGCATTTGGGTTGGGAGGAGGAGTTTCACAAGAAGGGATGGAAAATTCATGGAAATGGATGTTGGAAATGGCAAGAGGATCCCAACCGTGGACGCGAACCTTTGCCTGGCGGATGTGAGAGGCCGTGCCGACATAGTGAACAGGTATATCATAGGAGGAGATGAGGCGGGAGAGATGGAGGAGCTGGTTGAGATGGCCTTGTGCTGGAAGGGGAACTATGACCACAGTCACTTCATGGGTTTCTCGAATAATACCAACTGGCCTTTGGTATTGGCTTTGAACTCTTGAATGATCATCCATAGCCACTGGAAAGATAATTGGAACTGGGAAATTTTGGAAAGCTCTTTTATATTGTCCGCTCGTTAGAATTGATTTGCTCGTTCGGTCCTGTAAGATGGAAGCTAGGGTCATTAATCGGAGTTAGAATCTGTGGCTGGTAACTCTTCGGATGTGTAATAATGTTGCGGGGCAACATTTACCAATTCATCCAAGTCTTGCGCGTTTGAAGAAAATGAGCCCCGTACTCAATCCATTATTGTGGGAGATAAATGCGAAAGTGACATTGTTGTAGTAGGCCCTCCCCAAATGTGTGTCATAAATTGATGGAATCTTCTCGATATGAGTGACGGGTGTAAAACTAAAAATAGCTGTTCGAAATGTAATTTGGCTTTTCCACTTTCTTCTGTTTTTGTAAAATCTTGTTATTACGAGTGAAGAATAGGATAAGATAGTAGATTCAGTGGATAAAAGGAAAGTAAGTAATTTGGGAAGCGTATAAAAGAAAAGTAGTGATTTTAAACTCACGATCTTGTATTTTGTCACTTAATTGAATTCTCTCGCAAGTGGTTTAACTTTTTTCAAGTTAAATTTCGAAACCATTAAAGAGTGAAAATATGATGTTAATAATAGGATAGGGGTGTGTGCCATTGGATTGTCCATGAAAGCGCTAAGGGTAGGCAGGCTTACAACATCTCTCAAAGATCAAAAGAGAAAAAAGTTGCTAGTTGAATGAGCGCGTATTTCTGTTTGGATTAACTGTTTTTTGGTGTGTTTTTGAAAAATTTTACTATATTAGTGTATATAAAAAACTTTTTTTGAGATTTTTTTGAATTTTATATATTTGTATATTATTGTAATATTTTATTTAAATATTTTATTTTTGAAAAACAAGCCATCCAAACAGAGTAGTGTCACTTTCCTCTTTCATAGTCATAAATTCTTCACCTCTTACCCTTAAAAGGAAAAAAAAAAAAAAAATCTTCCATCCTTTATCACCTTATACATAGAAAAGGTAAATTAAACTTTCAACCACATCAAAGTCAATATCAGTACTTCTAATCAATTGTCTTCATCAAAACTTATCTACCACAGCAAACAAAAGTATAGACTCGTCACTGTAAATTGCCCCAATTTGACTTTTCTTCAATCAAATATCGTCCTACAACATGTGAGACACCTGAGAATGAAAATAAAATCTCATATACAATTTCTCACTCGTTAACATGAGCATAATTTTTAAGAACAACTTTTTCTTCGTTTCCTATGTTTCTTCTGATGAGCGACTAGCTGAAACCCCTACCCGAATTTCACTTAAACCACTTAATTTTAAACATTTTTTTTCCATTACTCCTTGCCATACTAATAAATTTTGAGCTTTAGGATAACTATTCACAATTGTATAGTTTTACCATTGATTAAATCTCTATTTATCTTGCTTCGATTCAATAACCTAAGGGAATAACAAATTCTCACGAGATCCTTTTTTCTAATCTCGTTTTTAACACCCTAAATCCATCTGACTTTTCATGATAAATTTTATGGTCCAATCTTCACGAACTAAATATTGCGGGACCAATTTTTGTGGCTTTGCTCGATCAGAACTGTATGTTATCAAGTTCACAGCTCACCGCAACATAGAGGAATGATACCTGACCTGGGAATGATGCGATTGTGCTTTCATCCAGCTCTATGCAGTTGTTTTATATTTTTTTGGAGCACAATACACTACATCGTTGTATTTCTTAAAAATATTAATATAAATGAATAATATATATGTGTATATATATTCGATATAATGATGTAATGTGATTGTATACTAAATATTATAACAAATATAGTAATCGAGGAATCGGATTCAATACAATTGTACGTCCCCCAGATTCAATGATAACCATATGGGCCCATTTTTCTGTTTTTTTACCCAAAGAAAAGTCGACTCATTCTGACTATTCTTCTTCAACCAATTTAAAAAATAAATATTTTTCACAATGTTTTCCCAAAATCAGCATTAAAGATAATGACGGAATAAAATAAGTTCATCAAATTAACAACTTACGTAGGACTAGGAGAAGGCCAAGACACAAACATTAAAGTGCTTCTACCTAGGACTGATGATGCTTTCTGTTTCTTTATATTTTGAATCATGTGGAGTATCGAATAAGAAGAGCTAAGTGTCTCATTAATCGAAATTAATACTATTAGGAAGCTGGTCAGCCGCAGTTTTACTGAAAATTTCATTGCAATTGACTTAATAAGTTACAATTTTTATTACTCAAAATTCCTGCTGGTTGAAGAACGTAACGATTTGGATGAGCTGAAAGTCTACCTGCGGATATGAGCAATGAAAGAATCCATCTCCAAGCGACTAACACCACCTTCCATAACAGAATCCTTCACAGCTTTGGTCAATAGTTTGGCTCTTTGCCTCATCTCTTCTCCTTCAGCTGAATCCATCAATCTTCTCACAGCATTTTCAACAGTTATGGATGTCACAAGTTCAGTCTGCTTCGACCAATCCCTTACTATTAGACCAATCTTGAGCACCTTTTCCAGTAGTAGCGCGTTTCTGGGCTGGTCAGAATGCATAGGCCATGCTGCCACGGGTACTCCCATGCTAATGCTTTCCATGCACGAGTTCCATCCGCAATGACTCATGAATCCATCAGTTGATGAATGTCCAAGAATCTCCAGTTGGGGAGCCCAATCCCTCACAACTATTCCTCTTCCTTCAATTCTGTTTTCGAATCCTTCAGGCAACCGAGCTCTCCTATGATCCTATCTTCTCCCTGGAAGATAGCTCCTTTGTCTGCATCCCTCAGTACCCATATAAAATTTTGCCCGCTTCTATCTAGTCCAATTGCGATCTCCTCGGCTTCTTCGTCTGATATTGAAGTTGTTGAACCAAAGGAAATGAAAATGACCGAGTTTGGCGCTTGTCTGTCCAGCCAATCCAGGCAATAGTGTCTCTTAGCCCACTGCTTGTCTGAGTCAGTTATTCTGGATTTTGCAAGGAGGTCAAGGTAAGGACCCTCTATAGCTCTACAAGTATTGAACAGGCAACCAGAGGTAATTGGCTTGTTGTCATGTTGCAATTTTACAAAATCTATCAGCTCTTGGGGGAAGCAGCTTTCAAGTGTTGGAAGATCTTCGAGTGGTTTGAGTAGTTCAGGCTCGGATATTCCAGGTTTCCCTTCTTGTTCCCAAACAAATGCGTAGACAGTGAAGGATGAGACGCTTTGAAAGCAGTAGGCCTCTGCGTTCAGGATTAAACCCACATCCTGGATGACATATGGCATCAGATCGTCATATATAACTACCAATCTTCTTGTTGTGCCAGAAAGTTGTTGCAGAAGTGCGTAAACTGGCTCGCGGAGTTTGATCGATGCGTTGAACGCTGGGATGAGTTGTGAAGAAGCACGGAACTTCCCCGAACCGAGCTGACCTGATGAGCTCGGCTTGGTGGCGGAAAGAGCGCGTCCTAAGCCTGAAAGAAAGACAAGAAGGTGAACTGACAGGGGCCCCGAGGTTGTCCCCGTGGGCACTCTGATGGCCAAGTTAGTTTTCCGGTGAGTAAGGTTCACGGGAAGCAAACAGTCGAGAGAGGTTGCCCGGAAATTAGTGAACGTACCGTCCGCAGTCGTTGTGTGTTACTATTTATACCTGCTGAGGAGTCCGACCTCCGTACGTTTCGGGACTTGCCCTGGATAGCTCCCAATCCCGCGCGGAGGGGGATCCTTCCCGTCCTCTGCGGGATAGTTCTCTGGAGCCCCGCGGAGCCCTAGCCGTCGTGCGACCTGGGCTGGTTCCCTATGGGCCCGGAGTCCAAGCCCAACTCAAATCGCCCTGGGCTGCCACGTGTACAGGCCGGATGGGGCCTCCGCACTAGCCCCCTAGATTAGGTCAGGCTCCCAGGCAGACCTGATCTACTCCCTTGCCACGTGGGAGCCCATCATCGCCATGCTCTGCCGCGGTCACCTCCGGTGCAGTGCTGACATCGGGAAGTGGCGTCCGCGTCCTTTCAGTTGTCGCGTACCCTCGGTCTCCGTACCGCTATTAAATGCGTTCACATGGGACGGTTCAAATTCAAGCAACCGTTTTCCCCCCATTTGGCCCCCTATAAATAGGCATTCCCAGACTTTCTCTAACTCTATTTGCCATTTTCGCTTCCTTTGTGCATTTTTCAATTTCCGGCAACAAGACTTCCGGCTTCCGGCTTCCAGCGCCCAGATTCCGGCGACTTCTTCATCCCTTTCTTCACTCCGATCACCAGTAAGTCCTTTCCCCTCTTCTTTCGCATTTCCTTTCCTCCTTTTGCCACCCCCTACATTTTATGTCGGGTCACTCGGACGTCACTTCCACCGCATCCCAGACTCCGGTCTGTCGTATAGCCACCAGAATCTTCATTTCTTCTTCGTCCTCGTCTTCGTCTTCATCTTCATCTTCATCCTCATCTTCACCATCTCCTTTTCCTTCTTCATCTTCTACTTCCAACCCCAATTTTCTCATTCCTGACTTACTTGAGCCCATTGACATCATGAGCTCTCCGTCTGCCTATTCTCCTTCTGCCCGACTCCTAGAGGAGGCGGCCGAACTCGATGCCTTCATCGAACACCAAGCCACTTCTGTCCCCTCTCCCAAGTCCCCACATAACTCCCCTGACGGAGCCCAGGAGGGAGCGGGGGAGGACAGGGACTCCTCCGAGGGGACCCCTGCCGCCGAGCAGGGGGATGATCCCGAGTTCGACTACGGTCACCCCGACCGGGAGGAGACCACCATCTCGCCCGGGGCGGTGGCCGAGCTGGCCGCGTCATTCTCTATTCCTCCGGCCTTCGAGCCGCGAGCTGCCGGGCCCACCGACCTCCCCCAGGCTTTGTAGCCGTCTACGAAGAGCAACTGATCGCGGGACTCCGACTCCCCATTCCTCCAGCCCTGGCCAAGATTCTGAGCTACTGGGGGCTCAGGATCACCCAGATCCACCCTAACTCGATCAGGATCATTTTCGGATTCCTGATCTACTGCCAGATCTGTTCCATCCCCTATTCTCTCTCTCTCTTCCGTGCTACCTTCGCCCTCAAGGCTTCTCTCCCTGGGTGGTACTACTTCTGTCGCCGCTCCGCCAACAACCGCGGCGGGAAGGGGGCCCAGGATCTCCTCTACGGGGTCCCCTCTTCCGTGAAGAACTGGAAGGGGGACTTCTTTTTCGTTAAAACACCCACTTTTCCCCCAACGCATGGAAGGTTGGGGGGGTCGGGGACGACCCCTATCCCGAGGACCTGGACCCAGAGGCCTTCGGCCAGCTGCTGGGCTCTGCGACGAAGTTGTACGCAGCCAAGTTCTCCACTGAGCAGATTTTCGCAGCCGGGCTGTTGGGGAGGCTGTCCGGGTCCCCCGGAGGGGTGGAGTTCTCCCCCGCCGACCGAGATACCTGTAATACTGCTCCTGTTCCCTTGTTATCTGTTTTCTTGTTATCTATTTCCTTGTTATCTGTTTTCTTTTCCCCTGTATTTCTCTGACTTGTAGCACTAATCCGGCGGTGTTCCCTGCAGTGAAGAGGCTCTCCAGGCTGTTGGGCGCGCCAACCGAGGAGGTCGCCTCCACCACACAGCCGGAGGCGGCGAAGAAGGCCCCTGAGGCCTCTGCGACTCCTGGGGGCAGCTCGGCCCCCCAGAAGGAGGCCTCTCAAGCTCAGTCCCCCTCCAAGCAGCCCCCCAGCAAAAAGAAGGCCACGGGGCAGAAGAGGGGGAGAGATGACGAGCCTTCCCAGCCTGGGAAGAAACCTGCGCAGGGCCCAGCACAGCGCCCTCTCCAGCTGACGTTTGGGGGCTCTGTCCACCTGGGGGTAGGCTCCGCGGAGGAGCACGCCCAGGAGAGCGCCCCCCCGAGCTTGTGGCACTTCCGCCACGTGGCCCCCACGAAGCCAGGGCAGGCCCCCACAATGCACGATCCCCGACGCTTCTGCCCGTCCTGGGAGCTCTCCATCAATGACCGAGCCCAGTTCCCCGAGGTGGCTCACGAGCTGGTCACGGGCTCAGTCCTTCCACGTGACAAGAAGTGGATGGAGCTGGCTAGCCCGTCCGAGCTCCAGGACATGTACTACACCGCCCAGGCCCAAGTAAGCCCTCCCCCTTTTAGGTCCCTTGGGCCCCTGCTCTTTCTCTGAATGGGGTTAGCAGTATGCTAACTCTTACTTTCATTTCTTCAGGCCAACGCCGCCGGTGCTGCCCTGGTGACTCGCTTCTCCGAGCTGTCTCCCGACTTGGAGAAGATGAAAAAGAAGAATCGGGAGGCAGAGCAGAAGCTGGCCAAGGCCCTTAAGGAGGTAGACTCCCTTAAGACCCAGCTGGGTCAGGCTGAAAAGGGGCTGGAGGACTCCCAGGTCCAGCTCGCCTCTACCCGGTCCGAGCTGGACCAAGAGAGGAAGGGCGTGGCGAAGCTGAAGGACGAGCACGCCATTGAGCTCTCCGGCACCGTCAGCCGGGAGCGCAAGAAGGTTGTCCGGGACTTCATCTCCTCCGATCAGTTCGCCGAGGACGTGGCCTGCCTCAACCAGCCCATCTTCCAGATCGGCGCCACGCGGACCCTGGACAAGGTGAAGGGCCTCAACCCACCCGGCTTCAACTTGGCGGAGTTCAAGGATTATAATCCTGCGGCCGAGGAGAAGTTGGATTGGCTCTTCCATGGGTACCGCAAGGGGCATGCCCTGAATGATCTGGTGGGAAGGAGCGATGTAGGGGCCGAGCTGGCGGAGCTCCCCCTGGAGGGGGAGGAGACTCCTGGCCGGGCTTCCGGGAAGGAGCCTGTGGCCTAAGGCAGCGGCCACTCCAGAAACCCTTTCCGTCTCCTTATAAGGATGTGACCATGCTCCAGTTGAAAATGCTCTTGAAGGTCCATCTTCCTTATAAGGATGTGACCATGCTCCAGTTGAAAATGCTCTTGAAGGTCCATCTGAAACGGAAAGGCCCCCCAGATCCTTTTTGACAGCCTTCTCCACCCGGTGCACCTTCAGCTCCTACCTCTCCCCATGCTTAAGGTGTACCTTCAACTCCCACCTCCAAGCAGGTCGCCAGCAAGAGGAAGGCGTAGCTAGGTCCCCCTTTCCTTGTGTAGCTCGGTAGGTTTCGTAATAGATAGGCTGAAAGTTTTGTAATAGACAGGCTGAAAGTTTTGTAATAGATAGGCTTTGAATGCATATACAAATTTCAAAGGAGATTTCCTTGCAATTTCTTTCTGCACCCCCCTGCAACAACCAAATCCAGGTGCCGACCTCCTGGGTCGAGTACCTAACGCATATCCCCGTTAATCTAACAACTAAATCATTAGAGGGAACCAGGTTGTCGGAACCCTGTGCCGACCTCCCGGGTCGAGCACCACGCCGTCCCACCATGGTAACGTGCTAGCCTCTTGGGGCTGAGCACCAAATCTTTAAGGGTTTTTCCTGCCGAACTCCTGGGTCGAACGTCGAACCTTGGATCCCATCAGACCAAAAACAGTTCGCTCCATGCCGACCTCTCGTGGTCGAGCTTCGTGCTCTCGGACTCCCCAGCTTTTAACCCTTGCCGACCTCTTGGGGTCGAGCATTCACCTGGAAGTCTTAATCAGTACCGACCTCTCGGGGTCGAGCATCTCACCTTGCAATTGCGCCCGCCGACCTCGTTGGGCCGAGCGTTGAATTTTTCAGAATCCTTCAAAGCTTTCAGTCGTGCCGACCTCCTAGGGTCGAACACTTCCGTATCCATTACTAACCCCTAGCCCCCCACTAGGACATTTAGTGAGGGAACGCTAAGTGTACTAGTGTAAGATTAAAACTCAAAAGGCAAACAAGTACAAATGAAATGGACACCTGAAAGTTGAGCCTTTATTGAATGATGAAACTGAAATTCGAATTCCAAAGAATCAGACAACCTAAAATCCTGGTCTAACCTACGCTACAAACAGTCACAGATTGGAGAAGTGCCAAGTGCGGGGTACCTCTGATCCATCCATTTTCACGAGTTTGCAATACCCAGCTCGACCTGCCTCTAAGACCCTGTACGGCCCTTCCCAATTTGGATCAAGCTTGTTGGAGCCATGTGCCCGACTGACCGAGTTCTTCCTTAGAACAAGGTCCCCTGGCTGGTACTGTATGGTCCTCACTTTGGCGTTATGATAGCGGGCGAGCTGACCTTTGTACTTAGCCATTCGTACCGCCGCTTCCTCACGCTTACCCTCCAGCGTGTCCAAGTTGTACATCAGCTCTTCCTCGTTGGTTGTCGCAACGAAGTTCTGTGTCCGGGGCGAGAGGAGACCAATTTCCGCGGGTACCACCGCTTCTACTCCGTAAGTCAGAAAGAACGGGGTTTCGTGGGTTGCCGTCCTGGGCGTAGTGCGGTAAGCCCAGAGGACACTAGGAAGTTCATCCAGCCAGTTAGACTGGGCTAGCTCCAGTCTAGTTTTTAGCCCCTGCAGGATGGTTCGGTTAACATTTTCCACCTGACCGTTGGCCTGGGGGTGTCCAACCGAGGTGAAGTGCTGGTTAATTCCTAGCTCGGCGCACCAGCTTTTGAAGGGATTTTCAGCAAACTATCGCCCGTTGTCGGATATCAGGACATGCGGGATTCCAAAGCAGCAGACTATGTTTTTCCAGAAGAACTTCTGTATTGCTTTCCCGGAGATAGTGGCCAGGGGTTCAGCTTCCATCCACTTCGTGAAATAGTCGATGGCCACCACGAGGTGTTCGTACCTGCCCGGAGCTCGGGGGAAGGGACCCAGGAGGTCTATTCCCCACTGGGCGAAAAGCCAAGGACTGTGGATGGGGACCATCCCCCGGGTGGGTTGGTGGCGCAGCGGGGCGTGCACCTGGCAAGCTCGGCATTTCTGAACCAGTTCTGCGGCATCTCGGTAGACGGAGGGCCAATAGTAGCCCAAGAGAAGGCACTTTTTGGCCAATACCCGGAACCCCACATGTGCCGCACATATCCCTTCGTGGATTTCGCGAAGGACGTAGTCACCCTCCTCGGGAGTCACGCACTTTAGCCAGGGGGATAAGTAGGATCTCCTGTAGAGAGTTCCCCGGGCGTATGCGTACTTGGCAGCTCTAAGCTGGATCCGGCGGGCCTCGGTTTTGTTCTCAGGGAGGGCACCCGAGCTGAGGAAGTCTACGAGAGGAGTCATCCAGGTGGCCGAGCTGGCTATAGCCAGGACCCGGGGCTGGTCTATACTTTTTTGCTTTACAACCTCAACCAGAACTTTCTTGTTCAGGTGCGCAAACGAAGAGGACGCCAGCTTTGACAGGGCGTCTGCACGCTTGTTTTGCGATCTCGGCACCCGCTCGATTTCAAACGTACCAAACAGGGCTGTCGCCTCCTGCACCTTGGCCAGATACTTTTTCATAACCTCCTCTTTGGCCTCGTATTCCCCGCGAACTTAGAGGACAACGAGCTAAGAGTCGCTCCGGACTTTGATCGCGGTAATACCCATCTGGTGGGCTATCCGCAACTCTGTCAATAGGGCCTCATACTCAGCCTCATTGTTAGACGCGCGGAAGTCAAACCGGAGAGCATAAGTCAGCTCTTCCCCTGTTAGCGAGATGAGAAGCAGACCTGCCCCGCTTCCCTCCTTGCTCGAAACCCCGTCCACGAATAGTACCCAAGGCTCCTCTGGCTCGGCCTCCACAGGCGGAGAGCTAGGCTCAGTTGTGGACATGCTGGCTCCTTCAGCGAGAAAGTCCGCCAGGGCCTGAGCCTTGATAGCTGTTCGAGGCTGGTAGCCGATGTCATGCTCGGCCAGCTCGACGGCCCACTTGGTCATCCTGCCCGAGACTTCGGGCTTGGTGAGTATCTGCCGTAGGGGCTGGCCGGTCATGACGATGATGCTGTGGGCCTGGAAATAAGGTCGGAGTTTTAGGGCAGCATGCACCAGGGCGAGGACCAGTTTCTCGGCCGGAGTGTACCGCGTTTCTGGACCTTGCAAAGCGCGGCTAACGTAATATATTGGCCTCTGAGCCCCCTGTCTTCCCGCACCAAAATCGCGCTAACAGTCTCGTTGTAGACGGACAAGTACAGGAATAAGGTTTCTCCTTGTTTCGGGGCGGTCAGGGTGGGTAACTCGGCCAAATACGCCTTTAGGTCGGTAAATGCCTTCTCGCATTCTCCGGTCCACTGGAAGTTCTTAGGCGCCTTCAGGACTCGGAAGAAGGGGAGCCCCCTCACCGCGGACCGTGAGAGGAACCTATTCAGGGCGGCCATCCTTCCCGTGAGTCGCTGGACCTCCTTCACATTCCGTGGAGGGGCCATGTCCATGATGGCCTGGAGCTTTTCGGGGTTGGCCCGGATCCCTTCTCAGGAAACCAAGAAACCGAGGAACCGGCCCGACCTAACACCGAAAGTGCCCTTCTTCGGGTTCAACCGCATCCGGTTTTCCTAGAGGATATTCAAAATTTCCCTCAGGTCGGGGACGAGTTGGGGTCCTGCTCGGCTCTTGACGATCATGTCGTCCACGTAAACCTCCATGTTCCTGCCAATCTGGTTCTGGAACAATTTATTGACCAAACGCTGGTAAGTAGCTCCAGCGTTCTTCAGCCCGAACGGCATCGTCCGGTAGCAGTAGGTCCCTTCATCGGTGATGAACGAGGTTTTCTCCCGATCCTCCTCAGCCATCTCTATCTGATGATATCCCTTGAAAGCATCCAGGAAACACAAAACGTCAAAACCAACAGTAGCATCTACTAACCGGTCGATCCTTGGTAGAGGGAAGCAGTCCTTCGGGCAGGCGTTATTGAGATCTGTAAAGTCCACGCACATCCTCCAGGACTGGTACTCCTTCTTTACCAGGACGGGGTTGGCCAGCCAGGTCGGGTAGTAGATTTCCATGATGATTTTGGACTCCAGCAGCTTACCGACCTCATTCCTGATCATCTCATTTCTCTCTGGGGCGAAATTCCTTTTCTTCTGCTTCACCGGCTTAAAACGGGGGTCTATGTGGAGGTGGTGGACGGCCAGGTGAGTTGGAATCCCGGGCATGTCCTCTACTGTCCAAGCGAAAACTTGGGCGTACTCCCTTAGGAGGGCCTTCAAGTCATCCTTCTCTCTGGGCGGTAGCGACGCACCGATGCGGATTACCCGGTCAGGCCTATCCTCCCTCAATGGGAACTCCTCGATCTCGTCTTGAGTGCCCAGCTGCCGATCCTCCTCCCCTGAGATGTACGGCTCCAAGCTGGTCGCCTGAGCGACCACCTTCTCGTGCCCCTGGAGCATGGCGAGGTAACAAGCTCGGGCCACCTCCGGATCTCCATGTATCTCGGCCACTCCCTCCGGGGTGGGGAATTTGACGCTGAGGTGGAGCGTTGAGGGAATCGCCCGGAGGGCATTCAAAGCGGGCCGACCTACGAATATGTTGTAAGGGGATGGCTGTTTGACCACCACGAAATTGACAGGGATGGTCCGGCATCTGGGTGCCTGGTTTACCGTGACCATCAGGGTAATCATTCCTTCCGGATTGATAGGCGGTCCGGTAAAGCCGACCAGAGGTGTCCGAACAGGGGTTAGCTGTCCGTCCTCCAGGCCGAGCTCCTTGAACACCCTGTAGAACAGGATGTCCACTGCACTTCCCTGATCGACGTATACTTTCTTCACCCGGTAATTATTGGTGACGACGTCTATCACGATAGCCTCATGATTCCCGGCTGCCAGGGGAACCGCGTCCCTCGGCCCGAAGGTGATCTTCTCGTCCATGCGCAGACGCTTCAGCGAGTCATCTCCGTCTGGGGGGGTCGCCTGTTCTTCCGTGCTGTATGGCTGTCTCCTCCCGTGGGACCTCCGGCTATAGTGTTTATAACCCCTGCCAGGTTCTGGGTGCCCTGGTCGGGGGAGTCATCTCGAGCCGCGTAACGCTTCTCAGGTCGGTCGCGGCGGTAGCCTTCTCCACCCCTCTCTCCGCGGTAGGTACGTCCGGTCTCCTGGCCCGGCCGTCCTGATTGCACAAACCGCCCCAAGAAACCGCGCTGGATCAGGTCTTCAATCTCCTTCCGCAGGGCCCAGCATCCCTCCGTATCATGCCCCACATCACGGTGGAAGGCACAGTACCGGTCCTGGTTCCTTTTATTCCGGGGCGTCCCCATCTTGGGCGGCCGTCCTCCGAGACCCTCCGCCTCCATCACAGCCAGGATCTGTACCCTTGGCAGAGTCAGGGGGGTATACACTTTTTCCGGGAGCGGCGGTTGAGCGGGGGCTTTATCCTTAGAGAGGCGATCGAAGACGTTCTTCCGGGCTTGACCGTCCTTGGTTTCAGGGGGTTTCCCCGTCCTCTCAGGTCCCCGAGTTCCAGATTTGACTCTCGTTTCAGGCGGCCGGCCTCCTCTGCGTTAGCGGCGGCGTGAGCCCGGGTCAAGAGCTCTCCCAGATTCTTTGGGGGCTGTTCGACAAGCTTGTAGTAGAGCTCCTCTACCCTTAACCCGTTCATGAAGGCAGCCATGACCACCTTTTCATCCTTGTCCCTGATCTGCAGGCTCTCTGTGTTGAAGCGGGTCATGAAATTCTTCAGGGACTCGTCCGGCTTCTGCTTGATGGCCATCAGGTGAGCCGCGTTTTTCGAGTAGGTCTTCAAGGAGACGAACTGGGCGGCAAACTGTCTGGCCAGCTCGGTGAAACTCCGGATAGACCCCGGTGCGAGGCCCTGGAACCAGAGCCGGGCCTTACCCTTCAGGAACATGGGGGAGGTCTTGCAACGGAGGGCATCCGCGGTGGTTTGTAGACGCATGTGCGTCAGGAAGACCGAGAGGTGGTCTTCCGGGTCAGTTGAACCATCGTACAGATCGATGCTCGGGATTTAAAGCTCGAGGTAACGGGTAGTCCTCTATATCTCGGGTGAAGGGCGAGGCTGCGTAGTTGTCCTCGTACAATTGCGGACGCAGGATCTGCTCGAGCTCGTCCCGGACGGGCTGCCATTGGGGTGGGTCCCGCGGCCGGTTCTTGACAGATCGGGTGGGCGAGCGCTCGAGCTCATTCCGCGTAGGTTTCCGTGGGGAAGGGTCTCTTGGACGGCTCCCCGCGGGAGTACCTCTCGCTGTCCCCGACCACCGAGGCTCGGGGGCGAGGGGGAGTCCGTGGCCGTTTCCTTCTGGGGGGCTGATCGCGTGACTCATCCTCCGAGCGGTCGGGGAGTGGTTCTTTCTCCTTCCCCTTTGCCTTGGAGGTTTGTGCACCACTGGCTTCACCCCCCTCCTTCGCCTTCCGGATTATGTCTTCCAGCATGAGGAGGTTCTCGGTTACAAACTGGTAGATCTGCTGTTTCCGTTCCCCTGAAAGGGTCGGGCCCCCGGCGCCCCTGGCCGCCTCGGCCTCCACTCGCCGGGACCCCTCACCGGCTCCGGGATCAGTGTTATCCACGGTTCGCTTGGAACGCGTTCTCGCCATCAACACAAAATACTCGTACCTCGTTTCCCACAAACGGCGTCAACTGAAGAAGCACGGAACTTTCCCGAACCGAGCTGACCTGATGAGTTCGGCTTGGTGGCGGAAAGAGCTCGTCCTAAGCCTGAAAGAAAGACAAGAAGGTGAACTGACAGGGGCCCCGAGGTTGTCCCCGTGGGCACTCCGACAGCCAAGTTAGTTTTCGGGTGAGTAAGGTTCACGGGAAGCAAACAGTCGAGAGAGGTTGCCCGGAAATTAGTGAACGTACCGTCCGCAGTCGTTGTGTGTTACTGTTTATACCTGCTTAGGAGTCCGACCTCCGTACGTTTCGGGACTTGCCCTGGATAGCTCCCAATCCCGCGCGGAAGGGGATCCTCCCCGCCCTCTGCGGGATAGTTCTCTGGAGCCCCGCGGAGCCCTAGCCGTCGTGCGACCTGGGCTGGTTCCCCATGGGCCCGGAGTCCAAGCCCAGCTCAGATCACCCTGGGCTGCCACGTGTACAGGACCAGGATGGGGCCTCCGCAAGTTGTGTGGGAGATTTTGTAGGGGCATTTGGGTTGGGAGGAGGAGTTTCATAAGAAGGGATGGAAAATTCGTGAAAATGGAAGTTGGAAGTGGCAAGAGGATCCCAACCGTGGACGCGAACCTTTGCCTGGCGGTTGTGAGAGGCCGTGCCAACATAGTGAACTGGTATATCATAAAAGGAGATTAGGCGGGAGAGATGGAGGAGCTGGTTGAGATGGCCTTGTGCTGGAAGGGGAACCATGACCACTGTTACTTCATGAGTTTCTTGAATACTACCATTTTGGCTTTGGTTTTGGTTTTGGTTTTGGTTTTGGCAATGGACTGTAGAATGTTCAATTATGGCCATTGGAAAGGTTTGGGAATTGGAAATGTTAGAAAGCTCTCTATTTTTTCAGCTTGTTAGAATTGCTTTGATTATGTAAGGTGTATGATGAAAGCTATAGGGTCCTTTTATTTTTAATTTTTTTAAAGGGTAAAATACAAAAAGCCCCATGCGGTTAAGTTAACCTATAGAAAAACCCCTTATGATTTTAAATCAAATATTTTTTACCCCTTATGATTTGAACTAATTTGAAATAGCAATGAAAATTGTCAAAACTAATGGAAGGAGACGAAATGACACAATTACCCTAATATATATATAAGCAACAAAAGACCATCTAATAACTATCCTATTAAATAAACTCACGAAGAAACCCCGTATGGTTAAACTAACCTACAAAAAATCTCCCTATGGTTAAATGTTATTTTTATTTATTTATTTTGTGCATAGGAATAAGCTAAGTCGTATTTGGAAGTTTTTATTTATTTATTTTGTGTATAGAAATAAGGTGAGTTTTATTTGGAAATTTTTATTTATTTATTTTATGTATAAAAATAAGGTGAGATGTATTTGGGAGTTTTGGATTGTTTTTGAAAATTTTTGAGTTCTAAGGGGTTTAATAGGTATATCAATTAAAAATTTGATTTAAAAAATTATTTTCCATGTCAAACAACTTCAAAGTCTTTAATTTAAATGATTATATGATCAAATTTGAAACCATAAAGGACTGGGTTGTATAATTTGAAACCATAAAGGACTTTTTCTATTGGTTTGTTTAACCACATAGGGCTTTTATATATATATTATAATTTTAAGGGTATAATAGGTATATCAATTAAAAATTTGTTTGTTTTCCAAACCATAAGAGACTTTTTCTATAAGTTTGTTTAACGACAAGAGGCTTTTATGTATTATAAATCTAAGGGTATAACAGGTATGTTAATTAAAATTTGTTTGTGTCCAGTACAAATACTCACAAAAGAAATGCGTGTATTTCAAACCCGTTAATTTAGATGATTTCTGTAGCTTTTTAAAATTAGTTCAAATCAAGAGATATCGGAGTTTATGTTTTGAAACTAAAGGGGATATTTTGTATGTTCGCTTAATTTCAAGGGACTTTTCTATATTTTACCCTTTTTTAAAATTAAGTGGAAGGTTTTGAACTTGAGATTTCACTGACATCTCCTCCCCAGTGCCACTCGACCCATTCCTTACCAAGTCCTTGTTAGTTTAAGGTAGATTCGGTTGACTATAGTGTTTTCTATTCGAATAACCTAGCAGACTTAGATTGTAAATGTAAGTCAATAAAATTTCTGGTTTTTAACCCAAAGAAAAGTGGACTCATTCTGATTATTCATCTTCAATCAATTTAAACAGTAAAGCATTTTCACAATGTTTTCCCAAAATCAGCATTAAAGAAAAAGGGCATTGGAAAAGTAATAAAGAAAAAGCATCACCATATTGCACTAACGTATTCAATGCTCTCTAATTGCTGGAAAAACTAATGGCTGATCATGCACTATTAGTAAACTTTAATCCGAGATGTTACACTTTGATTTGAACATTCAATCCTTTTGTCGTTCTACGACGAAGACCAAAACCTGATTGTTAGCTGCATCTTCGTCTTATGCTGGACAACTATTTCTTGTTGAATTCCACGCCTGCAATAGATATTTTAATCCCTCTTTCAACGTTGATCTTAAGATAAAGCAACTAATAAGTCCAGAAGGTTGTGGAAGTAGCTTTTTTTTCAGAAAGTTCCGTTAGAACGATATCTTCAAGATTGGAAATTGCTTTGTCAGCGGAAGCCCGTAATAGACAACTAGCCATACAATGACAATAAAACATGAAAAAAATATTAGCAGTGTTTGGATGGGAGTGTTTTTCAAAAACTATTTTTCAAATACAATAAAAAATTTTAAAAAGTACTTTAAAAGTTAATCTAAAAATTAGTTTAAATTTTTTTAAAATTTTAAAAAATATCTCAAAATATATTCTAGAAACTTTTCTACTCTTAAATATCCCAAAATATTTTCTGAAAATATCCCAAAATATAATCTAAAAACTCTACTACAGCAAAATTTTTCAAAAAACCCCAAAAAATAGCTAATAAAAACTAAAAATTTTGAAAAACTCAGTAATCCAAATAGAGCCAGTTTTCTTGTTTATTTCGTATCCAATAAAGATTGAATAATGTAATTTCTTTGATGAACTGAAAATTGCCAAATTACATTTTTGCTGGATGAATTAGGTTTGATTATTTTTGGTTGGACAAAGACAAAATGTCCAGCGGACTATCCTGCCAAGCTCTGTTTTCATCTCCAAAGAGCATGTTCACTTTAATTGCCTGTTTGTTTTCTAAGATTCCCATTTCTCAAAATTTTGATATTTATCAGCTTTAACTTCTAGAGACAGTGGCAGAGCCAGGATCTTTGTGTAGGTGTACAATAATATTAGTTTAAACTTACAATGTATTGATTTGTAGATTTTTAGAACATTGTATATTCATTACTAGGGGGAAAAGCCCGCACGACGTGCGGGAGTTTAGTACCTGTAATTAAAGATGGTTAATAATTATTATTTGGTATTTTGTAGTATAAGAAGTGAAGTATGACAATTTTATTATTTAATATTAAACAGAAAAATCATAAGTTACACATTAAGTTAAAAAATATGATATACAATGAAACATAATTATAAGATACGATCAACCGCTTTGCTTTTAACTTAATAGAATAAAAGACCTACTTATATCTGCTCATGCACTTTAGAGATATTAAAATCTAGGGGAAATGGCCAATTTCGTCCCTATACTTTTTTATAGTGTCAATTTAGTCCCTATATAATTTTTTTGGCCAATTTGATACCTATACTTATTTTGCGGTACCAATTAAGGAACGCCGCGGCAGCGCCACCATATAAATTCGATTAACCTACTAAATGAACAACTAAGCAGGGGTATTTCGGGCACTTCACTGTTAAGATAGTAACAAAAGAAGTAAAGCTGGTGAAGGATCCAATTCTAAACCTAGGGTTCTTAATGACAAAGTCTCCAAGAGGTTGTCCAAACTCCTCTCCCATGAGCAGAGAATTTACCTCAAAATCCAGCTCTATTCCCTGAACTCAACCAATGACAACTCCTTATCATTAAATCCAGATTAGCCGAAATCACTATCACCACCTTTTGCTCAACAACTTTGGTTTCCTCGGCAACATTTTTCACCTTTTCTTCTTCATCTTACTTATCACCATCCACAGAAGCCATAGCCGGAGTAGCAGATAAGGTCTCACTCCAACTCAAGGACAGATGCCGGTGACGTACGCGAGACCAGGCTTTCAGCAGAGTCCTCAAATACACAAGAAAGAATGTCATTTTGATTATGTGGCTGGGAAACCGCAATTGAGCTAGACTGAATATTATATTCATGATTGATATTAGAACACTTCTCAGACGCATTTTGATCAACCATAGCCCTAGCTTCAAATTCAAGTCGTTTCGCTTCATAGGCTCTTGAAACTTTCTTTATAAAATAATTACCCAACCAAATCCTCTTTCCCTTAAACGGGTTGCGAATTTCTGCAGCCCATTTTCCCCATTTCCTCTGCCTGAGACCTTTGTATTTGGAAGAGGAAGGCTTTGATTGAGGTTAACTCTGCAGTTTAGCTAAACCCATCTTTTTCTTGGGGTTGTTTTCTCCCCATTATTGCTCTCTTGACAGGAATTTTTAGCTTCCGGTGCAACAGCCATAGCCACAGGCTAACCAGGTTGCCTTTTCAACTCCACAATAGGGAGAAACCAGGTTGCTCTCTTGATTCAGTATGACTTATCTCCGACGCTCTAGCATTTTTAATTTCTTTTTCTTCAATCACTCAACTCCAAAACCCTGAATCAAATACTTAGAAAATCTCCAAGAATGTGCTTGTATTCCTGCAACAGAATTAAACAAAAATCAACTACCCAACATAATTTAAATTCTTCCAAAAAAATAAAAGAAAATGGGATGTATATTAGGTATGAGGCCCTTTAAAGAATAAAAAAAGTGATAAAAATCACTTTATGTGAAGTCCCCAAAACATTCTACTCCAGAACAAGTCCTTTTGGGCCTCAAACGTATTGAAACAGTTGGGAAAAGAAGAGAGAGAGCTCTGCTGATTTGTAGAGAAGAGGGACTTCTAATTGGTGATAACTAGTAACAGAATAGTAAAGGAAACTGAAATCCAGAAGAATTTCTTCAGCAAAGCCCCAATATTCTCAAAACTCAATTGGAATCTTGCCAACATAAATCTCAGCACCCAACCCTAGGTTTAGAATTGCGTCCTTTATCGATTCAACCCAGCAGTGGAGTGCCCGAAATACCCCTGCTTAGTTGTTCATTTACTAGGTTAATCAAATTTATATGGTGGCGCCGCCGTGACGTTCCTCAATTGGTACCGTGAAATAAGTATAGGTATCAAATTGGCCAAAAAAATTATATAGGGACTAAATTGACACTATAAAAAAGTATAGGGACGAAATTGGTCATTTTCCCTAAAATCTATTGTTTAGGTTGAATTTGATCTTGATATGAGAGCAATCCACCAAATTATCTTGTCATATAAGTGAGATTGGAACAATTAGCATATTTAAAGAAATCATTGCTAGTGGAATTTCGGTTCTTGCAAGATAAATTCTTGAATTTATATTGATTCCAAGGACATATCATCACGAAACCTTCACATTGACCAATCAATCAATTTGTGACAGCCCCACCTCACCCTAAGGCTAATTAAAGGGTTCGGCGGACCGCCTGCCCAACTCTCGCGGGGACTACGGATCTGGAATGAACAGAAACCTTACCAAATGCTCAAAGGAACTTCGAGAAGATAAACATTCATAACTCAATTGAGCCAAACTAAAAGATACAATCAATCTTTGGTACAACGTTCCCACAAAAAATCAAAACGAAATGGAAGTGCCGCCAAGACTACTAAGCTAATCACACCCTGAAATACTTGTTCCGAAAGATAATACAGTGGTCGAGAGCTACAACGACCGTTAAAAAGAAACGAAACGAAGAACGAAAACAGGCTGCGGATGAACAGTGACTGCCACGTCACAATCCGGCCGGAACCCAATCGAATACAGATAACGTTATAGAATAAACATTTCCAAACCAAATAAAAGGCATGAACATGATTAAACAGTTTTATATACATACGTTTGTAATTTACAAATCAAAAGGGAAATATTTGGATCAAGGTACATTTAGGGTTTTCCATCTCCCGAGGAGCTATACAAAAGTGTATTTATACTAGCTCATTTCATTCTTTAAAATGATCATTGGTCCAAAAGATGGTTTCCTGTAAGGAAAACAAGGATAACGGAACGGGGTGAGCTAGAAGCTCAATGAGGTACCAAAAGTATAAACAGTAGAAATCATGAGAAATCACTTTTAGGGCACATCTACACATCAAATAAGAGAAATGAATGAACACCACAGATTAAAAGATACAGGTGGCTCTCAGGAGCCAAATTCCCGTTGCAATACTTGATCCAGTCTCGTTGACCCTCCGTCAACGTTTAATGAAACACACATGTCCGTAGACCCCGTTTACGCCAAAATTCCGTTCACCAAACATACCCCTTACCGGGCCCGAACGCTAAACAGGAACAGGAATGGTAATACTCGAGTATACTGAAAATCTAGAGTCTCCAATACCCAAAGATTTTCCAAGAACAGGCACCCATGGATTGTCAATTTTTCTCAACCAAGCCCTTGCTGGCTTGATTCAATTGACTCCCCATGAGATTGAGCTCAAATTTAATAGGAAGGTCGTTGGATACACTTTCAAATGACATTATATCAGGCGCAAGTAACAAATTCAAGTACATACTGGAAACAAGTCACACAGGCCAGAGAACGAGTGCGATAAAGTACACACTCGTCTCGTACAAAATAAACAGTCGGTAAAAACACTCAAATAGCAATTTGCAAGTATAGATAATCAGTTTAGCAATAATTTAGGGGAGTGGTACACTCACCAGTTAAAGCAAGGATACTTCAAAAGTTCAACCAAAGTAGGGCTCTAATCACCAAGAAACCCTAGAATAACCAAGGTAAATAATTATGGTTCCCATAGCCACAAATCCAGTAAATAAAATGCACAAATGAGGCTCGACTATAAGTCATAGATCTCGCCAAATAATTACTAATGCAAGGGTGCAAAACATGCTTTTGGGATGAAAAGATAACATGAAGACCTAGGGCTCGAACAACCCCAAAAACCCTTCTTATATATATCCCAAACCAAACCAAACTCAAAGAAATCCAACATTGTCAAAATTTGGACAGCATATCCCCTACATTTCCTTACTTTTCCATCCTACAATCAACACCAATTCATCTCAAATCAACCATATACAAATCATAAACTATAAAACACACCTTTCGGCACAATAACCACAACTGAAGCTACACTTATTGGATTGAAACGAGTCTTATGGCGTTTCGAAGCCAAGACATATACCTACTTTTCTTATGAAGACCTCCAAAGCCAAATCATGCATTTTCATGGTCAAAAATCGAAATTTCAGTGAGGACAGAAAACTGTCTGTGAAACAAGGCTTGTGGGCAGTCAAGGGTATTTCAGTCATTTCACATGTTACAATGCTCGGATCGAGCTGAAATTTTGCAGGCAGCTAGTTAACACCATTTTCTATAACTTTCATGTTTTAACCTAAGCCTGATTCGGTCTCTAACATGCACGAATAAAGCCGGTCAGAACAGGGCAGATTTGAACCCTAAAACTGAAATTTCCGCACAAATTCTGAAATTTTCCGCAAACAACCACAATTAACGCACAACGGCTCCATTTAATACAATTTAGAGCTATCAATCCAAGGCCAATCATACCTATCATATGAAAACAGAAAAATTCCCAAAAAAATTCAGAAATTTATATAACTCCACTTTAATCCATGAAATCTTCCATGAAACAACCTATTTAGCCACTACAAGTCACTAATTTGACATTAGCATGAACAAAGAGGAAGTTTGTAAGCAAAGTACCTTGACACCTCAAGAAAGATGATAACTTAGGATTTTCCTTTCACAAATCCCTCCACTAGAAGCTTTAATCCTCTTTAGTAATCAACTTTGATGGAGTAATCTACAATTTCAATGGTTGGAAATCAAGATTGAAGCAAGGAATTGAAGTTGAGGTTGAAAAGTTTCTCTTGTTTCTTCCTCTAAGAGGTTCGGCCAGCTCAAGCAAAAATGAAGATGATCTTGGTCAAATTTTGTATTTAGTAAAGGTGAAGAAAAGTTGGTCAAGTCCACCATCCAATCGGGTCGCGACACATGGCACTTTTAATGGTTCAAGCTTATCTTCTTTCTTCCAATGGTTAATCTATCTAACTAACCTCTAATTATCTCCTAGCACCTTGTAAAATAATATTCCTCAATACGAAACTTAACCTAGTCGTCTAAAATTTTATCGCACTAACCGCACTAGCGGGTCCCACGTCCTTAATACACTTCCAAATTGACCCGAACTAACTTATACTAGAAAAATATTTTAAAAAATTATATTCACTTATAAAATGTCTAGAAAATTAAGATAGTAAAATAAAATAAAGAAAATGCAGGAAAAGAAATAGAATTAAATGATATAAAACAAGGAATTTTTACGGGTCCTTACACAATTATAATTTATTGTATGATTTAGGACATATAACAAAGCATCTCCTTCTCGATAGGGGTTACAATTACGAAACATCAGTTTTTGAATTAGTTGCAAAGATATACAACAACTAACACACTAATCTAGAGGAATAATTACCTCAAAATAAGTACTAAAGCATCTTAACCCACTCAATTCAAGAAAACAATTAAAAGCAATGGAGTACATACTTTAGATTTGCAGCCAAATAGTTTTAAGTAGATAGTTAAACATATTGGCAAATTAAATGAAGTGAAAATTGCCTAAATGGAATCGTCTATAAAGTAACAAATGATTTGAAAATTATCGTAACTAATAGTTAAAAAGAAATAGATGCAATCTATAAATGAAAAAAATTATGATAATAAACTTATTTTATACCACAAATAACAATTAACAAACGTGATCTCTTCCCTATCAAGTTTGTCTAACATGGACAATTAAATTAAAACACTAAAAAATTATTGCACACACAACTGGCAAGATTACAGATTTCTTACAACAAAAAAGTAGATTGTGTTGAGTATGTCTTTGCATCTCACATCAGAACTTTTATAAAGAAATATTTCTTCTTGGTAGTTATAAATATAGTGGATTTAAGTGAGTTTAATTATGCTAAGAGTATCAACCCAAGTGCCATATGCACCAATCCAAAAGAATATTAAAGAGTCCACGCTAGAGCTGCAAACGAACCAAGCGGCTTGCGAGCGGTTTGAGTCAAACTCGACTCGAACTCGATCAATATCGAGCTGAAGTAGAGCTCGAGCTGGCTCGAGTCAAAATTGAGCTAGAACTCGAGCTCAAGATATTAAACTCGTTAGCTCGCGAGCCGGCTCACGAGCTCGAGTATATATATGTATATATATATTTTATTTTAAGTATATATATATTTTTATTTTTTATTTTAAGTATATATATATTTTTTTATTTTAATAGTAAAATTACATATATATATCCTTAATATTTTATTATTTATTAAGAAAAAAATATTATTTTATTTATTTTTTAAAAAATAATAATAATTTTTTATTTTTTTTGAACTCGAGCTCGAGCTTTAAATTGTCGGCTCGTCGAGCTCGAGCTCGAGTTCGAGTTCACTAAAATTAAGTCAAAACTCGACTCGATTAGACCAAAATTCGATTAGACTCGACTCGTTTGCAGCCCTAGTCTAAGAGAGGTTTTGGTTTGGCATCAAACCAAAAGAGTAAGTCATGGGCCTTTCGGTCATTAAGTATTTAGTGCTATTTAATCTCTTTTGGATTTTCAGTTTTAGATGCCTTTTGGATCTGAAAATTATTTTCTAGGATTTTGTATTCTCTTTTGGTTATAATAAATATGTTACCCTTTTGCCCGTGAACGTAGGTCAGTTTGACCGAATCATATAAATTTTGTATTTCTTTGTTTGATTTCTTTGTTTTGTTATTGTCAAGAACCCTATTATTCTCATTGGTCAATTTCCTGGAAGCAGATCTAACAAACTGGTATCAGAATTTATTTGAAAATTTTGAATTTTGTGGCAACAATGACAACAACAAAGATTGTTGTCGAGAAATTCGATAGAAATGTCAACTTCAGGATGTGGCGGCTCAAGATGAAGGCCATTTTGATTCAAAATGGAGTTGATTTAGCGATATAGGGAATTGAGAAAAAGTCAAAGAATTTGACAGATGCAAATTTTGTCGAGATAGATAAGAAGACGAGATCTAGTATTATTTTAAATCTCTCTGACAAGATTTTACGGGAGGTAGCCACTGAGATTTCGATAAAGGTCATATGAGACAAGTTTAAGGCCTTATATATGAAGAAGACAGCTGAAAATCAGTTTTATTTTAAGCAAAGTTTGTATATGTTTCGCATGACTGAAGGTACATCTATACTATCACATCTTGATAAATTTAATTCCATTATTATATATTTGGAGAATATAGATTCAAAAATTAATGATGAGAATCAAACTCTATTAATTTTGTATTCCCTTCCCAACACTATGATTTATGGAAAAAAAATAATTTTGTCTCGAGAAATTAAATCGGTATTAAAATCTAAGTAACGGATAGATAGGAATATTACTAGAGAATTTAGTGGAGGTTAGGCGGAAGGTATGATTGCTAGGGATAGAATCGAGAAAGAGAATTTGACAGTAGTAGATCTAAATTTAGATCTAAATTCAGACATAGAAATTTGAAATGTAATTATTGTCATAAAATGGGGCACATTAAGAAAAATTATTTTAAATTGAAAAATAGATTGAAGTAAAACGAGAAACTTGGTAAGAAAAATATTGAGACTGCCGAAACTGGTATTGCAACTAATGAGAATGAAAGAAATATTTTCTTTGTGACTGATAATAGGATAAGATTTAAAAATGAATGAATTTTAGATTCGGGGTGCTCTTATCACATTTGTCCTAATAGAAATTTATTTTTTACTTATGAATCTTGTAATGGCAGAAGTATTTTGATGGGCAATAATGTCATTTATGATGTTGTTGGTAAGGGTACAGTCCGAATTAAAATGCATGATGGTATTGTGAGAATGCTCACTAATGTTAGACATATTCTTGATTTGAAAAAGAATCTCATTTCTTTCGGCACCCTGGAGACTCTTAGGAGCAAATACACAGCTGAAAATTGCATTATGAAGACTTTTAAAAATGCTCTCGCTGTAATGAAAGCTTACAGGGTTGGTAGTTTATATATTTTATAGGAATTTACTGTCACAGGTTCGGTTTTAGTTTTGTCATCGTCATCTTTATCTAATTCTGATATCACAAAATTGTGACATATGCATTTGGGACTAGGGGTGAGCAAATTCGGTTCATACCGAATTCATAACTGAATTTAAATTCAATTCGATAATTTGAAATCGGGTATTTGGTAATTTAGTACAAATTCGGTACATACCGAATTCACCGAATTCTAATATGGTATGAAATAGCTAATGAGATTATGAATTTGGTAATAACTAATTTCGCATTCAAATTCGGTAATTGAAACAGGGTACCGCATTACCACATTCGAATACCAAATTGGTATATAAAATTATATAATATATAGATAAATGCTATTTATTATTAGTATATACTACTAATATATTATTATATTATATAGGTAAATGCTATTAATAATAATTAGTATATGGTATTATCATCATATCATGTACTTATAATAATAATAATATATAATAATGTACAATATATTATTTTAGTATTTGTTAATTGTTATATGACTATAATAATACAAATATATAGTAATACATAACAATAAAAGAAAACTATAATACTTATTATTTTATACATGAGTAACATGACTAGAATTAGATAATAATTAATACATATATGCATAATACTAAATATTAAACAATAAACATAATTAGTAATTAGAATTTAGATATTGATAATTTGATACATCATTCATGTTTGAATTATTGAATATTTGAATGCATAATTTGTAATTTGCAAGTATTAGTGTGCTTTAAATTTACATTACATATTTAACATAAAAATTCATATTATCTATTCACTAATCTTAAAGTTTTAAGTATAGATAAGACAACTAAGCAGTGTAAGTGAATGCATATGAATTGCAAATCAATGTATTAGTGTATTGACTTTCACAATAACAGATGTAAGTAAATAAGTTTTATTTTGATTTGAAATAAATTATAAGTTTGTAACTAATATAACTTACCACTAATCATTGTAATTTGTAAGTTTGTAACTAATATTACTTATTATTAATCATTGTAAATTATAAATTCATAAATTATCACTAATCATTGTACAGTCTAAGATTTATTCTAATTTAAGTTAATCACTTTTTATATGTTCCTTAAATCATAGACTAAGGATTCTAGGTATAAGTGATCAAATAAGTTAAAATTCATATTATCTATTTACTAATCTTAAGGCTTTAAATATAGACAAGACAACTAAGCAGTATAAGTGAATGCATGTGAATTGCAAATCAATGTATTAGTGTATTGACTTTCACAATAACATATGTAAGTAAATAAGTTTTATTTTGATTTGAAATAAATTATAAGTTTGTAACTAATATAACTTATCACTAATCATTGTAATTTGTAAGTTTGTAACTAATATTACTTATTATTAATCATTGTAAATTATAAATTCATTGTAACTACTAACTAATATTACTTATTATTAATCATTGTAAATTATAAATTCATTGTAACTACTAACTAATATTACTTATTATTAATCATTGTAAATTATAAATTCATAAATTATCATTAAATCATTGTACAGTCTAAGGTTTATTCTAGTTCAAATTAATCACTTTTTATGTGTTCCTTAAAAAAAATAATAAATAAAAGATATTAGGGATACAATTGATATTATATATGCATCAGGGGAGGAAAATGAAATTATCTATTTTCAGAAACAGGCGCCTTAGGGTAAAGCCCTTCGCTATCACTAAACCCACATTGGTCGTCACTTTTGTCTAAGCTTCCACCACCGTTACTCCCAGCACCTCCCTCCTGACAGCTCCACCGCAAGAAAACGTAATCGGCCTCTCTGAAATCATCAATAGGACTCCACTTGAGGTAAAGCTTAAATTTTTTCCGTTTTCTTTAATATGCCTGTATATATATGTCACCGGTGCTTCGAAATATTAATTCTTTTTGCAAGCTTTAAGTCGATATACTTGTTATTGAGCTTTGCAATCGGAAAATCATTATGTTGAATTATAATTTTGTCTACTACTAGGTTATCTTGTTGCATTTTCACTGGATTTTGAAAATATACTGCTTGATTTCGTCGGCATTATGAACAATATGCTGGAAATCTTGACCTTGACACAATTGAGATGCATATCATCCTTATATGGTAGAGATTTTACTTCACTTTTGTGTGGTTCATATGGAGCAGACTCGGAAGGTGTTCTATCAAATGTTTGATTAATCTTTTCTTTTCTAAGATGAATTCGGTCTAACCGAATTCATTACCGTTTTCAAATTTGAAATCGGTTGCGGAATGAATTCGGTTATGGCCAATTCAAAATTGAAAACGGTTTAGATTTCTATAAGTCGAATAACCGAATTCACCGAATTCATTGCACTGAATTACTGATTTTGCACCGAATGCACACCCCTATTTGGGACATATGAGCCAGAAAGATTGGGGTATACTGAGCAAAAGGGGCTTTCTTTGTGGTCAGAGTACTGGGTCATTGAAATTCTATGAACATGTGTCTTTGGGAAGCAAAAAGAGTTAGTTTCAGTTCACCAGCAATCCAAAAGACGAAAGGTACTCTTGACTATATTCATTCAGATTTATGAGATCCATCTCGTGTTCCGTCTAAGGATGGTGTTAGGTATATGTTGACTTTCATTGATAATTTTTTCAGAAAAGCTTGGGTTTATTTTTTTAAACATAAGAATAATATTTGCCTTACTTTCAAGTAATGAAAAGTTTTGATTAAGAAATAGACAGGTAAATAGATCAAGCAGTTTCGAACAGATAATGATATGGAATTTGTGAAAGAAAATTTGATGATTTTTGCAAGAATAAAAGAATTGTTCGACATCGTACTGTCAGGATGACACTTCAACAAAATGATATGGTCTAACATATGAATAGAACGCTTTTGGAGAGAGTGAGGTGCATGATCTCTAATGGAGAGTTGACAAAGGACTTTTGGACAGAGGCAATCTTTATGGCTTGTTATATTATCAACCGTGCTCCTTTTACAACTCTTGATTTCAAAACTCCTGAAAAAGTTTGATCAGGTTCTCCTGTTGATTATTTTGATTTAAAAATTTTTGAATATCCAACATACATGCATGCAATGATGAAAAATTAGAGTCTCGTGCTAAAAAGTGTATTTTTCTTAGATATCCTTCTAGGGTAAAAGGACACAAATTGTGGTATCCTGATTCCAAATTTTTAAAATTTATATGCAGTAGAGATGTTACTTTTGATGAATTTTCTGTATTATCTTTCAAGAAGGAGTCTTATAGTTCTTGTAATGCAGATGATAGTATGCAGAAGCAGGTAGATCTTGAGATATGTAGTTCTGATCCTTCTATTGAATAAGTACCAGTAGATGCATCTGAATCTATTGATGCAAATAATTCAGAAGAGAAAGAATATTTCATTGCCAAACATAGATCAAGAAGGGATATTCGACCATCACAAAGATATGTAAACTTGATTGCATATGCTTTGTCTATTATAGAACAGACTGATGTAATTGGTGAACCTATTACCTATTCAGATGCAGTTTGTTGTGATGGCTTTGCTAAGTGATTGATTGTAATGAATGAAGATATTGAATCTTTCCATCGAAATGAAACTTGGATTCTTGTGAAACCGCCTTCAGATAAGAAAATTGTTAGATGCAAATGAGTCTTCAAGAAGAAAGAAATAATTCCAAGGGTCGAAAATGTAAGGTACAAAGTACGGTTGGTTGCAAAGAGCTATAATTAGGTACAAGATGTTGACTTTAATGAAATATTTTCACCTAGTGTTAAGCATAATTCTATTCGTGTTTTGCTTGCTTTAGTTGTCATGTATAATTGGAGTTGGAGCAGTTTGATATTAAGACAACTTTCTTGCATGGTGAACTTGAAGAGAAAATTTATATGAAGCAACCTTAGAGATTTGAAATTGAAGAAAAGGAAGATCATGTTTGTTTACTGAAGAGATCCTTATGTGGATTAAAGCAATCTCCAAGACATTGGTACCAGAGTTTTAGGTTTTGAATCATGGTCAGATTTTGGGTTCTTAATGACAATAATAGGTTTTGGATGTTACAGAAAGCGAAGAAAAAAAAATTTTCGATGGAGTTTAGTTAGGTTTTGGAGAAAAGTTATTTGGCCTATTTGAACTCTTAAGGGTTTTGAGAATAAAGTGGAGCATGATTATTATGTTCGTGGTTTTTTAGCTCATTGAGATCTGTTGAACCTTTTATGATTTTTGGCCCTTTGGAACCTGTTGAGCCTTTTGCATCTTGGTTCATTGGTGGCTCGTTGGGACTTTTGTGATTCATTGAGATCTATTGGAACTTTTATGGAGAAGGTGGAGTGTTTGCTATTTGTCTACTATTTACCGATGTTGGATATACGCCAAGGTGGAGATTTGTTGAGTATGTCTTTATATCCCACATCGGAACTTTTATAAAGAGATATCTTCTCTTGGTAGTTATAAATATAATGAATTTCAGTGAATTTAATTGTGATAAGGGTATCAACCCAAGCGCTATGCACCAGTCCATGAGAGTTTTAGAGAGCCTATGTCCTAGTCTAAGAGATGTTTTGGTTTGGTATTAAACCAAAAGAGCAAGTCATGGGTCTTTGGGTTTTACGATCATTAAGCATTTAGTGCTATTTAGACTCTTTTGTATTTTAAGTTTTAGATGCTTTTTGGACTTGAAAATTATTTCATAGGGTTTTATACTCTTTCTTTTGTACTCTCCTTTGGTTATAGTAAATATGCTACCTGTTCGCCCGTGAACGTAAGTCAGTTTGACCGAATCACATAAATTTTGTATTTCTCTATTTGATTTATTTGTTTTGTTATTATCATTATTGAATTGTCAAGAACCCTATTATTTTCATTGATCAATTTTCTAGGACCAGACCTAACAGATTAGCTAAAGAAAACATACCCGTTGAGAAAGGTGTTACAAAATGGGAAAGAGAAGTAGCTAATAAAACAAACATCTAAATTCAATAGATTGCATGATTGTCGTAGAACAAATCTGTAAGTAAATGAAATAAATTTGAATAGATAGGGGTTACTATGGTAACGGCCAAGAAACCAAACTTTTCTATTAATTGGTATTAATTGTGTCTTAACATCTATATATCATAAGTTTGCATATAACTGATGAGAAAGGCTTTAGAAAATTAAGAGATTTAGATGTTAACACAATTAAATGATTAGAAGGGCTTTTATGTAATTCCACTAAAATACAAGTTGAATTCAATTGTATCCAATGTTCAATCAGATATCAAACACGATCACATGTCAAACTTATCCTTAACATTAAATGTCTGAAAGGACATCTAAGTAATTACAACAAAATCAAATTAGCTATAATGACTCGTATTTAATACTCTAATTGCACTTCAAACGCTCTTACATTTCCAAACTAGCCCTACTCTTGAGTTTGAAATGTAAATACCATCTTTACTTTAAACTCATTTTTATATAGTATAAAATGATGCAAGCACGCTAATTTGTTCAATAACCAATGTTACAAAAATTGAACAAAAAATCAATAGCTCGTGATTTTTCGTTTGCTAGGTTATTCTAATCGTATAAAATGGTATAGTAATTAAAATTAAGCATTAGAATACAATATTTAAATTCTAATACGTGTAGAAAGTGAATATTTTGTATGCAATCGAACCATGAAACGAATATTTGGTTCACTTGTAATTCATGTGATTTAACATTAAAAAAAGTTCAATATTAAGTAAATAACATATGTAAGAAAGGAAAAAGATAAAATCCTATCATATATTTTTGTTCAATGTTTCATTGTGAAAATATTGAAGGTAGTTTTAAAAATTTTAATACTTTTGGGGGACAATCTTAGGTTTAGAAGGAATACTATCAAAATTCACAAGGAGCAAGAGCGAGACAAAAAATTTTAAATTTTTTACAGATTATTTTACAGTTTCTATTGAGGGAGTGGTCAGAATGCATGTGGCTCTGCCACCGTCTAAAGATGTCGAGAAGTTGAAGACCGAAAGTCTCAAGAACTTGCAGCGTAAGAAAAGGCAATTGGGTTGGTTTTTGGGGTACTTCTTTTCATGAATGATAGAGAGCCAAATTCCTTTTGGCAACATAAAAGTCTTCATGCGGATATAGGATTTATATCTTTTAATAGCTAGGAAATTACAATGAAACAACATTTTTAAATTTAATAAACCAAATTGTCCGACCACTAGATGCATGTGGTCTTGTAAAGACTGCATTTCGTCCATCCTGACCTGTTGGATGACAATTTCCAGATAATGACGGAATAAAATAAGTTCATCAAAGTAACAACGTACGTAGGACTAGGAGAAGGCCAAAACACAAACATTAAAGTGCCTTCTACCTAGGACTGATGATGCTTTTTTGATTCTTTATATTTTGAATCATGTGGTGAACAAGTGAGGAGTATTGACCAAGAAGAGCCAGTGTCTGATTAATCGAAATTAAAACTATTAGAAAGCTGGTCAGCCGCAGTTTACTGAAAATTTCATTGCAATTGATTTAACTTAATAAGTTACAATTTTATTACTCAGAATTCCTGCTGATTGAAGAACTTAACGATTTGGATGAGCTGAAAGTCTACCTACGGATATGAGCAATGAAAGAATCCATCTCCAAGCGACTAACACCACCTTCCATAACAGAACCTTTGACAGCTTTGCTCAATTCACTGGCTCTTTGCCTCATCTCTTCTCCTTCAGCTGAATCCATCAATCTTCTCACAGCATTTTCAACAGTTATGGATGTCACAAGTTCATTCTGCTTTGACCAATCCCTTATTATTAGACCAACCTTGAGCACCTTTTCCAGTAGTATCGCGTTTCTGGGCTGGTCAGAATGCATAGGCCATGCTGCCACGGGTACTCCCATGCTAATGCTTTCTATGCACGAGTTCCATCCGCAATGGCTCATGAATCCACCTGTTGATGAATGTCCAAGAATCTCCAGTTGGGGTGCCCAATCCCTCACAACTATTCCTCTTCCTTCAGTTCTCTCTGCGAATCCTTCAGGCAACTGAGCTCTCCTATCTTCTCCCTGGAAGACATCTCCTTTGTCTGCATCCCTCAGTACCCATATAAATTTTTGCCCGCTTTTGTCTAGCCCAATTGCGATCTCCTCGGCTTCTTCATCTGATATTGAAGTTGTTGAACCAAAGGAAATGAAAATGACCGAGTTTGGCGCTTGTTTGTCCAGCCAATCCAGGCAATAGTGTCTCTTCATCGAGTTTTTCTGTTCATTCATCTCTACTGGATTGAATGGACCAATAGCCCATTGCTTGTCCGAGTCAGTTATTCCGGATTTTGCAAGGAGGTCAAGGTATGGACCCTCTATAGCTCTACAAGTATTGAACAGGGAGCCAGAGGTAATTGGCTTGTTATCATGTTGCAATTTTACAAAGTCCATCAGCTCTTGGGGGAAGCAGCTTTCAAGTGTTGGAAGATCTTCGAGTGGTTTGAGTAGTTCAGGCTCGGATATTCCAGGTTTTCCTTCTTGCTCCCAAACAAATGCGTAGACAGTGAAGGCTGAGATGCTTTGAAAGCAGTAGGCCTCTGCGTTCAGGATTAAACCCACATCCTGGATGACATATGGCATCAGATCGTCATATATAACTACCAATCTTCTTGTTGTGCCAGAAAGTTGTTGCAGAAGTGCGTAAACTGGCTCGCGGAGTTTGATCGATGCGTTGAACGCTGGGATGAGTTGTGTGGGAGATTTTGTAGGGGCATTTGGGTTGGGAGGAGGAGTTTCATAAGAAGGGATGGAAAATTCGTGGAAATGGAAGTTGGAAGTGGCAAGAGGATCCCAACCGTGGACGCGAACCTTTGCCTGGCGGTTGTGAGAGGCCGTGCCAACATAGTGAACGGGTATATCATAGGAGGAGATGAGGCGGGAGAGATGGAGGAGCTGGTTGAGATGGCCTTGTGCTGGAAGGGGAACCATGACCACAGTTACTTCATGAGTTTCTTGAATACTACCATTTTGGCTTTGGTTTTGGTTTTGGTTTTGGTTTTGGTTTTGGCAGTGGACTGTAGAATGTTCAATTATGGCCATTGGAAAGGTTTGGGAATTGGAAATGTTAGAAAGCTCTCTATTTTCTCAGCTTGTTAGAATTGCTTTGATTATATAAGGTGTATGATGAAAGCCATAGGGTCCTTTTATTTTTAATTTTTTTAAAGGGTAAAATACAAAAAAGCCCTATGTGATTAAGTTAATCTATGATAAAGCCCCTTATGATTTCAAATCATACATTTCAACCTCTCATGATTTGAACTGATTTGAAATAACAATGGAAATCGTCAAAACTAATGGAGGGGAACGAAATGACACAATTATCCTAATATATATAAGCAATAAACAGTTGGTGGGATAAAATCCAAACCCAACGAAATAACAGTTGGTGGGATAAAACCCAATTGTTAATTCATATGATTTTCGGTGGTTTTTTAAATTAGTTCAAACCAAGAGATACCGGAGTGTATGTTTTAAAATTAGAGGGGGTTTTCTGTATGTTCGCTTAATCTCAAGGGACTTTTCTATATTTTGCCCTTTTTTTAAATTAAGTCGGGGGTTTCAAACTTGAGATATCACTAAAAGTCCTTGTTAGTTTAATGTAGATTCTGTTGACTATAGTGTTTTCTATTTGAATAACCTAGCAGACTTAGATCGTAATGCAAGTCAATAAAATTTCTGTTTTTTAACCCAAAGAAAAGTGGACTCATTCTGACTATTCTTCTTCAATCAATTTAAAAAAGGGTTAAATGCTAAAAACCCCCCACAAACTATATACTCCCTCCGTCGCATTGATAATGTCATACTTTTCTTTTTTATCCGTCCCAAAATGATTGTCACTTACTAAAATTGGCAATGAAAACTCTCACACATTTCCGCTCCATACCCTTCAATGTGACAGCCTTTTCTTATCTTTTAGTGGGCCCAATTATGCACTTCCCAAGTACCAACACTGCACTTGATAGATCGTGATTCTCACATAAAATGCAAACAACAATCGTGCATGACACTTTCCTCTAAAGTAGTGTGGAGACTTTTTATTCTTTTGGGTCCCATATGTCTTATCACAACTTATGACCCCTTTATCATTCAATCACGTATGGAAACATTGAAAGTCAAGGGGTATTGCCGGAACTTAAACACAAATCATTTAAAAGTCTTGCACTGTTGATAAAAATTACAAGTTTCAAAGCGCGACACAATTTCTGGAACGGAGGGAGTATTCAGTTGCAGTTTACCTCCTAAACTATACTAATAAGCATTTCGCCCCCTTGAATGATATGTTTGGACAATTATTTCTTGTTGAATTCCACTCCTGCAATAGATATTTTAATCCCTCTTTCAACGTTGATCTTAAGACAAAGCACCTAATAAGCCCAGAAGGCTGTGGAAGTAGTTTTTTTTAGAAAGTTCCGTTAGAATGATATCTTCAAGATTGGAAATTGCTTGGTCAGTGGAAGCCCGCAATAGACGACTTAGCCATACAAGGACAATAAAACATGAAAAAATATTACTTTTCTTGTTTATTTCGAATCCAATAAAGATTGAATGATGTAACGTTTCTTTGATGAATTGAAAACCGCCAAATTACATTTTTGCTGGATAAATTAGGTTTGATTGTTTTTGGTTGGACAAAGACAAAATGTCCAGCTAGCGGACTATCGTGCCAAGCTCTGTTTTCATCTCCAAAGAGCATGTTCATCACTTTAATTGCCTGTTTGTTTTCTAAAAATCCCATTTCTCAAAATTTTGATATTTATCAGCTTTAACTTCTAAAGATAGAGGCAGAGCCAGGATCTTTGTTTAGGTGTACAATAATATTAGTTTAAACTTACAATGTATTGATTTGTAGATTTTTAAAACACTATCTATTCATTATACAAGCACCCTAATTTGTTCAATAACCAACGTTATAGCTCATGATTTGTCGTTTGCCAGGTTATTCTAATGGTATAAAATGGTATAGCAATTAAAATTAAGCATTAGAATACAATATTAAATAACTATTACGTTCACTTGTAATTCACGTAATTGAACATTAAAAAATTTTCAATATTAAGTAAATAACTTATGTAAGAAAGGAAAAAGATAACATCCTATTATATATTTTAGTTCAATGTTTCATTGTGTAAATATTGAGGGTAGTTGTAAAAAATTTTACTAATACTTTTGGAGGACAATCTTAGGGTTAGAAGGATTACAATCAAAATTCTGTATTTACAATCCCCGGCAACGGCGCCAAAGATTGACAGGGTGTCGAGCCTATGCAATAATAAATACTTGCTCAAATAAAATACAAATTCTGTATATAGCGGTAAGCAGGGTCGAATCTACAGGGACTGGGGATAATTTAATTTCTTCTCAAGTTCCAGATATGGGGGGTTTTTGAAAATGAGAGTAACTAAATTACTTGGAATAAATTAAAATAAAATAAAATAACTACAACTTAAATAACTAATTATCACAATAAAAATAATAATGGACGAACTCTAGCCAAGAGACAACTTCGGAGATGGGTCACTTAATTCGATCACAGATGCAAGGATTATTCCAGTTACTATCTGATAAATTAGTTATAGTTGTCATACACGCGATAAACAACCAACTCTTCCTCAATTTGTCGATAGCCAAGGTACGACCGTTGACTATTTCTTTAATCAGGAAACAACCCTAGGTACGACCATAGAAGTTCAATTCCCTAATTGCATGAAAATTAGAAGAGCCCAATTCTAACCAATCAACACGCTACGAGGGTCTCTTTAAGTTAGCCTGTCTATCTCCCTGACACAAACCCAATCATGCCAGTTGCCACCAGTTTAGAATAATTAAACAATTACAGATTTAACTACCCTAATTGGCTTCAGGTTATTGAATTAATCTAGAATCCGGGCCCTGGATAATCGAATAATAAAACAACCATATGAACATAAAGCAGAAGATAGACGGATACCAGTGACTAATGGAAATAAATAAAAACTAATTCGATCTCACAAATTTAGTAGAACCAAGTCCTCCGTTGTTCCTCGACTAGACGAAGGGATTTAATTCATCTTCATCGAGGAAATCCCATGCAAAAGTGCAGAAGTAATTATTGAAAACAAGCTATGTCTTCGTCGTCCCCCGAAGAAACGGAAAAAGGGCAAATAAATAAACGAAAGAATTGGACGAAACCAAAAGAATGAAGTTCCCTATTCTAAAACAATTGCCTAACTTTTCTCCGTGGTCCCGCCGGATAAGGAACAAGCACTGCCAAAGCTCCCTACGCTTCTTTCCGTCCAAAGCTAAAAATGACTCAATGCTTTCCTGTGGTCCCCCACGAATTGGGAGTCCAGGTACAAAGAGGAAACTTTGCCAGATTCCTTGTATTTCCTTTTTCTCTTGGTAGCAGGACTCCTAGTCAGCCAAAAGGGAGATAGGAATCCGTTTCTTCTCAGCAACGTGGGCTAGGCTTGTGAAGTGTTTAGAAGTCTTCCATTTTATTCCAGAGAGTCCCTCTTTTTTGTACTTTTCTGCTCCACTCCCTGAAATTGGATCCAAATACCAAATATAAGTAAATATTACTAATTAAAACAATATTTGGCAAGGACAAAGGGGAAATTGATAATAAAATTACTAACAATTAACACCCTATCAATTCCCCTCACACCTGTATCATGCTTGCCCTCAAGCATGAGAACAGCAATTGAACACCAAAATTTGACAATGGCTATTGCTCCAACTACCGTATTGCCAAGATACCAAGAAAAACATATATCAAGCATCACAGGTTAAGATCCAAGAAAAATCACCCTGATTAGCTTCCTAACCACTAACTCCTCCAATTTAAAGCAAACTAATCTAAGAAAAAAGAATGGTTGCTCACATTTATTAGCAAATGGTCCAACTATTAACCAAAATCTCGACATTAAGATCACAAACCGGCAAGCTGACTTATTCACATATTAACACAATCTTTATTTTTTTTTTCTTTTTGTTTTGTTTTGTTTTTTTTTTTTTTGAGTAACAAAAGACTTAGTCTATAGCCCGTAGAGTCTTTTGACGCGAACTCCAACATTTGCTAGATGGAGGAGCCCGGTTACTCAGCTCCAATTGCTACGGGACCACGCACTCATAGCAACTACTACCTTTTGACGCGAAAATCAACACTTTAGGTGAAGATCCCGGGTTATTCAGTAGTAACCACTAGCGGAGTACGGTCAACTCTTATTTGCAACCATATAGCACGATATCTAAAAGCAACACAAGAATAACAGCAGCCAGCCTCAAATTTCCAGACATGGAGAACTAAAATTAATAACTGGACCAATTCACATGAAAAATGCCAACAATCATTCCCTTTGCTTAGAAAAATTAACCAAAAATTGAAAAAGTTAAGCAATTATTGATATTCACCAAAGAGATGTTCCTGAACTCAACCACATTAACTTAATACCCTTTTATTAATAAAACTTGGCAATAGCAGAATTAGAGGCAACAATCCAGCATCAAAACTTGGTAGTTATAGAAGAGCTGACCACCAGAAAAAAGAAAAGAAGATAAACGAAAAATGGACAAAAACAAACTAAAAAAAAAATAAAGAAAAACAAAAAACTCTAGAAACTAAAAACAAAATTACTAGCACCACAATGATTTCCCCCACACCTAATTCACACATTGCCCTCAATGTGATAATGTAAAAGTAGAAGGAAGGAGAGGGGCAACGGTACTTCCCTGAAGTCATCAAAACAGGGGCAGTTCAGGTGGAAATTGTGGATCAAGACCTGCATAGTGACGTCAATGTGGGTCATCCGAGTCTCTAGTCTCTCAACTCGCATCTGGAGCTGGTGCCATTCGTGGCTTCACCATGAACTCTAAATATCACTCTAAGCAACAAGAGACTACAATTGCCAACAAATAATGGAAGCCGAAAATTCAAAGCAATAACAATTTTTAAAGCCATCCCAATGAGCAAAATGCACAATTCAATCTCCCACAGATTAAACCAAACCCCAACACTTATAGCAAATGCAATCAATAAGTACTTATAGACCCCATGTAGTCAAATTCAGAATTAATGCAGTCCAAAAGTGCAACAAATGCTCCAAAGATGTAGGACTTGAATTTAAGAGGCAGAGTACCCCAAGTAGGTCAATTAGGCACCATCGATCAGCAATAAGCAAAGGAAGGGACACAGTAGCCTTCCAATTCAACAAACAGACGCAGAAAGTACCCCACCATACCAGAGCACAGCTCCCAACAATGCATCAAAACAGCAGGTCGAACAAACTAGGAGCTGTGCTAGTGTCTTAATAAATCAACAACTCTCAGCAAATAGACACAATTCTACCCAAAATCGCAACAACTACCACCAATTGGACAGTTGATTGCACACTCAATCCAATCAAAAGTTCTAGCAACAGCATATCAGAATTGGAGCAACAACTTAATCACAAGAACTTGAATTTTCAAACAAGCAAGCATCTCCAAATGTAAGCAACAATTATAGTCAAAAGACCCCACCAGTACCACTGGTGGGCACACAAGGAAGAATTAAATCAAATATGATCGATCGATGGCAAGAGCGCCCAAATTCAATCAACAACAAGTAATCCAGACAAACAAAAGCAAAAGAGAATCACAAGAAAAGGGGCCAGATATCGATCAAACAAAAGCCATTGCCCACCGTGAATAGAAAAACACTAAAAAGCAAAAGGTACTGGTAAACCACAGAGGGAAGAAGGGACCGGACACCGTTGGTGGCAGCGGGACTGAGCGCTTAGGGCAGCACGGCAGCGTTTAGGGCAGGCCGTGGGAGGAAGGAAAAGTCGTGCGATGAAGCAAGAGGCTGCTGCAGAGGTGGGAGCGAGCTGGGAGGTCGCGGCGCGCAGCTGGTCAGCGGCGTGCAGCTGTGCGAGGCGCGGGAGCTAGCGGTGACGTGTGCTGGTCAGCTAAGGAGGAGATGGGCGGCGCTCGACTGTCGCGTGGCTGCGACTTCTGCCTAGAGCTACTGGCGGCGCGCGAGCTTTGTGGATGGACGCGAGGGGATCTGGGGTGGTCGAGCGCAGGTGGAGTGAGGTGGAGCGGCGTGTGGCTTGGGTCTCGGTCGAAGAAGAAAAGAAAAGAAGAGGGAGAAGGAAGCGGGGAAGAAGAGGAAGAAAAGGGAAAGAAAAAAGAAAGGAAAGAAAGGAAGAGAAAAGAAAAAAGAAAAACAAGAAAAGAAAAAAGAGAATAAAATATTTTTGGGGGGTTTTTTTTTTCAATGTTTTTTTCAAAATTTTTTTTTTTCGAATTTAAATTTTCAAAATCTGAATTTTTGAAGAAAAAGAAAAAAAAAGAAGAAGAAAAAAATGTTTTTTTTCTTTTTTGAATTTTTTTTTTTCAATGTGAATTTTTAAATTAAAATTTTTTTTTTTGAATTCATTTTTGGGTCGTCAAACATCGCGTGGGCATGCCAAAATTGTAAAACGTCCACTGACCATGAGACTTGAATTTAGACGCTTAACGCGTGCCCTCCTCGCGTGGGCACGCCAAGATTACCTATTCTGGTTATAGTGAGGAAACATCAAGAGTGATTAGTACCCAAGTGAGAAACGACATATTTAAGAAATTGAACACAAAAATAACAAAATCAACAATTGGGTTGCCTCCCAAAAAGCGCATTTCTTTAATGTCTTTGGCTAGACATGCTATGCTTGTTCACGGAGGATAAAATCTTGTAACTCGCTTCAATACTTCATCTTCAATGTGATCCTGGTAACCCTCATAGATGGAGTAATCTTTGAGCACACGAGCTACGGTCTTCCATGGACTAGTTGATGGCGCCAAATAATCAAGCATTGATTGCAATTCTTCATCCACTCCTCCATCAAGAGCATTCGACGGTTCAAGATATTTGACCATAGCTACTCTTAACTCATTCCTGCCATGAGACTCAAGAACTTCCGGTATAACAAAATCAATCTCATTAACAGAAATCATAGAGTAAGAGTTAAGAAAATGCGGGTTAGGGAATGGAGGTGGTGTCACCACATTTGATGATTCTTCACTGGATTCTTTCACTTGAATGGGTTGCGGTTGGGGTTCCATTTCTTCCTTTTCGGCTTCTTTTTCAACTGCATCTGTAGATCTCTCATTTTGACACTCTTGCATCTCTTCATCACTAGTCAAGTAAATTGCACTCTCATTTTCTTCAAAATCAACAATGATTTTCGAGGGCAATTCTTCAATTTGAGAAGCCAATCGATTTATTATGGATGTCAATAGACATATTTGATCTGCCAGATTACTCATTGCATCCTTCATCATCCCATTTCTCATTTGTGTCTCCTATTGGAATTGATATATATTAGTAGCTATTGATTCAACTATTTCTTCAAGAGACATACCTGACATAGATGATGATTCTTGAGACTCATACTGCTGAAAATTCATTGGCCCTGTTGTATAATTATAACTGGAGTTATCCCACCATCCTTAATCATACCCATTTGGATTAGGGTTATACCACGTTTGAGACCAGGGTGAAAAATCTCCATAATTATTGAGTGGGACACTCAGATTATCTTGATATTCGGGGCACATACCAGTTGAATGATCCCTGGGATAACAAATTTTACAGGTTGCAGTAGCCATTCTTTCTCTAATAGAGTTTAGTGTCTCTGAATATGCAAACTTAGCAAAAAAACAAGCCTTATTGCCTTCCCTGGAAACAAAATCCAATCGATCACCAAAATACGGAGTGTTAGAAGCCATAAACTATATAAAAAAAAATAAGAGGAAAATAAATAAAAATAATAAAAATAAGATGAATTCAAAAAGAAACAAATTAATCTGGCACCAGTCCCCGGCAGCGGCGCCAAAAATTGACAGGGTGTCGAGCCTGTGCAATAATAAATACCTGCTCAAATAAAATACAAATTCTGTATATAGCGGTAAGTAGGGTCGAATCCACAGGGACTGGGGATAATTTAATTTCTTCTCAAGTTCCAGATATGGGGGATTTTTGAAAATGAGAGTAACTAAATTACTTGGAATAAATTAAAATAAAATAAAATAACTACAACTCAAATAACTAATTATCACAATAAAAATAATAATGGACGAACTCTAGCCAAGAGACAAATTCGAAGATGGTTCACTTAATTCGATCACAGATGCAAGGATTATTCCAGTTACTATCTGATAAATTAGTTATAGTTGTCATACACGCGATAAACAACCAACTCTTTCTCAATTTGTCGATAGCCAAGGTACGACCGTTGACTATTTCTCTAATCAGGAAACAACCCTAGGTACGACCAAAGAAGTTCAATTCCCTAATTGCACGAATAATTAGAAGAGCCCAATTCTAACCAATCAACACGCTACGAGGGTCTCTTTAAGTTAGCCTGTCTATCTCCCTGATACAAACCCAATCATGCCAGTTGCCACCAGTTTAGAATAATTAAACAATTACGGATTTAACTACCCTAATTGGCTTCAGGTTATTGAATTAATCTAGAATCCGGGCCCTGGATAATCGAATAATAAAACAACCATATGAACATAAAGTAGAATGGAAATAAATAAAAACCAATTCGATCTCACAAATTTAGTAGAACCAAGTCCTCCGTTGTTCCTCGACTAGACGAAGGGATTTAATTCATCTTCATCGAGGAAATCCCATGCAAAAGTGCAGAAGTAATTATTGAAAACAAGCTATGTCTTCGTCGTCCCCCGAAGAAACGGAAAAAGGGCAAATAAATAAACGAAAGAATTGGACGAAACCAAAAGAACGAAGTTCCATATTCTAAAACAATTGCCTAACTTTTCTCCGTGGTCCCACCGGATAAGGAACAAGCACTGCCAAAGCTCCCTACGCTTCTTTCCTTCCAAAGCTAAAAATGACTCAATGCTTTCCCGTGGTCCCCCACGAATTGGGAGTCCAGGTACAAAGAGGAAACTTTGCCAGATTCCTTGTATTTCCTTTTTCTCTTGGTAGCAGGACTCCTAGTCAGCCAAAAGGGAGATGGGAATCCGTTTCTTCTCAGCAAAGTGGGCTAGGCTTGTGAAGTGTTTAGAAGTCTTCCATTTTATTCCAGAGAGTCCCTCCTTTTTGTACTTTTCTGCTCCACTCCCTGAAATTGGATCCAAATACCAAATATAAGTAAACATTACTAATTAAAACAATATTTGGCAAGGACAAAGGGGAAATTGATAATAAAATTACTAACAATTAACACCCTATCAAGGGTAGTTGTAAAAAATTTTAATACTTTTGGAGGACAGGGTTAGAAGGATTACAATCAAAATTCAGGAGCAAGAGCAAGACAATATTAAAATTTCTAAATTTTTACAGATTATTTTACAGTTTCTAAAAAATTGAGGGGTAGTCTGAATGTGGCTCTGCCACTGCCAAAGATGTTCAGTAAGTTGTGGACCGAAATTCTCAAAAACTTGTAGTGCCAGAAATGGCAATTTGGTTGGTTTTTGTGGTGCTTCCTTTTCATGAATGATAGAGAGCAAAAAGGAAAAGCTCTTTGTCCTACTAATATGCATATTTGTCTGGTTATTGAAAATCAAAGTTCAATGAGTGACAGGTGCCGAACCTGTGCAATAATAATAAATAAAACCTAACTACCACATAAAGCAGTCAATAATCAATTCGAGTACTGGAGCAGGGACTCTAGGTGTGCAATGGGTTACTTGATTCACCCTGTTCCCGAAGAGTTTGCTTAATCCGAAATACTTGAATTAATTATTTAACTGAATTTACTAACTTAGTAGACAGTGGTAAGCAGGGTCGTCTCCTCAGGGACTGGCGAGAAATTTATTTCTTTTCAAGTCAAGATTAATGGGGGGTTTTGGGATTAAACGACAACTAAATGAATTAAATGCAGAAAATAATTAATTAAAAGAAATACTTAGAGAAACTCTAGCCAAGGGTATACTTCAGAAATGGTTCATGCACTGATCATTGATGCAAAAATAATCCCAACATTTATTAATAGAGTGGTTATAGTTGTCTCGTACGCGCTAAACAACCAACCCTTCCTTAATTTATCGATAGCTAAGGTACGACTGTTAACTATTTCCCTAACCCAAAAACAACCCTAGGTACGACCGTAGGATTTAATTTCTGGTTTGCATTAATAATTAGAAAGGCCCAATCCTAATTAACAAACACGCTACGAGGGTTTGTTTAAATTAGATCGTATGTTCCCCTGACATAAACCCAATTACGCCAGCTGCTACTGAGATAGGGATAACGAACAATTACGGATTCAATTACCCCTAATTAGCAAAATAACCTACATGAATAATTAATTATTGCGCACTAATCAATCATCCAAACGAGTTATAACGGTTAAGAGCAGGAAACATATGAATATCAATAAATGAAGGAAGCAATTAAAATAAATTAGATCTCACAGTAATTGTTGAACCAAATCTTCAGTTGTCCCCTTGACTAGATTTGAGAAGCTAGTTCTCCATTAATGGAGAACAACCATGCAAAAGAACTAAGAAAAGAAAAACTAAAACTATGCTAAAAGCCTAAACTAAAACTCGTTTCTGCCGAGAGAGAGAGAGCGAGAGACCCCTGAAGCCAGCGAAGGGATTGTATTTATAGAGTCCTCGTGCGGCTGTCTCCAAAAGAGACCCAGTAGTCTTCCTGCTTTTGTGGGCCAGCACGTTTAGTCAAAGAAGGAACCCAATCAATTTAAATCCCAATTGAAGTCTTGCTGCCAAATGACTCTTCACGTGCAAATTGGCTAAGTCAGCATTGTTCCAGAATTGTCACCCGAGAAGGAATCTCCAAATATTTGGAAGTTTGCACGTGGCCAACAATCCCGCAAATCCGGCTTTGGACATCATACTTAGGCGTGCCCACGTCTAACTGACAGGAAAGCTTCAAAAGTTAATTTTCCAGCTCCTTTTGCCCCTAAATGTTGCAATTCGCATAGAACACAAAATCATAGTAAAATCCACCGATTAGTGCAGTATTTAGTCCAAATAAATAGGAAAAGCACGTGAGAAGACCGAATAAATTGCACTCTATCAATTACCCCCACACCTAGATCATGCTTGTCCTCAAGTATGAGAACAAAAAAAATCAAATAATCAAATTCAAATAATGGCTATTGCTCAAATCTTCTATTGCTAAGATACAATTAAAACATATGTCAAGTACTAGTGATTAAATTCCAAGAAATATCTCTCCATTTGTCTTTCAAGATCAAGGACTCTTTCAATTTATGACTAACTAATTTAAGAATACAGAATATTCAACTAGCATCCATAAGCAAATGGTTCAACTATTAAGCAAAATCTCAACATTAAAATTCAGGGATCAGCGGGTTAACAATTTATTCAAACACTTCCATATTTTTCACTATTAGCACATATATTTTTTTCTAGAATATCCCCACACATGAATGATGATTTTTTTTTTTTTTTTTTTTTTAGGGGGAACGCTTAGTTTTTAGCCATTCAAGCATTTTGACGCGAACTCCGACATTGGCCATATGAAGGAGCCCGGTTACTCAGCCATCATCGCTTAAAAACCACATACTCATAGCTATCGTCGCTTTTTGACGCGAAAGTCGACATTTGTGGTGAAGCCTCCCGGTTACTAGGCAACGATACTAGCGGAGTATAGCCTAATACTATTCATAAATAAGCACCAAAAATAAAATTAAATACCACACAAACCCGCTTCATTTCTTAAACATGGAGAACTAAGATTAATAGCTGAGCCAATTTGCACAAAAAATGCTAGACAAATATTTACAATACTTAGAAAAGTTAACCAAAAAGTGCAAAAGTCACAAAATCTCAAATATTCACCCAAGAGATACCCTTAAAATCAACCATGTCATACTCAACACCTTAAAGTGTAAAGTCTTAGCAATAGAAAAATTTGAAACATCTAACCATCGTTTATCAGGAATAATCACAAATAAGCACAAAGATAGGCAAAAATTGGACAAAATTCGACAAAGTCAAACAAAAAATTCCAACAAAAATGCCTACACTTGCATTTTTTTCAATAAAAAGCCAATATACTACCCCCCCCACACCTAAATCTTGCATTGCCCTCAATGTAAGCAAAGAAAGAGCAAAACAGAGATATTGGGGCAACGAAACTTCCCTTAAAACGGAGGAGGGCAGAACTGAATTACGGCTGGAGAGGGAAAGGCGGGCGGAAACCCACGTGATGGGGATACTGTGCTAAATTCTGGGCCATCCCACCCATTTGACGCTCCATCCGATCCATTCGAGTGTCCATTTGCTCTTGCCCTTATTTTTTTGGTTTAGTCATTGGAAATCAGAGGGCAAGGTGGAGGCAAGGAAATGGGATTCCAAAGAGGTCAACAAACAGCCAACAAAGCAAATGACAACTAAATACAGCTTCCAATCACAGACAAGTGCAGAAACGGCCGATGAACACACCCCCAAGAATTAATTAAACAGACAACTAGAGTAAAAACTTTCCCCAAATATCGCTGGTTGGGCACAACGTTAACCAAATAATCAACAATCAATCCACAGATATGCCACAGCACCCAAACAAGCACAAATTTTCTGTCCTCAACTAGCAAATCAAAAATCTGGCCTCAGCTAAGAAATTAAAATCTGGCATCAGCTAATAAAGAACTAGTAATCTGGCCTCAGCTACTTATTGACGGAAAAATAAAGAAAGAAATCACCGGAGGTTTGGAGTAGGCAGTGGATGACAGTGAAGAGAGCAGGGGTGGGCATTGGAGTGAAGGAAGGCGTCGCGCGTGCGCCGCACGCGCTTGGGCAGGCGCCTTGGGGTCGCTCGCCGCTGGGTCTCCCGCGCCTGGGCTTGACTGCGCGGAGACGAAAAGCACACTGCTGCGCCCCTGGTTGAGCGCGCGCCTGGGCTGCTAGTCGCTGGTGCTCTGGCCGCCTGCTGCGTGCGGCGGGCTTGAAGATTGCTCGCAACGGGTGGAGCTGCGCGCTCGGTCTGCTGTGCTCCACAAGCTGGGCTGCTGGAGAGCTGGAGTTGAGCTTGGGCGCAGAGGAGGGAGAGGACGTGCGAGAGTTGGTGGCGGAGCTTGCACGCGAAATGGCGTGGAGCGCAGGCGGCGGACCTGAGCCGAGATGCTGCGGCTGACAGCAGGAAAAAATAGGAGAAAAAGAAAGAAAAGGAAGAAGAAAGAAGGAGAAAAAAAGACAGAAAGAAAGAAAGAGTAGGGCTGCGGGTCCTTTGAAATTTTTTTTTTTTTTTTTTTTTTTTGAACTCAAGGAACCCCTGGCTTAGGCGTGGGCACGCCTAACTGCTATATAGTCCGCAGAACCTGAACGAAATTTTCTTTCACTTAGGCGTGACCACCTGGCGTGGGCACGTCTAACTGCTATAGAGTCCGCAGAACCTGCACGAAATTTCTTCCCCTCAGGCGTGACCACCTGGCGTGGGCACGCTTAACTGCCAATTTCCTGCCACAAAACCAACAAATCACTAAATGCAACTAACACTTAACAAAAACTCCAAAAACATAAGAAAACTAAAATAAAGGCCTTGGGTTGCCTCCCAAGCAGCGCCTTTCTTTAATGTCTTCGGCTAGACATTGTCCTGTTTATTCATGGAGGATAAAATCGTGTAGCTCGCTTCAGTGCTTCATCTTCTATGTAATCCTGATAGCCCTCGTAAATGAAGTAATTCTTGACCACCCGAGCTACGGTCTTCCATGGATTAGTAGATGGCGCCAAACAAACAAGTGATGATCTTAAATCTTCACCCACTCCTCCATCACGAGCACTTATTGGTTCGAAATATTTTGCCATCATGACTCTTAACTTATTCCTGGCATGAAATTCAAAATCGTCTGGTATAATAAAATCAATCTCACTAACAGGAATTAAAGAATGAGAGTCAGGAAAATATTGATCAAGGAGTGGAGGAGATGTCACCGCATTTGGAGATTGTTCACTGGATTCATTCACTTGAACCATTTGATGTTGGGGTCTTAATTCTTGCTCTTCATCTTTCTTTTCAACTGCATCTTTAGATTCTTCTTCTTGAGACTCTTGCAGTACCATGTCATTTGTCAGAATAATTGCACTCTCATCTTCCTCATGGTCGATAATAGCCGGTGAGGGCAATTCTTCATAAACTGGAGAAATCAATTTGCTCGTTTCAAATGCCCATTCACGCCTTGCTTCTTTCATCTCTTCACCCATCCTTTGTGTCTCCTGCTGAATTCGAGATACATTAGCAGCTAGTAATTCTATCATCTCTTCAAGAGACATACCTGACACGGATGATGGTTCTTGAGACTCATACTGCTGAAAATTCATTGGCTGCTGAAAATTCATTGGCCCTGTTGTATAATCATAACTGGAGTTATCCCACCATCCTTGATCATACCCGTTTGGATTAGAGTTATACCACGATTGAGACCAGGGTGAAAAATCTCCATAATTATTGAGTGGGACACTCAGATTATCTTGATATTCGGGGCACATACTGGTTGAATGATCCCTGGAAAAACAAATTTTACAGGTTGCAGCAGCCATTCTTTCTCTAATAGAGTTTACTGCCTCTTTATATGCAAACTTAGCAAAAAAACTAGTCTCATCGCCTTCCCCGGAAACAAAATCCAGTCTATCACCAAAATATGGAGTGTTAGAAGCCATAAACTATATATAAAAAAAAAATAAGAGAAAAATAAATAAATAAAAATAAAAACAAGATGAACTCAAAAAGAAACAAATTAATCTGACACCAGTCCCCGGCAACGGCGCCAAAAATTGACAGGTGCCGAACCTGTGCAATAATAATAAATAAAACCTAACTACCACATAAAGCAGTCAATAATCAATTCGAGTACTGGAGCAGGGACTCTAGGTGTGCAATGGGTTACTTGATTCACCCTGTTCCCGAAGAGTTTGCTTAATCCGAAATACTTGAATTAATTATTTAACTGAATTTACTAACTTAGTAGACAGTGGTAAGCAGGGTCGTCTCCTCAGGGACTGGCGAGAAATTTATTTCTTTTCAAGTCAAGATTAATGGGGGGTTTTGGGATTAAACGACAACTAAATGAATTAAATGCAGAAAATAATTAATTAAAAGAAATACTTAGAGAAACTCTAGCCAAGGGTATACTTCAGAAATGGTTCATGCACTGATCATTGATGCAAAAATAATCCCAACATTTATTAATAGAGTGGTTATAGTTGTCTCGCACGCGCTAAACAACCAACCCTTCCTTAATTTATCGATAGCTAAGGTACGACCGTTAACTATTTCCCTAACCCAAAAACAACCCTAGGTACGACCGTAGGATTTAATTTCTGGTTTGCATTAATAATTAGAAAGGCCCAATCCTAATTAACAAACACGCTACGAGGGTTTGTTTAAATTAGATCGTATGTTCCCCTGACATAAACCCAATTACGCCAGCTGCTACTGAGATAGGGATAACGAACAATTACGGATTCAATTACCCCTAATTAGCAAAATAACCTATATGAATAATTAATTATTGCGCACTAATCAATCATCCACACGAGTTATAACGGTTAAGAGCAGGAAACATATGAATATCAATAAATGAAGGAAGCAATTAAAATAAATTAGATCTCACAGTAATTGTTGAACCAAATCTTCAGTTGTCCCCTTGACTAGATTTGAGAAGCTAGTTCTCCATTAATGGAGAACAACCATGCAAAAGAACTAAGAAAAGAAAAACTAAAACTATGCTAAAAGCCTAAACTAAAACTCGTTTCTGCCGAGAGAGAGAGAGCGAGAGACCCCTGAAGCCAGCGAAGGGATTGTATTTATAGAGTTCTCGTGCGGCTGTCTCCAAAAGAGACCCAGTAGTCTTCCTGCTTTTGTGGGCCAGCACGTTTAGTCAAAGAAGGAACCCAATCAATTTAAATCCCAATTGAAGTCTTGCTGCCAAATGACTCTTCACGTGCAAATTGGCTAAGTCAGCATTGTTCCAGAATTGTCACCCGCGAAGGAATCTCCAAATATTTGGAAGTTTGCACGTGGCCAACAATCCCGCAAATCCGGCTTTGGACATCATACTTAGGCGTGCCCACGTCTAACTGACAGGAAAGCTTCAAAAGTTAATTTTCCAGCTCCTTTTGCCCCTAAATGCTGCAATTCGCATAGAACACAAAATCATAGTAAAATCCACCGATTAGTGCAGTATTTAGTCCAAATAAATAGGGAAAGCACGTGAGAAGACCGAATAAATTGCACTCTATCAATGAGCATATCTTTTTTTTTTTTAGGACTCTTCTTAAGCCAAATTCCTGTTGGCAACATAAAGTCTATATGCAGTTGTGGGATCGTATCTTTTAGTAGCTAAGATATTCCTATGAAACAACATTATTAAATTTAATAAACCAAACTGTACGACTATTATGCATGTGGATTTTGAGAGACTGCATTTCTTCCATCATGACATGTTGGATGACAATTTCCAAATGATGACGGAATAAAATAAGTTCATCAAACTAACAACCTAAGTAGGAGTAGGAGAAGGGCAAAATACACTTTGCTCCCTTGTGGTATAGCTACGTTTTATCTAATCTTTCTATAGTTTTAAAAGTTATATATAACTAACCCTCTCATAATTTGGATTAAAGTATCAAAATTAAGGAAATGATTATTCATAACGAAACCTATAAAAATATCGAAATTGCCCTTATTTAAAAACTAAAATGGCTGAAATAACCAAAACATATAAACATAAAATACATGACACTCTAATCCCGTATAATTTTATATTTTACCATATAACCCCGTTATAATTTAATACTTTACAATATAACCCTCTTGTGGTTTTCAAAATATATACATAACACCATGTGGTTAATAAATAATTTTCAACTTTACATAGAGGTATTTTTGACATTTTAGTTGACTCCGTCATAAATTACAAATTTCGTCACTTTGACACTTTGATCCAAATTATAAGGGAGTTATGTAAAGATTTTGAAATCATAGGGGATTATGTATAGATTTTGAAATCATAAGGGGTTATGTAATAAAACACTAAACCACAGAGGATAAAATGTAATTTGCCCTACTTTGAATCATGTGGTGGACTACAAAGATTTTGAACAAGTGAAGAGTGTCGAATCACAAGAGCAAAGTGTCTGATTAGTCGAAATTAATACTATTAGAAAGCTGATCAGTGGCAGTATAATAGAAATTTCATTGCAATTGATTTAACTTAACAAGTTACAATTTTTATTACTCAGGATTCCTGCTGATTGAAGATTACGATTTGGGTGAACTAAAAGTCTACCTACGAATATGAGCAATGAAAGAATCCATCTCCAAGCGACTAACACCACCTTCCATAACAGAATCCTTCACAGCTCTGCTCAATAGTTTGGCTCTTTGCCACATCTCTTCTCCTTCAGCTGAATCCATCAATCTTCTCACAGCATTTTCAACAGTTATGGATGTCACAAGTTCATTCTGCTTCGACCAATCCCTCACCTTTAGACCAATCTTGAGCACCTTTTCCAGTAGTAACGCGTTTCGGGGCTGGTCAGAATGCATAGGCCATGCTGCCACGGGTACTCCCATGCTAATGCTTTCTATGCACGAGTTCCATCCGCAATGACTCATGAATCCACCTGTTGATGAATGTCCAAGAATCTCCAGTTGGGGCGCCCAATCCCTCACAACAATTCCCCTTCCTTCAATTCTCTCTTCAAATCCTTCTGGCAGCTGAGTTCTCCTATCTTCTCCCTGGAAGACGTCTCCTTTATCTGCATCCCTCAGTACCCATATGAATTTTTGCCCACTTTTATCTAATCCAGTTGCGATCTCCTTGGCTTCTTCATCAGACACCGAAGTTGTTGAACCAAAAGAAATGAAAATGACCGAATTTGGCGCTTGTTTGTCCAGCCAATCCAGGCAATAGTGTCTCTTTTCCGAGTTTCTCTGCCCATTCATCTCAACTGGATTGAAGGGTCCAATAGCCCATTGCTTGTCAGAGTCGGTTATTTTGGATTTAACATGGAGGTCAAGGTATGGACCCTCTATAGCTCTACAACTGTTGAACAGGTAGCCAGAGCTAATTGGCTTAAAATCCTGTTGCAATTTTGCAAAGTCAGTCAGCTCCTGGGGGAAGCAGCTTTCCCATGTTGGAAGATCTTCGAGTGCTTCGAGTAGTTCAGGCTCGGATAGTCCAGGTTTCCCTTCTTGTTCCCAGACAATCGAGTATACAGTGAAGGCTGAGGTGCTTGGAAAGCAGTAGGACTCTGCGTTCAGGATTAAACCCACATCCTGGATGACATATGGCATCAGAGAGTCATAAATAACTACCAATCTTCTTGTTGTGCGAGAAAGTTGTTGCAGAAGTGTGTAAACTGGCTCGCGGAGTTTGATCGATGTGTTGAACACTGGGAAGAGTTGTGTGGGAAATTTTGTTGGGGCATTTGGGTTGGGAGGAGGAGTTTCATAAGGAGGGATGGAAAATTCATGGAAATGGATGTTGGAAATGGCTAGAGGATCCCAACCGTGGACGCGAACCTTTGCCTGGCGGTTGTGAGAGGCCGTGCCAACATAATGAACAGGTATATCATAGGAGGAGATGAGGCGGGAGAGATGGAGAAGCTGGTTGAGATGGCCTTGTGCTGGAAGGGGAACCATGACCACAGTTACTTCATGTGTTTCTTGAATACTACTACCATTTTGGCTTTGGTTCTGGTTTTGGCCGTGGACTCTAGAATGATCATCCATGGCCATTGGAAACGTTAGAAAGGCCTCTATTTTCTCAGCTTGCTAGAATTGCTTTGATTGTATAAGGTGTATGATGAAAGTTATAGGGTCCTTTTATTTTTAATTTTATTTTAAAATTAAGTGAAAGGTCTGAAACTCGAGACTTTTTACTTACATTTCCTCCCTCGTGTCACTCGACCCATTCCTCCCGAGTCCTTCTTAGTTTAAGTTAGATTCTGTTGACTCTGGTGTTTTCTATTGGAATAACCTAGCAGATTACCTTGGGATCTTGCAATCCGCACAGCTGCACTAGGCGATATTTTTCCGAATTATACCAGAAAATGTCCAATTGTGGCTTCAACCTTTGTCTCCGGGTTCCGTAATATGTGCGGCTTGAGGAATAGTACACCAGAAAAAATACGATTAATTAACTGGCTGGAGATACCAAAAAAGTCCAAGAAATATAAAATTATTTCCGCCCTTCACTAACTATACCTTTATATGATCTTTGTCCATAACTAAATTTCCAAATGACGACAATCCTCTTTGAACCATAAGATTTTTTGAAATAATATTATAGCATTTTTTATAATGTAATGTACGCATCCAAACAAACACAATACTAAAGGGCTATAATGTCCATATTAGTGATATGGAGCGAATTTGGGACACCAAGATGCACTTATTTTAAAATCAAGAACACTAAATTTAAACTTGAAGAAAAGTCAGTTTAAGAGCAAAGCAATCCATCAAGGGCATTGACAAGTTTAAACCAATCACCACCACTTCAGTCCGTGGTCCAAGATGATAAACTTGAAGAAAAGTCAGTTTCTCGAACCTTGTTCTTTGGTTTGAATAGTTTGTCAAAACTATAAAGGGGGTATCCAAGATGAATAAGGCAATGGATTGCTAGACAGCAACTGAGGAGAAGTTGGAAAATCCTCGAAAGAACAGTAGTTTTGTCAATTTCCCATTGTCCTTCTTGTCTAGTAAACGCAATTGGTTATCGGACAAAGTTGAAAGGTGCTTTAAACTCTGACAGTCTAGATTGCCGGCTTCACAAATTTTGATTGTGATCTAATTAAGTAATCAATTATTAGATCTCCACAGGGAATAAAGAATTGAGGCAGGGAACAGATGATAAGGACACTGAGGTGGGCTGTTTATTGGGTAAGGCAGACAATTACTTTTTTATTTTTTTGTTAATTTGCAGACAATACCTTTGCAGACCGTAATAGAATATGGGCTAAGTGGAAGTCGTTATCAGTTTTACAGAAAGGAAAGAGCTGAGGAAAACGAGATATGAATAAATACTGTCTTAAGCATCGGAGGTACCTCGAGAACAAAAAAAAATTCTATTGCTCATTTGAATTTATACTACGTATTTGGGCACCTGCTCTAGGATATGTTCATAAAAATTAGTACATCTTCGAAGTAATTGAATATTACTGAGCCACTTAGATCAAAAAATTTAGCTATTATACATTGACCTCACTCACACATAAGAATAAGAGTTTTAACCCTTCATTCTTCTTAGTCGAACAATTTCAGGACACTTTACTTATAGACCATATGTCATGAACAAGAAACAAACATCACAAGAAATTGCCCAGTGCCATACTCAAACTACTAAAAGCTAATTTGATCAAAAATTGCTAAACAATGATAAAGAACATAAGATTGTTTTAATATGCCAACAAAAGACACATGTATTTAAGTGCTATTATGCCCCGAGTGTGGTGTATAAACCTCGTTTGAATAGAGGAAAAGTCTATCAACTACACTGATTTGCATGCTTCTTTTGACGATTTTAATGGCGACATGCGGCAAGAGTTACTTTGTAAAGCAAGCCATGTCCAAGCCCAATCATACCCGACAGGCCACTTGAATTCTAAAATCGTCAATTGGGCTATGTATTCATGATTCGAGAATTGCTTTGGTAGAGTACTCTTTTGCTGATTTATGTATGGACAACTTTATTTCACATTGTCAGTGTATAATTTTTTTTAAAATTAGCAGGCTCAGATCATGCCACATAATATAAATATAAATTTGAAATTCAAATCATGTACACATGGCATACATAAAAACTTGCTAATGTAAAAAAATCACTGCACTATGTTTTCAATTTAAGTAGCACTTAGCCCATTAACAATGACTTAGATTGGATTGATTCAATTGAACCCTTTTTGTCCCCTTTTGAGCGTTTTTTCGAAACCAATTTCTTTTATGAGAAAATGGCCAACCTTGTCGGTAAACTTTTTTTTACTCGTGTTGATTTAGTCTCTAACTTTTATTTTTGGTCTTTTTTTTTTATAAGTAGGAAGATTTAAATTCGAGACTTCTTATTTACACTCTCTTCTTCCAAACCACCTAATCCATCTCTCTTCCGGCCCTCCTAATTTTTTGGCTAATTTGATACTTGAACTACTTTGCAATTCCACCATTACCAAAAATTGATTTGACTCTTAATTAACTAACTAAGCAAGGGTATTATGGAAACGTCACTCAAGGAACTGTAATAAAACTAGTAAATAGTGTAAAAAATCACCGGATAAAATTTTTAAATCGTATAAAAAATCACCAGATAAAACCTTTTTAAAGTTCAATCTTGTGATTTGTTACATGATTTACTTGATTTATCATAATCCTGTAAGTGATGTTCTCCGAAATACCTTTGTTTAGTTGGTCAATTAGAAATCAAATTAGTATTTAGGTGGTGGCACTGCCATGGAGGTTTCTAATTGAAGCTGTAAGAAAAAGTTCACATATCAAATTGGATAGGAACCAAAGTTAGGGACTAAATCGGCACTAGTTAAAAACTTTAGGAACAAAATTGACCATTTTCCCTTCTTTTATATTATCCTAAAGTTCTAATTAAACTTATGAAACACTTGAAGAAGTATGCAATCGGATCGTTGACGAGTTTAACTGAAGTTGTTGGTTAAATGACACTAATCTCCCTCTGCTTTGGCAGTAAAATAGATACTTAGCTTAGCTTATGACTTTTTAGGTTACATGACCTCTTTGTTCTATCTACGAAACTCTAACTCTACCAATACAGATATTCGATATGACCAAGAATTTCTTCATTCAACTCTCAAGTTATTCCAATTCGACTTGAATGCCGCATCTCTCACAAATTTTGATAGACATGATATTTCTTCTTTACGTACAGTAGTGATAGTATAAACAGTGTTCATTTTGATGTACAAGCTACTGATGTTACTGAGTGTGAGCTTACCAGTATTTTATCAATAAAGGTTTACATTTTGCTTAAAAAAAACTTAGACCAACAAAATAAATTTCCTCATCCTCGTTTTAGTTACCTTTCCTCTGCTTTTCATGCTTTTGCCCCTATGATTTAAATTTTGTGACATCACCTCCCTATTTAACTCATGAGTTAATTTAAGAATTTCAAGAATGTTTAGATTTAAGTGACATGATTTGGAATTGGTAAAAAAAAGGGGTGATTTCTAAAATTACAGCTTAGTTCCATCTAATAATGCTGGATTTTAACGGAGGTCAAAACAAAACATTTACTAGAAAGATTTTGGGGTGAATCTCATTTTGGTCCTCTAAAGTAGGCCAAGGTTCTATAAAGCTCATGAAAATAGAAGGCTCTCAATTATGGCTACCAAAATACGAAATCCATTCCAATTAAGTCCTCCCATCTATTAGCATTTGGTCAATAACGCGTTAACGCTTGACCAACTTTAGTTACTAAGGATGGGAATGGGCAAAATTTTCAATCATTTTGTAGGAATTTTTATTTAGTAAAAAGCACAGAACGTTTTACACCAAAGGATATGCCGCCTTCACTTTCCACCTAATGTCCTTTCATCCTTGTTGACACAAAAATTCAACTTTATTTCTATTCTAAACTCTTGAAAAAACCATCAATTTATAAAATACTCAAATTCAGCAAGCTGCTCAATTAATTCTCTATTGTGCGTCTAGATGTCCTTTGATTCTTTATTGTGTTTCAGTGGGTCTTTTGTACTACTCAAGTTATTAATATAACGATTGCCGTTCGTCAAAAAGAAAAAAAAAATGGGGGCCAAGCAATTCCCAAGTCTTAGCCTTATGCATAGTACATATAAAAGTTAAGATCGTAATTTCACAATGTTTAATGAAAAAAAAAAGATTTTATTGCTAAATTTGTTAAAAATCGTCTAGGATGAATTGCTTAATAAAGATAGGGGGAAAGTTTCACAGGGATTTAACAAGTCAGATAAAAGTTAAGATTGGAACGTCATTGTTGGTTATTAAAGTGCTCTAAAATCAATATTTTTATCTTTTAAAGAGCAATTCTAGCAAAAGATCTTGTGACATTTGAATGTCCTAAATCAGGCTATGTCTACCTTTTGGACCAACATTCATAGGTGCACCTTAAATACCACACTTTCATACTTTGGGAGGTTTATGGACAGCAATAAAGATATCCATATATTATATAAGAATGAGTTTAGGGCAAAGATTTCAACCGCAAAAATGGGGCTATTTTGAGAATATGAGAGTATTTAAAGTGCAATTGGAGTATTGAATATGAATGATTATAGCTAATTTGGTTCTTTAATAATTCCTTATACTATATAAGAATGAGTTTAGAGCAAAGATTTCAACCGCAAAGATGGGGCTATTTTGGGAATATGAGAGTATTTAAAGTGCAATTGGAGTATTGAATATGAATCATTATAGCTAATTTGGTTCTTTAATAATTATTTAAATGTCCTCTTAGATATTTAAAGCTAGGGGTAAGTTTAACATGTGACCGATATTTGATTGAACATTGGGTACAATTGAATTCAACTTGTGTTTTAGTAAAATTACATAAAAATCCTTTTAATCATTTAATTGTATTGATATCCAAGTCTCTTAATTTCTTAAAGCCTTTCTCATCAGTTATTTGCAAACTTATGATATATAGATGTTAAGACACAATTAATGCTGATTAGTAGAGAAGTTTGGTTTCTTGGCCGTTGCCATAGTAATCCCCATCTATTCAAATTCATTTCATTTACTTATAACTTTGTTCCATTACAATCATATAGTCTATTGAATTCGGATGTTTCTATATTAGCTACCCCTCTTTCCCATTTTGCAGCATCTTTCTCAATAGGTATGTTTTCTTTAGCTAATCTACTTTTTTGGTTGTAAGAAATATGTGATCTTGCAAGTTGTATGTGCAATACTTCTTTTAGTGTTTTAATTCAATTGTCCATGTTAGATAGACTTGATAGGGAGGAGATCACATTTATTAATTGTTATTTTTGGTTTAAAATAATTTTATCATCATAAATTTTTTCATTTATAGATTGCATCTACTTCTTTTGTTGTTTTAACTATTAGTTACTGAAAAAAAAAACTATTATAGTTACTGTAATTTTCAAATTGTTTGCTACTTTATTAATGATTCCATTTAGGCATTTTTCACTTCATTTGATTTCCCAATATGTTTAACTGTCTACTTAAAAGTATGTACTTCATTACTTTTAATTCTTGAATTCAGTGGATTAAGATTTTTTTGAGGTAATTATTTGTCTAGATTAGTGTGTTAGTTATTGTATATTTTCGCAACTAGGTCAAAAATTGATGTTTTGTGATTGTAACCCCTATCGAGAAGGAGATGCTTTGCTATATGTCCTAAATCATACAATAAATCATAATTGATTGATTCGTCAATGTGGAGGTTTCATGATGATATATATGTCCTTGGAATCAATATAAATTCAAGAATTTGGCTTGCAAGAACTAAAATTCCACTGGTAATAATTTCTTCAAGTATGCTAATTGTTCAAATCTCACTTATATGACAAGATAATGTGGTGGATTGCCCTCATATCAAGATCAAATTCAAACTAAATAACAAATTTTAATATCCCTAAAGTGCATGAGCAGATATAAGTAGATCTTTTATTTTATCAGATTAAACGCAAAATGGTTGATCATATCTTATAATTATATTTCATTGCATATTATATTTTTTGACTCAATATGTAATTTATGATTTTTCTGTTTAATATCACATAATAAAAATGTCATACTTCAATTCTTATACTACAAAATACCAAATAATAATTATTAACTATCTTTAATTACAGGTACTAAACTCTCGCGCGTGGCGCGGGCTTTTTCCCCTAGTATTATTCCAATAATGTTAAGTAATTCTCTTTAAATCATGTAAAAAATATAAAACTATTAAAGTGAGATAGAGGAAATATACATTAAAGTTGTGATCTAAAAAAGTGATGGAAATATGGAGGGAAAATCATTCAAAACGTCCATTACATTTTGCAAAATAACTATTTTCATTCCTCATTTTTAAAAATATAATTTTATATCCCTTACAAATTCATATTGGTCAAATTTCCCTAAATAGGTTTTCAATTAGTTTTTTGCTGGAATCCTTCACGTGCCTTATACGTGATCATTATTTAGAGGCAAAATTGTCAAATCAAATTTCACATAATCCAATTCATAGTTCATCACATTTCACAAAATAAATTTTTTCGTCCCTCATATTTCACAAATGAATTTTTTCATCCCTAATTGATTATGTATAAGAATATTTTTTTAACACTTATATATATTTATTTGATTTCACATAAACGTACAAGTAACGTATAATATATTTCTATTTGATTTCACCTACAACTACAATAAGTTTATTCAAGTGAAATCAAATATAGATAAATTACACGTTATTTGTACTATTTAGATGAAATCAAATAGACATATATATGAATTTTCAAAAATAAGAAAAAACTATTCGTACACATGATCAATAAGGGATTAAAATTTTTATTTTATGAAATGTGAGGGGCGAAAAATTTATTT